>NC_050573.1:554079888-554447388 GCF_011100635.1 Trichosurus vulpecula | reverse complement strand
TAAATGCAGATTAATTAGGTCCCTAAATATTATTGCATTATTTAGAATGAATAGATCATCATGTTTTAATAATTATGAGATGTGGGGACATGACTCTGCTTTATGTTGAAGGAAGTTCTGCCTCCTGTTGAATGGAATAAGAGGCTCAATTTTTCTTAATATAGTAATTCTGCATAGAGAAAATTGGTTTGGATGATTAATGGTAGACAATACTGTTTCAGGGCTTAAGGAGAACCATTCTTCTCCTTAAAGAGCTCTTACTTCATAATGTCATCAATATTTCTCTTCTTAGCAAGTTTGGGGCTTTTGCATTGTTCTCTAAAATAAAAATACCTCCCTCCATACTGAACCTTAACATGAGAAAAATTTCATTTGCTATCATGTGTACATGTTTTTTCCCAGAATTACAAGACAACGATAAAATAATTTCATACCTGGTGGAGAAATCTTTTTTAGATTGCATTCTGCAAGAGGCAATCAGTTAGAAGCTGGAGGATGTGATGAAGAGAGAGAACAGATACCTTCTCACTGACTTCCTTGAAATGAATTTGTCTCCTTATTTATCTTCCTTTGTCACATCTTTGTTGGGGACTTTATTACAATAGGGGAGACTGCCCTTAGGAACAATTGTCCAAGTTTCAAGATCAGGAAAATGAAAAAGCTTGCAGAATGTGCCTCTCTTGATTTTCCCTCGAACCAATCCATACCTACTTATTGCTTTTCAAACTCCGAGCTTTGATTAGGCCCTTGTCCCACAAGTCTCCTAGATAATCTAAGGAAAACAGTTCTCCTCCGAAATAAATATAGAAGGAAAACTGTATTCCTTTTAGCTATATCAGAACAGTTTAAGTGAAAGCTTTACTTCCATCACTAGAAAGTAAGCTCCTTGGGCAACCAAACCGTGCAAACCCTTTGTTCCAGCAATATAACTACTAGGTATGTATCCCAAAGAAAATATAAAAAAGGGAAAATGACCTACATGTGCAAAAATATTTATAGCAGCTCCTTTTGTGGTGGCAACATATTGGAAACTGAGGGGATTGTGGAATGGCTGAACAAGCTATGGTATATGGATGCAATGGAACACTATTGTGCAATAAGAAATGATGAACAGGTAGATTTCAGAAAAAACCTGGAAAGACTTTTATAAACTGATGCAAAGTGAAATGAGTAAAACCAAGAAAGCATTGCACACAATATTAGCAACATTGTGTGGTTCTCAACTATGAATGACTCAGCTCTTCCTAGCAACACAATGATCCAAGGCAAATATACAAAGGACTCACAAAGGAAAATGCTACCCACATCCAAATATAAAACTGAATGCAGATCAAAGCATACTTTTTTCCACTTTATTCTTTTTTGTGTTTTTTTTTTTCCTTTTGATCTGTTTCTGAGTTGGTAAATCCAGATTGGGGGGTGGACACAGAGGACCAACCAGAGATATTTCAAGTGACAAAGGATAGTTTCCTTGTGAGACACAGCCATCCTTCCACATGGAAAAGAAGATAACATTATGCTGATTGGACAATCAACTTTCTTAATCACAGACCCCTTTAGAGGCATCCTGACATAATGGGAACAATGTTGGACTTGGAATCAAGAAAATCTAGGTTCAAATTCCACTTTTGACACCTTTTAGGATCATGGACAAATTACTCCTTCCATATACTAGCTCTTACTGAAATCTGGCTTTCCTCTGATGACATGGCCTGCAGGCCACCTTTTCTAGTATGGGCTGTACATAAATTCGCTCTCCTTGGTTCACTAGTTCAGGTAAGGGAGTTTAAATACACCTTGCTCCCCGTTGCCACTTTCAGGTTCTCCCCCTTCCTCCATCACTCAGTAAACCCTCTTCCTTTGAGGTTCATGCTATCTACCATCATATCTATCATCATATCCACATATCTATATCTATCCACATATCATATCTATCTATCATCATATCTACCATCCAATCAAAATCCTGGTAGCTGCTATCCACAGACTGCCAAGTCATTCCCCTTCCTTCCAAAATGAATTCAATACCTGGTTTACAATTTTTCTCTCCTTTCCAATTCCTGTCCTCATATTATGGGACTTAAGCATAAATATTGATGGTCCTTCAAACACCCTGACAACTCCAGTACTTAACCTACTTGCCTCACATGAGCTATTCTGCCACCCCATCTCAGCCACACATAAAGATAGTCATATCTTTGATCTTGCCATCATTTACAAATGTCCCACCTCCATTTTCAAGAATTCTGAAATACTGTTATCCAAACATAATCTATTGGCTTTTTACTTCGCCCTCTACTTTCTCTTACATAACCTTGTCTTCTTCCTCACCATAACATTCAAGCGCTTGACTTTTCATTTCTGTCCCAGGCCATCTCCCTTGCACTAGCCACACTTCCTCCTCTTCTTAACTTGACTGTCTGGTGAACCAGTTCAATTCTACATTGTCTTCCTCTCATGAATCCTTACCCCCTTATCATATTGCTGATGATACCAAGCAAGCCTCAGCCTCCACCATTAGTAGTTCTCATGCCTTCACACGTGCTGCTGAATAAAGGTGGATAAAATCATGTAACTATTTTGACCAGATCTACTACAAATTTGTTACATAAGCTTGACTGGGCCCTCACCACTGCTAAGCAATCCTACTGTCCCTCCTTTGTCATCTTACTATTCTACTCTCCATAGCAGCTTTTCCAAACCTTTCCATCTCTCTTCAAACTTCCCATGACTCCTCTTCCCCCCATCTCTGCTGAGAACCTTGCCTCATATTTTATGGAAAAAATGTGGTCATTCATTGTGAACTCCCTCTTCTTTTCTCTTCCTTGTCTCTTATCACTCAGGTGCCTTCTGTCACTTTTTCTTCCTTCATCCCTCTTTCACATGGTTAAATAGCCTTAATCCTTACCAAGGCCAACCTTCTACTTGTCCAAGTGATCTCATCCCATCTCCTCTTCTCCAACATATTTCCTCTGTCATCCCCACCGTTTCATGTATTTTCAATTTCTCCATCCCTCCCTCCTCGTTTCTACAATTATGACCATGCTTCCTCCATCCTCACTTGATCCTTCCATCCCTGCTTATGATTGTTCTAAATCTCTTCTTCCCTTTGTAGCTAAACTTTTTGAAAAAAGCCATATACAATAGGTGACTCTATTTTTTTTCCTCTCATTCTCTTCTTAACCCCTTAGAATCTGGCTTCCAACCTTATCATTCCACCCAAACTGCTCTCTCCAAAGTTACTAATGCTCTTTCCATTGCCAGATCCAACGGCCTTTTCTCAATCCTCATTCTCCTTGACCCCTCTGCAGCCTTTGATGCTGTTGATCACTTCCTCCTCCTAGATGCGCCCTTCTCTCTAGGTTTTCAGGCTGCCACTCTCTCCTGGTTTTCCTCCTACCTATTGGACCACTCTTCCTCTGTCTCCCTTGCCGCATCCTCCTCCAGTTCTTGCTCTTTTCTCCCTCTGTACTACTTGGCTTGGTGATCTCTTCAGCTCCCATTGATGTAATTCCTATCTCTATCTTGGATGATTCTCAAATCCACCTTTCTTATCCTTATAATACCTATGCCAACCTCCAATCTCAATTGCTTCCTTTAAGACCCAACTAAAATCACCCTTCTACCAGAAGCCTTCCTTCAATTTTCTTAATTCCAATGTTTTCCCCTTTTAAATTATTTCCTATTTATCCTGTATATAGCTTGGTTTGTATGTATTTGTTTGCATATTGTCTCCCCCATTAGATTATAAGTTTTCTGAGGGTAGGGACTGTCATTGCTTCTTTTCGTATTCCCAGGACTTAGCACAGTGCCCAACATATAATAGGTACTTAACAAATGTCTATTGATTGATGATAGACTTAACCTCATTGAGCCTTAGTTTCCCCATGTGTCAAGTGGAGATAAGAATATCTGGTTTGATGTTAAGTCTGGATATATGAAAGCAGTCAGAAAACTTTAAGGTGCTATAAAAATTAGATAAAGCACTGGCCTTGGAGTCAAAAAGACCAGAGTTCAAATCCTGACACAGATACAGTGGCTATGTGACTATGAGCAAGTCACTTAATCTCTCTGGCCTTCAGTTTTCTCATCTATAAAATGAGGAAGTTGGACTCAATGACCCCTAAGATTCCTTCCAGTTCTAAGTCTATTTTGTGATCCTATTTTTGGTGTGGATTTACTCACTGTTCTTTTTTGCAGTGATTTTTATCTACCTTTAACCCAATTTCCATTATCTATATGTCAGCCTGAGATGTATAACTCTAAAATGATGGGATAGATCATTTAACAAAGGCATAACAGAATTTATACATCTAAATGAAATTTGTTGCCTGAAAAAAAGTCACATTTGAAGGCTGTGCATTTTTTCCCCTAACAACCCTGCTAGTGTTCTATACAATTTTGAATTCCACTCTCGGAATTCCCTTCAAATTTGGCAGCACATCTTTAGAACTTCCCCAGTGGTGACAAATCTTTTTTTGAGGGTGGATTTGATTCCAGGAAAAAGTCCAAAGTAATTCAGAGACAAAGGAATAGGCTAGGTCTTTATGTGTCCCTATAGAACTTAGAAGAGTATACAGGGATGCAGTATGCAAGGGAGCTATTATGACTGTGTGAGAGATCCTTTATACCAACTCAGATAGCAACCAATCTATGACTTAGCAGATTAGCTTCAGGAAATTGCTGAAGATATATAGAGGTTGATTTCCCTAAAACAAGTAAGGGTATGAGGTGGAATTTAACCCAGGTCTTCCTTATTCCAAGCACAGCATTCTATATGCTATGCCATGCTGTCTATTGTAATTGGTTAACCTGCATTTATTTAAGTACTATGTGAAAGATATTGAATTAAGAATTGGGGACACTCTTGGGGAATTTCTCAGTCTGATTCCTGTAGAGACCATAGAGAATGCCCTCCACTAGTGGGTCTACAGACTAGAAAACTGACTGAGGAACTGGACTAAAGTGAAAAGCTTTATTAGAGCACTAAGGAAGCTCCTGTGTGGAAATAGTTTTGACTTCCTCAGGAAACGGTATTTGGTTATGTAGTTATTCAGCTGAGAAGAGTTTAGGT
This sequence comes from Trichosurus vulpecula, assembly GCF_011100635.1. Lineage (NCBI taxonomy): Eukaryota > Metazoa > Chordata > Mammalia > Diprotodontia > Phalangeridae > Trichosurus > Trichosurus vulpecula. Next base: position 554,442,314 of record NC_050573.1, on the reverse strand, counting down.
TACCCAGCCAATAAGTAGCATTCTGTGGCATTTAACTGGTATTGTTCTGCTATACAAAGAAAGTTGATGATTAGACTTGATTTCTCCTAAGGGAAGGTTCAATGGTTCATTGAGTCACCAGCATACTCAAGGTTACTCAGGCTGTTAGTTCTAATTGTTCAGTCGTGTCCACCTCTTTGTGACTCCATTTGGTATTTCCTTGGCAAAGATAATGGAGTGGTTAGCCATTCCCTTCTGCAGGTCATTTTATGGATAAGGAAACTGAGGCAAACAAAGTTAAGTGATGCCCAGAGTCAAATAACTAGTAAGTATCTGCATCTAAATTTGAACTCAGGTCTTCTCAACTCCAGGCCCAGCACTCTATCCACTATATCAGCTAGCTGCCCTCTTAGTTCTAGTGGTCTGGCTTATAGTTCTTGCAGATATTCAATCAGTGAATCATCCAGAATTTCTTAAGTGCACACTACCTGCCAGGCACTGTGCTAAGCACCAGAGATACAAAGAAAGGCAAAAAACAGTCCTTGTTCTCAAGGAACTCAGCCCATCACAGATGAAAAAAAAAAAAGGTTTTCAATTTTGTTTCACAGTACATTTCTAAAATGGCATGTGTTTTCTTCCACAACACAAAGAAAGGGGGGAAGTAGTCCTTTCCCTCAAGGAGGATATATTCTAATGGGTGGTGGATGGGGGGAAGAGATGACAATTAAATAAATACACAGAGTAGATAGAGGGAAAGTAATCTCAGAGAGATAGCACTACAGCTATGGGGGAAAGGAAAGACCTGCTGAAGAAGATAATTGGCTTTGAACTGTGTCTTGAATGAAGCCAAGGAAACTAAGACGTAGAAGTGAGGAGAAAGAGCATTCTAGATGTGGGGACAGCCAGAGTAAAGATACAGAGACTGGAGGTGGGGTATTATGTTCAAGGAACTTCAAGTGGGGCAGTGTTGCTACAATACAGAATATATGAAGCAGAGTGAGATACTGTTGTTGTTTGTCATTTTTGAAGAGGACCAATGACACCACTGGGTGATACCTTGACTTACAAGTGAATTGGATCTAAGTGAGGAAGAGCTGCACAAAGTCAGCAGCCTCAATCTCTCTTCCTGAGTCATCAAAGTCCAATGGCAAGCAAAAGTCAGGATGACCCGTGATGGCTTGAGATGCAGTGGATGACCTTGGTGACTTTGATGTCTGACCTAAGCACTCCACAGTACCTGCTTCAGCAGCCTTCATGGACATTAGAACAAATTGTTCTCATCTGCTCATTCCACCAGGGAAGTCTTTACATGCTTGGGGTAGACATCCCTGTAACTCACCCATGGGTTTGTGGCCCATCAGTTACCTTTAGCCTGGTTTAGCCTATCTGCCAAGATGGTTTATGGAGGTATGGCTGCCAAATATACTACAGATTCTTGGAGCTACAGGTGAGAGTCAGGTGCCAAGTGGCCGCCAAAGGTGGATAAGCAGCCCTGAACAAGGTTTGGCAAGCCCTCAAACCAGAGGTTTTAGTCCTTCTTGAACATTGCAAAGGTTGAAAGGGCTCAGCTTGTGAAGAGCTTTAAATACTAAACAAAGGACTATTTTTTTGACATCAGAGGTAATTGAGAACCAATGGAGTGGGGTTACATAGTGTAATGCTAATACAATTTGAAGATTTTCCTATCCATTAATAGGCCCATGTGACCTTCCTGGGTCACATGGGAGCCTGAGTCACATAAGCCTGTGGTGGGAGGAGCTTGCTGAACAGGTGGAACAGGGAGGGTGAAGCAGAGCTGAGAGGAAATGAGACAGAGCAGTCAGAGCTGGGAGAGAGAGTGAGAGAGAGAGAGAGAGAGAGAGAGAGAGAGAGAGAGAGAGAGAGAGAGAGAGAGACAGGGCAGTAGCTAGTATGAGTGAAAGCCAAGGAATGGTTTTGTTTGTTTTCATTTGTGGGAAGGCCCTAATGGAGGGAAAGCTTTGGGATGGCAGTGCCCCCTGCATTGACAATGTGTATCAATTTCTTTGTTGCTATGATGGATTTGGCTTTCTGGTGTTTAAATAAATGTTTTGGTTTTACCTTCAATGAAGAGAGGCTGTTATATTTTGTGATTCAGAACTATGCCGGCATATTCATAACAGCCATAGTCCCTGTGAGTATTATGTTGGTGCTGCATTTGGTGACGAGGATGGGATCATGAAATATAAAACTCTACTTGGAGGCAGGGAGGCTTTAGGGGAAGGAAATGGATATCCCAGGATGGGAGGATTTACCTTATTCCTCCCTGACAAGAGAATGGGCTAAAGGCACAAGACTCTGTGAAAGGGAGGACCCAGAGAAAAAGAAAGATGTTTTCACAGAATACCAAAAGAACCAGGGAAAGGACTGGCAGAGGTGTGTAGAAGAGGCTGGGCCTTGCTAACAAGTTATCTTATTATATGTACAAAGACAAATTACTGGAGGAAAAGGTTCAGATGGAAAAGGAGTTAGCTGGTTTGCACGAAAAGCTTTCTGTGCTACAGAGTTTGAACTTTCTTTTTGAAGAGCAAGCTAGAAAGTCTCATGTGGCAGAAGAGAAGGCAGCTGTTAATTTAGCTCACAAATAGAAGCAAAAAAGTAACAAGAGGAAGGTACATGCAGCCCTTGCACAGCCTGGGCTTGGTTGGGGTGCAAATACCTGCCAGGAAGATGCATGGAGGAGAATGAAACGGAAACAGGAGAACCAGCAGGGGCACACAGTGTTTAGGGAAATAATTAAGGATTTTACTCAGCAGGAGGTCACAGATATTTTGAGTCAATCACCCAAAAAATGGAAGAATCATTAGTATCTTGAACAGTGAGACTCAGTGATGAAGGGACCAGAGGAGTATGGTTAGATAACATAGATTGTCTGCAATTCATAGGTATTAGTCAGAATCCTTTTGTACAGCAAACTTTTAGGGATTATCATAAGCAAGGAGGTAACAATGCAGCTAATCGGTTACCTTTAGCTGCAGAAGGATGCAGCAGACAGGATCCTACTGACTCTTTGTGGCCTAGTGGAGATAGACCCTCGTATTTGCTGAGAGACTGTATGAGAGAGTTAAAGGAAGAGGTAATGAAAACAGCAGTTATGACTGGAGACACAGGTGTGTATGGTACCCTCTTAGCAATTTCTCATAGAAATATCATAGTGAAGATGGCTTCTTCTGCTTATAAGCACCTAATTCTGACTCTACTAATTGGGGAAATAGGGCACCCTCTTTTGGAGGTGCTGAATAAGATTTCACAGTTAAGCAACTTAGGGGAATGGGGAAAAGATAAATTTCCTCAAGAGAGAAGAGTAAATAGCCAGTGGATCCAACATCATAAAGGATTAACAAGGAAGGAACTATTTACTGCTCTATTAAGAGCAGGAATAGATTTTGGAAGAATAGATGGTATCCCAACTAATGAACTACATAAGATCTACCAAGAAAAGGGGCTTAATATTAGACTGAGTAGGGGAGTAAGAACTGCCCCTACAGAGTCTCCTGAATCATTGTATCACACCTTCAGGGAGAAAGGGAAATTGGCTAAGCCTCAGCTCAGATTAAATAACTACACAGTGGTGAGGAAGATAGGAATTAACACAGCTTTAGCGCATTCATGGGCTCTAGAAGCACAGTTGACCCTATATTTACCCTGCCTCTGGTTGTTGTCTCTTTACTCTTTTTGGCTTTTCAATGTATTTGCTAGATTTGTTTCCTGCAGGTTTGGTGCCCTCTAACTGCAAATGCCTGACCACTTAAGCTGGATGTCACCCCCTGTCCAAGACTGTGCTATGTCACCCCTGGACCTGGCATTGACCATGCTCTGGATGCTGACTAAAGAACTGACCCCTCAAATGGGACCTCTTGGAGCAAGGACAGTTCTATGTCCAGTTTCATCAGGAAGTAACTATATAAGAAGAGACCTTTTCCCATTACCCCAAGCGATTTGGGACCCCATTCATTTGAGGGGGGAAATGATGGGGTGCTTGTGCTCAGACCCCACCCTAAGGTATTGTTTTATGAACTTATTTTGTGTTGTCCCTGTTATATTGTTGTAAAGTGCTGTTGACACCAGTTACCCCTAAGCTCCCGTTGACCTATGTAATGGATGCAAAATATCTTGGGGCCAAAAATAATGTTAATACAATTTGAAGATTTTTCCCATCCATTAATAAGCCCATGTTACCTGACTGAGTCACATGGAAATCTGAGTCACATGAGTTTATGGTGGGAGGAGCTTACTGAATGGGTGGAACAGGAAAAGTTGAAACAAGAAGAGTGGAGCAAAGCTAAGAAGAAGTGAGACAGCAGTCAGAGTTCGGAGAGAGAGAGAGATACCTGGAGCAGCAGCTAGCATGAGTGAGAGGGGGAGTGCTTTTGCCCTTGTTTGTGGGAAGGCTCTAAGAGAACAAAGGTTTGGGGATGTCAGTGCCCCCCGAATTGATGATGTGTATAGATTTCTTTGATGCTATGATGGATTTGGCTTTCTGGGGTTTGAATAAATATTTTGGTTTCACCTTGAATGAAGAGAGGCTGTTGTATTTTGTGATTCAGAACCATGCCGGCATATTCATAGCAGCCATGGTCCCTGTGAGTATCACATTGGCACTACATATGGCCAGACCTCTTTATCCTTTATAAATTGTCACTTCAGCAGCTGAGTGGAGGTTGGATTGGAGTGAGAAGAGACATGTCCCAAGCGCAGGTGCTTAATAATTGTTTTCTGTTAAAAGTCTGACAAATAAAGTACATAATCAAGCTAGATAACACTTTTAAATAATCATCTGATAGTTTTTGTCTATTACTGGAAGACAATTAGGAGAGATTTAATACAGTGCCTCTTCACATTGGCTAAGAGCATGACCTTAGGTTACTCTTTGAGCCGCAGTTTCCCCAACCATAAAATCAGGATAGAAATACCTGAAAAGTACCTTGAAGGATGGTTGTGAAGATAAAACACCCTAATCTACGCAAAGCCCTTTGTGAACCTTGAACTCCTATGGACATGGCTGCTATTGTTATAAACTGACTCTGGAGGTCATTCTCAAAGTGGAGTCCCAGAAGCCTTGAAGGTAATAGTAACGTCAGAAGATCGTTACAATTAGAAAGGTCCCTGGAGCTTATCCAACCCAACCTCCCCAAGAGGCCCAGAAAGGGAAAGAGAAATCTCCAAGGTCACAAAACCAGAGTAAGTAGAAGTGACTGCTTTGCAGAGTGACATTCACTGGGATCTATTCCATTGTATCTATGAAATGGTCTGCGTCATTTCTTTATATTCACACCTATGTGTTTATAGGTGTGATTAAAAAGAAGTTAGGCAGGCAGTGGAGAGAGGAGAGGCAGCTGGGTGGCACAAGGGTTAGAGCACTGAGACTGGCACCCGGAAGACCCAAGTTCCAAGCCAGCTTCAAGCGCTCACCAGTTCAGTTGTGTGACTCTGGGCAAGTTACTTAACCTCTCTATTTGTTTCAGTTCCTCATGTGCAAAATGGCATAGCGGTAAGAATAGCACCTACCTCCCAGAGTTGTTGTGAGGACAAAACGAAATAGCACGTGGAACATGATTAGAAATCCAAGGGACATCTAGGTGGTGCAGTGAGTAGAGCACCAGCTTTGGAATCAGGAGAACCTGAGTTCAAATGCGACCTCAGACACTTTATAATGACTAGCTGTGTGACCCGGAGCAAGCCACTTAACCCCAACTACCTTGCCTTCCCCCCCGTCTCAAAAAGAAAAGAAATCCTTAAAGTTCTATATAAATGTATGTGGAGATCATGACTGTGCAGCACAACCAACTTAATTCTAAGGAGAACTACACCTGGTCTATATTGTCAAAGGATGCCAAGCCAGTACTGGTTATTACAGTTTTTTAAGGAGTTTGTGTATTGTTTTTCCCAAACTGACAGTTAACTTGGATCAGCACTGCACCTAATTAAGTTCCCTTGCGAGTGAAGTCCTCACACTGCTCATCTCGTGCAGTGTAATACTTGCGTGGCAGCAGCCAGGGATTGTGGGAAAAAACTGAAATAAAAGGAGACAGCTGTTCCAGCTGCAACTCTGCCCTAGTCTAATCACTGCCACTCTCTGAACCTCATGTTCATCCTCTAAAAATAGGAGGATTGGACTATAATTTTGTGACTAGATCCCCTTTAGGGTGCCTCTCTAAAATTCTAGGTTCTGTATCAGAGTAGATTTCTGGGTTGCTGGCTGAATTTGATTGTAATGAATTTCTCCCCTCTCAGATTCATGGAGTCATTTACTAAATATCCCAGATCAAGTTATGCTAGTCATCTATGGGCCTGTGCTCTCCCTACGCTGACCTTAACCCTAATGTTCTTAAAGTCCTTTGTGGATCATTCACTCAAATCCTGGGGGCAGGACTAGGATAACCTACAGACCTCAAACCCATTGGTGAGTTAGGAGAATGTCTACTGCAAGTGTGTGAAGACTTCCCCTGGCAGAATGGGTGGTTGAGAACAATTTGTTCAAATGGCCATGACATGAAGCAGGTGTTTGGTCAGACGTCAAAGACACCAAAGTCATCCATTGCATCCAGGGCCATCACCAGTCCTCTTGACTTTTAACTTGCCCCTGGACTCTGTTAGAGAAAGTGGAGCTAAGGACTTTGTGCAACCCTGCCTCACTTAAATCCAGTTCATGCACAAGTCAAGACATCAGCCCCGTGATGTTATTGGTTCTCTTCACAAAACAAAAGATGAATAACAACTCAGATCCTGTAATCATTCCCTTTGACCCAAACAGGTTTATTGGTGTATGGATACTTCTTGGTTACTTAACCTAATTGTTCAATGCTTAATGCTTAAAGGAGAAGGGTGGAGGCTCAGAAGATAAGATGTAGGTCTTAGAATTAGGAAGACCTGAATTTGAATCTTGCCCCAGACACTTACAAGCTGTGTGACCATGGATAAGTCACTAAACTTTCTTCAGTCTTAGTTTTCTCATATGTATAACAAGGATTATAATAGCACCTGTCTCACAGGACTATTGTAAGGAATAAATGAGTTAAGGTAGACCTTAAATGCTATGTAAGCATCATCATCATCATCATCATCATTATCATTATCATCATTATTTAGCCAAAGCAGAGTCCTCACTAGCAATTCTTGTACTCAGAGAAAATCAGCGTACAAAGTTCCCTGACATCAACTTTTTCAAATAAATTTAGATGGGGTGGGGGAGGAACCTGGGAGAGACCTTGGACTTCAGGACATAACGGCTCATGGTGAGAGGGTCTCCAGAACACTGTCTCCTGAGAGGGAGATAGAGATACTAGAACACCATAAGGCTGCTTCTAGGAGAGAAGCAGGTGCCAGGACCAGACCTAGAAGTTTACCTGGGATTCTGCTACCAGCAGTAGGGAGTATGCCAAGTCTTAGCTTCCCATTTTAACTAAATGTTCTTGCTAACAAGGCGCCAAGCCCAGTAGCTTCTCGCTACTGGAGAAATAAAATATGCTGTCAATATACTCTGAAGTTTGGACAAAGCCCTATTCAAAGCCCCCTAATTACAGCACCGGATCAAGATCCCAAGTTCAGTTTCCCTGTAGGGCAGTTCATTTCTTTCTTTGCAATAATCCACACCCTGCTTTCCCAAAAGCGGAAAAAAGAATCATTCATACAACTCCACTGGAAAAACTACCAATTACTTATCTTTCATAGCAAGAAGTTATTAATACCTTTATGCACAATGTCCATGCAACAGTGATCTGGATGGAAATCATCTACGCTCTAATACATGAGGCGAGAAGAATTCCTTTTAAGGGGAAAGCAGCACAGATAGAGATTTCCCACAGCCACTGTCAACAAAAGGAAAGGCAAAAATAAAGTTGTGAAAATGGATTTGAACAATGAGGCAGGAACATTAGTATTCTTTCTCCCAAATGGGAAAGTATTTAGGGCAGCAATGGGTTTACCCTGCATATTGAAGAGATTTCATTAGTGAGTAGCAGGAAATTGGGTTGTCTCTTTAACTTGTATGCACTAGATTCATGGCATCTTTTGAGACAGAGATCAATTGATTAGAATTTCTTCTTTGTATTGAAGTGCTTTCTTGGTGAAGACTGAATTAGAAAAAGACATCATGCAATCCTATAATCCAAGACCTTCGGAGGTCTCTAGGAGAGCATTGCCCTGGGCGGGGCAGGGGGCGGGGGTCAAGATACTCAGGTTACTAATGATGACAATCACAATAACAGAATCGATATTAACCACCAACATTTATATGGACATTAAGGTTTGCAAAGGACTTTACATATTTTATCTCATTTGACCCTCACAATAACCCCGTGAGATAAAAGATAAATATTTTCCCCCATTTTGGTGATGAGGAAAACAAGGCTGAGGGTTACCTAGTTTGTAAGTGTCTGAGGTAGGAGTCATACTCAGGTCTTCCTGCCTCCTATTTCATAGCTCTACCCATTATGCAACTTAACTTTCTCTGGTCCTGACTGTGTGACCTTGTATAAGTCATTAAGCTCTCTATGACTTGGTTTCTTCTTCTATTATGGGTTGAACTAAATCAGTGTGCTCTATTTTCCCTCAAAGTTTAGAACAAAGACCTAGATTTGGGTATTCACAGGAAATTAGTGCTTGGGGAAGCTAGTACAAATATGAGTTTTATTGTTATATGGTGCAGAAAGCAGGCCAAAAAGAAATATATATATATATACATATATATATATATATGCACACACACATACATGTATATGTGTATATATACATACATACATACATACATACATACACACACACACATTTTATGGCAATATAGGCAGGTTCAGTCTCACACATGCAAAAAAATTCACCTAGCTCAAGGTGGAGGGAGATATGCATAGTGACAAATATTTCACTGGGAGTAACTGCTCAAAGTGGAGGTCTAACCAATTTGTACAAAAATATTTGTAGCTGCTCTTTTTCTGGTGGCTAAGAATTGGAAATTGAGGAAATGTACATCAATTGAGGAATGGCTAAACAAGCCATGGTATATGGTTGTCAAGAAATATTACTGTGCCATATGAAATGACAAGGAGGATGATTTGAAAAGAACTGGACTTACATGAACTGATGCAAAGTGAAGTGAATAGAACCAAGAGAACATTATACATAGTAACAGCAATATTGTGTGATGAAGAACTGTGAATGACAGCTATTTTCAGTAATACAATAATCCAAGACAATCCCAAAGGATTCATGATGAAACATGCTATCCAACTCCAGAGAAAGAACTGACACTGTCTGAATACAGACTATAGCATGCTATTTTTCACTTCCTTCCTCCCTCCCTTCCTTCCTTTCTTCCTTTCTTTCTTTCTTTCTTTCTTTCTTTCTTTCTTTCTTTCTTCCTTTCTTTCTTTCCTTCTTTCTTTTACTTTCTTTCCTTCTTTCTTTTTCTTTCTTTCTTTCTTCCTTCCTTCCTTCCTTCCTTCCTTCCTTCCTTTCTTTCTTTTTCTTCTTGTACATAATGATTAATATGGAAATGTTTTACATGATTGCACATGTATATATTATATCAGATTGCTTACCATCTCAGGGATGGTGGAAGGGAAGGAGGGATAGATAGAATTTGGAACTCACAACTTTAAAACAATATTTAAAAATTGTTTTAACATGTAATTGGGGGGAATAAAATATTATATCATTTTTTAAAATGGGGGTCTGAGCAGGCAAGTTTTTCTACCTTAAAAAGGAGCTTGATTGAGAATAGTTTAATCAATGCCAGATGTGAAAGGGAGCATTGTTAATCAGCAATGTTAATCATTGTTAATGTGGTGGAGAAATTCCCTGGGGCACTTATCAATACTTCCCTCTGGTGGGCAATGATGAGTAGAGTTCTATATTAGGACCAAAAATTAAGTAAGGATTTGAGTTGGCAATTGGAATCCCAGAGATGGGTGTGGATCAAAGCAGCTGCAGTCAGCCAAGAGTCTGATGCAATCAGAAATTTCAATTGTTTTAAATCCTTGAGGCAGGGTCAGAATGAGTCAGGATAGTGGAAAAGTAAAGCTATCTGTCATTGTTTTTATGTTCATGGACATTAGGATAACTTGGCCTAAATGACTCTATATTAGAGTCCTATCATTTATAACTACAACATCAAACAATATATTCCAAAGTCACAACGACACATAGAATTTCTGACACTGTGTTTGTACAACATTGATGTTTGCCAAAGGAAAGCGTTATAATGGCAGATTAGCAAAAGTACACCATTAAGCCATCCATTTAATTGAAAGAATCATTGGAGATTGGTCAAAATTAATATTGTGACTGAAAAGTTGGCCTCTTATTATCTAGAATCCATTAGTACCTGGAATAGCGTATAGAGCGCCAAACATATGTTTAACATGGGGGAAAGAATACGTGTGGCATTTCTAGTATGAGGTTGTTGTAAGGCTCCAACGAGATCGTATATGGAAAGGACTTTGCAAACTTTAAAATGCTATGTAAGTGAGGATGATGATGATGATGATGATGATGATGATGCATAAAACATTGACTGCCAGTCTACCCCAGTGCAGTGTATAAGACAACCAATCATGTATAGTCTTAGTTTATTATATTTGTTTTTGTTGTTTCAACAATTCAGGGGAAAATTGTGAAGTGTGAAGAGAAAAACAAACAAGTTTTAGTAACAAAGATTCAAATATCCATGAACATAGTTTAAGCCTCAAGTCTAAAAAGAGAGGTCAAGTGAGCAAGAAGATCAAGACTACACATTTTCTCTGACCCCACAACCTCTCAAAGTTCTATAAAGCAAAAAAGTTGTGTATCAAAGACAGAGTAACCTCAGCTATCTCCATAGTCAAGGATACCCAGAATCCAAAAGATGGTTAAAAAATTAAATATGAACTGACACTTAATGAACCTGAGCTTACTTAACACCCCTTACCCACCTCCCATGTTACTGGCAGCAAAACTACATTGACACACTCAAGGATGTAACCAGAATGGCCTTTGTTTTCTTTGAATGACTCAGCTTACCTCATTGAGCCTCTGGATGCTGTGGCTTGCTCTTCCGGGGCAGGAAGCCCAGAGAGCATGCCAGGAAGCAGAAAACTTCCTGGGTGATGAGTCGTGGGGCTGGCTGAGGGGAGGTGTTAACATCTATGCTAGGGGGAGGGGCCAGGTCAAGAACCAATCAGCCCTGGTCATTCAGGAGGTGCTTGATGATGTCAAAAACTCTATAAGAGGGGAGAGGATAGCTTGAAGCCCTCTCTCTTTCCTCTTCCAGTTGGTGTGGGAAGCAGCACCAAGCAAGCGTGACTCTGGGCCAGCCCTTGCTCTTGGGCCGAGCCCAGATGTTGGTAACTATGAATTGTATTGGGTCTGTCTGTTGATATTTGTAATTTGTATTTTGGTTTTGAGGTTCGGGGTGCTGGTTTGTTTTTCCCCCGAACTAAATGAATGTCTTGAACCTCAGGGTGCTGGTTTTTTCCCCTGAAGTAAGTTGATGAATCTGTATTGGGTCTGTCTCTTGATGCTTGTTTGTATGCTCCCCTGAACTAACTGAATGCTAACTGAATGCTGGCGTTTTCCCCTGAACTAAATGAATGTTGTCTGTATGCTAAGTAAGTGCTGGATTAAAGTAAGCTGGTCAACCCCTTCACCGTGCTTTCCTTGTTTAAGCAGATAAAAAGAACCTGTGCTTTCCTGGGTCCCAGCAGCCTCCTGGGTCCCGGCAGCCTCAGAGGGATCTTACGCCCCCATCGAAGCTGCTAGCTGGGTTGTTAAAACAAAGGACCCGATACACAGACTTGCAACAAAATCCATCCTCCCTATTAAGTCCTCCTTCCCTCTTTCAAAGGCCATGGAAATCCCAGCTCCAGGTTACAGAAGTTTGCTCTTGCCAGTGGGACTACAACCCTTCAGAAGCAAAAGAATGTTGGGAAATATGACAAACAGCCAGCACCTCAGCATACAACCCTGTAGCACCAGTGCTGCATCTCTCTGAATTTTCAGTGCTAGGCCAAAAAACTAAGGAACAAAGGGAGTGGGACAGGTCACCAGAATAGGATACCCCATGTGAGGAGAGCTGTGAAGGACTTCCCTGAACCTCAGAAAAATTGCTCAGGATTCATATGCAGTCAGTCTTGTCCATCCAAAAGTCCCTTAGGGAAGAGACCTAGGCTAAGTAAGTCATGAATTTCTTGACAATTGCCAAGTGTGGGAGGAGGCTGAGATACTTTGAGATCCAGCCCTCAAGGAAACAACCATCAGAGGGGACAGAGTCAAAAAGTGAATAGAGAAAAATCAGAAAGAAAAAAAAGTCTGAAATTATCAAAGATATCAGGAAGAAGAAAACTTAAAGATCTTGAATTTAGGCAGACAAATGAACAGAAAAAGCATTAATAACAGAAGTAACTATGACCTCCAGACCTACAAAATGCATTCAGGCATCTCTGAATAAATGCTATAAAGCAAAGAAAAATATTCAGGCATTAGCCTGATGAGACAGAAGAACCTGTGGAATGTGGGAAGAACTTAAAACCATACCACAGTGTTCTGTGTTAACTGTGTTAACACAGTGTTCAGATGAGAAATATGAGAGCAGAATTTATAATCTGCCTAGAAAAAATAATGGGCAGAATAGAAAAACTGGAATCTCCTATCCTGAGTCTCACCAAAGAAACAACAGAGAAAACAACTGAATGGGAATGCAAATATACAGAAGTGAAGGACAATTTAGAAGAAAAGAAGCAAAAAAGAAATTAAAAGAAAATATGGTCACTATGTAAGCATAATGCACTGATCTTGTAGACAGGATTCACAGAAATAACCTGAGGATCATAGGTCTTCCAAAAAGCACACGACAGGACCAAAACACCTTAACACCATAATGTAGGAAATAATAGAAGAGAAATGCCCAGAACTTCTGAACATAAAAAAAGAAATACCATTCATAGATCACTTCCAGAAAAAAAAAATCTAAGCTTACAAACTCCAGGACACAAAGTGGTTAAATTGAACAATTCAGAAACAAGTCCCGTAAGTAATCAGGAGAAACACCTCCAAATAAAAAGGAAAGGAAATTTGAATAACACAAGACTATTCTGCATCCATGAGAAAACATAGAAGGGAATGGAATAATGTGTTCCACTGAGCAGTGGAACTCAGCCCCAGATGACATACCCTGAAAATCTGATCTTAGAAACTTAAATGAAAAAGATGGATATTCAATAATAAAGACGCATTTGAAACATTTTAGAAAGAAAACCAGAACTCCTCTCAAACAGCCTAAAAAATAGAAATGTAAGAGTGAATAAATGTGGCCAAGGACAACAAGGCAAAAGATTGAAAGCTGGAAAACCAGTAAAAGACTTCTTTCTAAAATGTACACAAGGAAATCATGATAAAGGTGGAAGTCTGAAGTATGAATGAGTGAATAGGTGGCCCTGGGGCATTGTGGATAGAATCTGGCAACACTTTGCCTAGATTCAATGTTTTGTTTTGTTTTTTTGTGGAACTACATTGCAACATAAGAGGGTACATGAAAGGGAAGAGCAAAGTAGGGATATAGAAAGAAATGTGTGATGTGCCAGGCTTAAAATGAGGGCTAACAATGAGGGGAAAATGACCCTTGTCATCTAAGAAAGAGAAAAGCATGGTGTAAAATGGTTGAGGAGGAGGTGGGAAGGCTTAAAAAAGGAGATGGGAAAGGAAGGAGGCCTTTCTTTTGTGGTGGGAGGTTTCACTGATGAAGGTTGCTGTGGGTAAAGAGAGGTGGTCTGTAAAGGGAAATGTAGACCTTGCACTGGGTGTGTTCTGGAGGATTTTTTGTTTGAAACATCCATTTGTTCTACCTTAGAGCAGGAAAAGGGATCTCCTACAGGCAGCTGGCACCTGTGGAAGTGGGAGGACATGGAGCCAGGAGGGAGATGTTGAGGCAAATGAAGAAGAAAAAATAACCAGAAGAGAATATAGATAAATGCTGGGCTACACAATGAGGGGTGGGTTTGGGAAAGGACTCTATCACTAGGCAGTGTCCTTTCTGACTCTTACAACAATTGTCATTGTCCTGGGAATGAGGCATAATGGAAAAGGGGTATCCATGAGGCAAACTTTACCAGGTAGGCTGTGGGAGAAACCAACTAGAGGGGAGAGCCTAGATGGATACTTTGGGAATTTTGAGTGCAAGAGGTGTACAGAGAAAAGAGAGACCAGATAAATTATAGGAGTCACAAATCAGAGAATGATACTCTAGAGTAGAAAGAAAATAGATAATGAAGAGGCTGAAAGGGGAACAAAAAAATGAAATTTAAACAAGCTAATGAGCAGAACTAGTTGAAGGGGAGGAGAGAAATGGCGAATCTACTTGATTAACTGAAAGGGGAAAGGGAGGTGGGGGAAGAATTATATAACCAGATAAAAGCAGGAGAGAAAAAGGAATTAATGAGCAAAACTCCAAAGGGAAAGGTAGAACAAATGAGAAGAAAGAATCAGAGATAAGAGGAAGAGAGCCAGTGGGATTAGGGCCACTTTAAAAAAAGATTAAGGTTAAGTAACTAAAGGCACATAGTATTATGTTTACAGCAAAAGCAGGAAGGAAAATTATAACTTGAAAAAACCTAATAGTAGAGTCAGATGGAAGAAAACATTAACCTAACCCTTATAACTTTAAATGTGAATGAACAATCTAATAAAACAGAAGAGTGACAAATTGGACAAGAAAACAACACCCTACATCTGTTACTTAAGAGAATCACTTAAAAAACAAAGACTTAAAGAAAATAAAACTCAGGAGATGGAGTAAAATTTACCATGCATTCAGTGACTCCAAAAAAGCAGGAGCCCTAATCATTCTTTCTAATGAAGCAAAATGAAAGAAAAAGTAAAAATGGTATAGCTATTGCCAATCTGAGTTTCCTTTCCAGAACTGTAACTAGGGCATTTTGCCCTAAGGTAGTAAAATTTAGAGGGTTTTCCTACTACTTGCATTACTTCAGCAGGTAGAAACAATTGGCTTCAGCAACTCATTGCTCTTAAAGATGTGTTTCATGGTTCCAGAAAATGTACAGCCATCATCAAGAACCGGAACACAAAGATTTGGCGGGGCGGGGTGGCGGGGACGACTCCCAGAAATGATTAAGAAAAAGTGATGTATTGTAATAATCCAGTAGATCCAGGCTTGCATGAGTAAAGAGAAAAAATGAAAATTATTGTGAAGCATGCAAATGAGTTATCACATCCAATAATGTTCCCAATTATGAAACATTTATTGATAGAAAACAACCACATTTTTTACGCTGAGTAATTTGTTGGTAATATTAGACTCCAAATCAAATTGACTTGAAAACATAAGGTTTTTTTAAACCAGCCTCCTGTTATTTGGTACCATTGCTGAAAAAATTCGTTTAAAAATAATTCTCTGCAACAGTTCCTTTAAAATGAAGGGGGAATCCCACCACTGCAGAAAACTTGGAATCTATTGGATTAGATGATCTGAGTTCCCTTCTGCCTTGGAAATCCTCTGCATTCTCATTTCACATTAACTATAAGAAGGCAAGGCAAACCCAGCAACACAAAATAACGTACTTTAATCTCTGTTTGAAGATAGAATCAAAACTCTGATTCCTCTCCATCCCGATTCTTGTTTTGTCCGCTTTTCAAATACATCTGGATTTCAAAGGAAATTGAATCCACATGTTTCTGATTCCCTGACACTGAACTCATCTTACTTAGTTTTGTCAGAGTTGTTTGATGTCTCAGAGGTCTTTGGAGCCCTTTTCTTTTCTTGTTCTCTCTTTTATTTTCCATTTTAATGACCCTTTTACTCAGAGACTAAAGTTTGGTTTGTATTAACCACAAATGTACTTGGTCACCTAGGAGAGTCATCAGGCTCAGCCTCATATCCCAAGTCCACACTGTTGCAAAGGGCCCTAAAACTAGGCATCTGTGGCCCACTGCCCCATCCCTTACTATTCTGAAGACAAAAACCAAAAACTCAGTTTCATTCCTGCCCCGCAAGGTCTATAGCGGCCCCACAAGGCAGCAAAGAAAATTAACAGGCTGTCATAGGGCACTCTGAATTTTTATCTTTATCCTTCCAATAGTCTCCAAAAGAAATGGTACATACTTGAAGAAACACAAAGGCCCTAGGACCTGGAGTAAGTTAACTCCATTTACTAACTTGCCTGTCCTATTTAACTGCTCCTCTTAAAAGAAAGAGGTCTTGTTCTGGAGGCACAAATTATCACACTGGCAGCTAGGTGATGCAAGGGATAGAATGTCGGACCTAGATAATAACAAGAGCCAATACAACCCTTACCATGTGCCAGGAACCGTGCTAAGTGATTTACAATTATCATATTTGATCCTCACAACAACCTTGCAAGGTAGGTGCTATTATTATCCTCATTTTAGAGATGGGGAAACTGAGGAAAACAGAGACTTGATGGTATGAAAAGCCAAATTTAAACTCAGGTCATCTTGACTCAGGGCCTGGTGCACCACCTAGCTGCCTGAGTCAGATAGACCTGAATGTGCATCCTGACTTGGGCACTCACAAAGGTACAAAGGGTGAAACCATGGGAAAGTCACTTATCCTTTCTCATCCTCAGTTTCTTACTTTGTAAAATCTGTAAAAAATCTCTATTTCTTGTAGCACAGTAGTGCTCCATCACAATCATATACCGCTCAAAGTCATTCTTAAAAATATTATATTTACTGTATACAGTGTTCTCTTGGTGGAAGGAGATTAGCTTTAAAGTCAAATACTGCTTAGACAGCTAGGTTGTGCAGTATATAGAGTGCCAGATCTGGAGTCAAGAGGACCTGAGTTCAAATCTAGCTTCAGACACTTACTGGTTGTTTGACCCTGGACAAGTCACTTAACCCTGTTTGCCTCAGTTTCCTCATCTATAAAATGAGCTAGAGAAGGAAATGGTAAACCACTCCAATATCTTCACCAAGAAAACCCCAAATGGGGTCACCTAACTAACTAAATAACAAAAAAAAAAACTGTGACTCTGGACAAGACACTTAAGCACCTAAAGCCTCCATGTCCTCATCTACAAAAAGAAGGGGTTGGACTAGATGACCTCCAAGGTCTGGTCCAGCTATAAATCTACCTGAAATCCCTCATTTTCAATAGAACCTAAGTTCCTTCTGTCTCTGCTTCCTGGGATAGTCTTTCTCTCCTGGCTGATGGTGGATCGATCTTCATTAATACAAGTGTCATAGGGATCTGGACCACATGCAGAGAGCCTGGAATGACATTTCCACATGGAGAGTCTATAGAGTTTTTTTTTTTAAGGGAGGCAGTGCAGCATGTATTTCATAGCTAGTTTTGGTTGGTCAACCATGTGGTTGTACGGAAATTTTTTTGATGAATTATGGAGCCAGAACTGTCAGCATCTTTCAAAAAGGTCTTAGTCAGCTTTGGCCATCTAGTTTGGCTTTATTCAGTGACGCCCTCAGCCACTGCATCTGGGGAGAGACTATATTCTAACAGGACGTACCTTAGGACCTTCTTCCCTCTGAGACCATGTAACCCTGAGAAATGGGTCTCCATCCTTGGCCTTTTCATTTGTTCTTTCCTATTCTAGGTGAAGGGTCTCTGGTGAGTGGAACATCTGACCTTGCAAGTTTTAAAAGGTCAGAGAGTGAGACACCAGGATCCAGAAGTCAGAATCTAGGCTGGTTTTTAAAACCAGCACAGCATCGATGCCCTGAGGATCAAGGACCTACCTTTGGGAGTGACTTTCAGGATCCCAGCCCAATGGAGATGAGGATTCACCCAACGACTTACACAGCCCTTAAAAGGCTACTTGCTGCTGTTTGGTCCAGATTTGTAGGAGTGGGAGACAAAGGGAAGAACTTATGTATTTCTCTTCCTTACTCCTAACCTATGTTAATGCCCCCTTGCACAATCCGTTTCCAATAAAATCAAGGGCTAGAGCAAAGAGCAATCTAGCTATGATGAATGAGCCAAAAGGCACCCCAAGAGCACACTGCAAGCCAAGCTTGCCACTGGCACCCTGGAGAAGACCAATGACA
Source organism: Trichosurus vulpecula (assembly GCF_011100635.1). Classification (NCBI taxonomy): domain Eukaryota; kingdom Metazoa; phylum Chordata; class Mammalia; order Diprotodontia; family Phalangeridae; genus Trichosurus; species Trichosurus vulpecula. The sequence continues at coordinate 554,424,311 of NC_050573.1, read as the reverse complement.
TAACATGGCAGAATTGTATAAAGTGGTCAGCCTCATTTTCTTTTCCAAAGGCATTGAAGTTCAGCGGCAAAACAAAAGTCTTTAGCAGAGGTAAGCATGGAAAGACTTAAATGAACTGATGCAGAGTGATGGAAGCAGCACTAAGAAAAAAGCAGAGAACAACAACTACAAAGCAATGGAAAAGAACGTACGAAATTACAAAAAGACATATGAGAAGACCCCTTATCCATACACTGTAGCAGGGTAGGGGTTCATGAGTAGTAGTAGTTTATAGCACCTACTGTGTGTCAGGCACAGTGCTAAAAACTTTACACGTTACCTTATTTGATCCTCACAACAACCCTACGAGGTAGGTGCTATTACTACACCTATATTGCAGATGAGGAAACTGAGGCAAATAAAAATTAAATGACTTGTCCAAGGTCACATAGTTGGTAAGTATCTGAGGCTCCCTGACAATAGGCCTGGTACTCCAGGCTCTGTACCACATAGCTTTCCATGAGTACGGAACATTGCATATATTGTTAGGATTTTGTTTTTTATTATTGACCAGTTTTGTTGTTTATTTTCCTCTTCTCCCTTTATTTTCTTTTAAAAAATTGTTTCAGATGTGTTGGGGGGAAATGCAGAGGGGAGTTTAGGTCACCAAAACATATCAACAAAATTATTTTAAAAACAAACAAGAAAGAATGCTAGCACCTTGAGTGTGGGGACTCTTGCTTTTCTATTTGTATGCTAATAAACACTTTTTCATTATATCATTCATACATTCATCCTACCCTTCGTGACACATGCCACACTGAGTTTGGGGACTTCCCTGCGCCACCCCTCCGTGAGACTTGCTCAGCAGGTACCAGGGAATTGCCCTCTTATAATAGGTGCCCTGGAGAGGTTGCGCTTGGCATTAGGAAGGCAGGAAAAGGGAAGAGAGCATTCTCCTGAAGTTTCTCCGTGGCGTGTCACTGATGAAGGCATCTGGATCTTGTTGTATCCCCCGAGGGTGAGGCGGAGAAGGGGAGGGGTTAAAGGGAGGAGCTCCGTGATGTAGCTTGGCTTTCCATATGCTGTTGTGACATGCCAAGGGAAACAACATCTGTACACGTCTCTGTACACATTGTTTCCAATGCATGAGAAAACAGAAGAAAGTCCCCCACCCACCCCTGAACTGAAATTGACACTTTCTATCCGCAGGGAGGACCCACAGCCTGGCTCTTCGAAGGTTTCTCATGAATAATTCCTGGAAGCTGCCCTTAAAAGGCTGCTTGCTGCTGTTTGTTCTAGATTTGTAGAAGTGGGAGAGAAGGGAAAGAAGTTACGTATCTCTCTTCCCTACTCCTCACCTATGTCAATGTCCCCTTGCACAATCCATTGCCAATAAAATCAAAGGCTAGAGCAAAGAGCAATCTGGTTGTGATGAATGAGCCAAAAGGCACCCCAAGAGCAAACTGCAAGCCAGGCTTGCTGCTGGCATCACCCTAGAGAAGACAGCCTTCCTGTTGGGTAGATCTCACGTAGTGCTTTCCAGCAAACAGGTAAGAAAAAGAGTGACCTCTTGTGCTGAAGGAATCTTGGCATGTGGAGACTGGCCAATTTATGGATAGTTGTATTCTTCAGAAAGGCTCCTTCTCCTCTGTGTCTGCTTGTAAGTCACTCTGTAGAAATAGTGAAATGATCCTGGTATACTATTTATTTTTTTTTAATAATATTTTGTTTTGACCCTAAGAAAGGCAATAGGCCAAGATGGCAGAGTAAAGGCAGGGACTTGCTTGAGTTCTCCCTCAAACCCCTCCAAATACCTGTAAAAATGACTCTAAATAAATTCTAGAGCAGCAGAGCCCACAAAAAGACAGAGCAAAACAAATTTCCAACCCAAGACAACCTGGAATGTTGAAAGGAAAGATCTATTACCTTGGGCTGGGAGAGGAGCACAGTCCAGCGTGGGCTGCACCAGCACAGATGGGGCTGGAGCAGGCCTCAGGGTACTGAATCGCTGGCAGCTGTGGCAGTTTTCAGACTTCTCAAACCACAAGCACCAAAGACAGCTTAGCAGGTCAATGGGAAAGATTTGTGGGACCTGGGAGAGAGAAGAGTAGGATTCAGCCCCAGCCCCAGGGTGGTGGAGGTGGCTGCAGAAGCAGCAGTGGTAGCAATGGCTGCTTCCAGAGCTCTCATCCCACAGATGGTGGAGAGATTGAGTGGCTGATCAGACAAGGAGTGCAGGGATCTCTTTGCTGGAGCTGAAGCTGGATTCCCTAGCTTTGTCTTGCTTGGATCTGAATCTCAGTCCTGGGTAGTGGTCCTGGGGTGAGAAGGGGCACTGGTGTGGCAGAGCTCATGGCTACAGTGGAGAGGGAATCTTGCTTGCAGTTCTGGGACAGAAAAGAGTGCTTGTGGACACTCACAGACCAGGAAAGAAGTAAACATCTCTCCTTCAATCATACCACCTTGGAAGAATTGAAAATTTACAAGCCCCTAGAAGTATCTCTGAAAACAATTGCACAAAACCCCTGAAGTATGCCCTCTACTCTGAAAGCAGATTCCTACCTTAACAAAGAGTTAAGAAGTCAAGTATATGGCTGAGAAAAAGAGCAAACAGCATTAAAAAACTCAGACTATAGAATCTTACTTTGGTGAAAAGATCAAAACATAAAATCAGAAGAAGACAACAAAGTCAAAGCTCTTACATCCAAAGCCTCCAAGAAAATATGAATTGGTCATAGGCCATGGAAAATCAAGAGAAGTAGAGGAAAAATTGGGAAGAGAATTGAGAGTGATGTAAGAAAATCATGAAAAACAAGTCAACAGCCTAGGTCAAGGAGGAAATATTGACAGCAGCCAGAAAGAAACAATTCAAGTATTGTGGAAACACAATCAGCATAATACAAGATTATACGCTAAGGGACCGGAGGGCTTGGAATATTATATTCTGGAGGTCAAAGGAGCTAGGATTAAAACCAAGAATCACTTACCTAGCAAAACTGAGTATAATCCTTCAGGGGGAAAATGGATATTCAAAGAAATAGTGGACTTTCCAGCATTCTTGATGAAAAGACCAGAGCTGAACAGAAAATTTCACTTTCAAATACAAGAATCAAGAGAAGCATGAAAAGGTAAACAAGAAAGAGAAATCATAAGGGACTTATTAAAGTTGAACTATCTATATTCCTCCATGGAAACATAATATTTGTAACTCATGAGACCTTTCTCAGTATTAGGGTAGCTGGAGGGAATACACACACACACACACATATCTGTACATATGTATGTACGTATAGACAAAGGGCACAGGATGAGTTGAATGTGAAGGGATGGTATCTTAAAAAATAAAATTAATGGGTGAAAGAGGAATATACTGGGAGAAGGAGAAAGAGAAAGGTAGAATGGGGTAAATTATCTCACATAAAAGAGACGTTGGAGGGAAAGCAGGGGAGGTGATAGTGAATGAGTGAATCTTACTCTCATTGGATTTGGCTTAAGGAGGGAATACACTCAACTGGGTATGGAATTCTATCTTACCTTATAGGAAAGTAGAGGGGAAGGGGATAAGAGAGGGGGGAGGTGATAGAAGAGAGGGAAGATTGGGGGAGGGGCAGTCAGAAGCAAACACTTTTGAAAAGGAACAGGGTCAAAGGAGAGAATAGAATATGTGAGAGGTGGGATATAATGGAGGGAAATAGAGTTAGTCTTTCACAAAATGACTATTATGAAAGCGTTTTGCATAACTACAAATGTATAACCTATATTGAACTTCTTGCTTTCTCGATGAGGGTGGGTAGGAAGGGAAGAAGGGAGAGAATTCGGAATTCAAAGTTTTAAAAAATGAATGTTAAAAATTGTTTTTACATGAGACTGGGAAATAAGATCTATGGGCAATGGGGTAGACAAATCTATCTACCCTACAATAAAGTAGGGGGGAAGGGGATAAGAGAGAAGGGGTGAGTGATAGAAGGGAGGGCAGACTGGGGAAAGGTGTAATCAGAATGCATGCCATCTTGGGGTGGGGTGAGGGGAGAGATGGGGTGAAAATTTGAAACTCCAAATCTTGTGGAAATAAATGTTGAAAACTAAAAATAAATAATTAAATGAAGATAATATTTTGTTTTTCCTCAATTACATGTTAAAACAATTTTTAGGGGCGGAGCCAAGATGGCGGCTGGAAAGCAGGGAACAGCATGAGCTCCCTGCCAAGTCCCTCCAAAAACCAATAAAAAATGGCTATGAACCAATTCTAGAACTTCAGAACCCACAAAACAGCAGAGGGAAGCAGGGCTCCAGCCCAGGACAGCCTGGATGGTCTCTGGGTGAGGTCTATCCCACACGGAGCCGGGAGCTGGGAGATGGAACGGAGTGGAGCAGAGCCCAGCCTGAGTGGCATGAACCAACCAGACCAGGAACTGGGCAGAGGGGGCCCTAGTGCCCTGAATCAGTGAGCCGCAGCAGTTACCAGACTCCTCAACCCATAAACACCAAAGACTGCGGAGAAGGTTAGTGGGAAAAGCTGCGGCAGTGGAAGGCGTTCGAGGTTCGGCTTCCAGCCCCGGGGGCAGCAGAGGTGGGGCAGCTACAGCTGCTGCCGCTTCTGGCAACAGGCCCACCTGGTGGGAGGAATTAAGTGGCAAATCAGAGCAGGAGTGCACAGCCTGATGAAGATCTAAGCCGAGCCCGGGCTGGGGGTTCTTGGGGAAGGAGGAGTGCTGATGTGACAGAGCTGGCACCTCCCCCCCAAACGTGGAACATAGAACTCTTTAGTCTACAAGCAGTCATACCCCACTGAAAAACAAAAGGGTCAAGTTAGTTGATTGGAAATATGGCCAAGCAGCGAAAACGCACCCAGATTCAGTCTCAGACTTTGGATTCTTTCTTTGGTGACAAAGAAGAACAAAACATACAGCCTAAAGAAGACAACAAAGTCATAGAGCCTACAACAAAAGCCTCCAAGAAAAACATGAACTGGTCCCAAGCCATGGAAGAGCTCAAAAAGGATTTGGAAAAGCAAGTTAGAGAAGTAGAGGAAAAATTGGGAAGAGAAATGAGAAGGATGCAAGAAAACCATGAAAAACAAGTCAATGACTTGCTAAAGGAGACCAAAAAAAATACTGAAAAATACACTGAAGAAAACAATACCTTAAAAAATAGACTAACTCAAATGGCAAAAGAGCTCCAAAAAGCCAATGAGGAGAAGAATGCTTTGAAAGGCAGAATTAGCCAAATGGAAAAGGAGGTCCAAAAGACCACTGAAGAAAATACTACTTTAAAAATTAGATTGGAGCAAGTGGAAGCTAGTGACTTTATGAGAAATCAAGATATTATAAAACAGAACCAAAGGAATGAAAAAATGGAAGACAATGTGAAATATCTCCTTGGAAAAACCACTGAACTGGAAAACAGATCCAGGAGAGATAATTTAAAAATTATTGGACTATCTAAAAGCCATGATCAAAAAAACAGCCTAGATATCATCTTTCAAGAAATTATCAAGGAGAACTGCCCTGATATTCTAGAGCCACGGGGCAAAATAGAAATTGAAAGAATCCATCGATCGCCTCCTCAAATAGATCCCAAAAAGAAATCTCCTAGGAATATTGTTGCCAAATTCCAGAGCTCCCAGATCAAGGAGAAAATACTGCAAGCAGCCAGAAAGAAACAATTTGAGTATTGTGGAAACACAATCAGAATAACCTTAGATCTGGCAGCTTCTACATTAAGAGATCGAAGGGCTTGGAATGCAATATTCCAGAGGTCAATGGAGCTAGGATTAAAACCAAGAATCACCTACCCAGCAAAACTGAGTATCATGCTCCAAGGCAAAATATGGATTTTCAATAAAATAGAGGACTTTCAAGCTTTCTCAGTGAAAAGACCAGAACTGAATAGAAAATTTGACTTTGAAACACAACAATCAAGAGAAGCATGAAAACGTAATCAAGAAACAGAAATTGCAAGGGACTTACTAAAGTTGAACTGTTTTCTTTACATTCCTACATGGAAAGATGACATGTATTATTCATGAGACCTCAGTATTAGGGTAGCTGAAGGGAATATGCATATATATATATATGTTTATGTATATATATATATAAGTGAATGTGTATGTATGTATATATCTGTGTGTATATGTGTATATGTACATATATATATATATATATATATATATATATACATACAACAGAGAGAGAGAGAGAGAGAGCAGACACAGGGTGAGTTGAAGATGAAGGGAAGATATCTAAAAGAAATAAAATCAAATTAAGGGATGAGAGAGGAACATACTGAGAGAGGGAGATAGGGAGAGATAGAATGGGGTGGTTTATCTCGCATAAAGGTGGCAAGAGGAAGCAGTTCTATGGGAGGAGGGGAGAGGGCAAGTGAGGGGGGAATGAGTGAACCTTGCTCTCATCAGATTTGGCCTGAGGAGGGAATACCATACATACCCAATTGGGTATCTTACCCAACAGGAAAGAAGAGGGAGGAAGATAAAAAAGGAGGGGATGATGGAGGGGAGGGCAGATGGGGGTAGAGGTAGTCAAAACCAAACACTTTGGAAAGGGAACAGGGTCAAGGGAGAAAATTCAATAAAGGGGAATGGGTTGGGAAGGAGCAAAATATAGTTAGTCTTTCACAACATGAGTATTGTGGAAGGGTTATACATAATGTTACACATGTGGCCCATGTTAAATTGTTTGACTTCTGAGGGAGAGTGGGTGAGAAGGGAAGAGGGGAGAGAATTTGGAACTCAAAGTTTTAAAAACAGATGTTCAAAAACAAAAAAAAAGTTTTTGCATGCAACTAGAAAATAAGATACACAGGCAATGGGGCATAGAAATTTATCTTGCCCTACAAGAAAGGAAGGGAAAAGGGGATGGGAGGGAAGTGGGATAATAGAGGGGAGGGATGACTGGGGAACAGGGCAACCAGAATATATGCCATCTTGGAGTGGGGTGGAGGGTAGAAATGGGGGGAAAATTTGTAATTCAAACTCTTGTGAAAATCAATGCTGAAAACTAAATATGTTAAATAAATAAATTTAAATTAAAAAAAATAAAAAATAAAAAAATTTTTTAACATTTTTTGAAGTTTTGAGTTCCAAAATCTATCCGTCTCCCTCCCCCTTTTCCAAGACAGTAAACAATCCAATATAGGTTACACATGTGTAGTCATGCAAAACATTTCCATATTAGTCACTTCGTACGTGAGAAAGAAAGTGAGGGGGGAGGGAGGGAGGAAGGATGGAGGGAAGGAAGGAAGGAAGGAAGGAAGGAAGGAAGGAAGGAAGGAAGGAAGGAAGGAAGGAAGGGAGAGAGAGAGAGAGAGAAAGAGAGAATGCTTCAGTCTTTATTCTGACAATATCAGTTCTTTCTCTGGAGGTGGATAGCATGTTTCATCATGAGTTCTTTGAGATTGTCTAGGATCGTTGTATTGCTGAGAATAGCTGAGTCATCCACAGCTCTTCATCATACAATGTTGCTGTTACACTGTACAATGTTCTCCCAGTTCTGCTCACTTCACTTTGCATTAGTTCATGTAAGTTTTTCTAGGTTTTTTTTTCTGAAATCATCCTGCTTGTCATTTCTTATAGCACAATAATATTCCCTCACAATCATATACCACAAATTGTACAGCCATTCCCTAATTAATGGGCGTCTCCTTGCTTTCCAATTCTTAGCCACCAAAAAAAAGCAGTTATAAATATTTTTGTACAAATAGGTCCTTTTCCCTTTTTTATGATTTCTTTGGGGTACAGACCTAGAAGTGGTGTTGCTGGATCAAAGGGTATGCACAGTTTTATAACCTTTTAGGCATAGTTCCAAATTGCTCTCCACAATGGTTAGATCAGTTCATAACTCCAACAACAAAGCATTAATGTCCTAGTTTTTCCATATCCCCTCCAACATTTATCATTTTTTCTTTTTTGTCATATTAGCCAATCTGATAAGTGTGTGGTGGCACCTCAGAGTTGTTTTAATTTGCATTTTTCTAATCAATAGTGATTTAGAGCATTTTTCATATGACTATAGAAAATTTGATTTCTTTGTTTGAAAACTGACTATTTATATCCTTTGACCATTTATCAATTGGGGAATGACTTATTTTTCTTATAAATTTGAATCAGGTCTTTATATATTGTTACAAAATTACTACAAAAATTTCCCCCTAGTTTTCTGCTTTCCTTTTAACTTTGGTTGTATTGGTTTTGTTTATGCAAAAAACTTTTAATTTTATATGATCAAAATTACCTGTTTTACACTTTGTAATGCTCTCTACATCTTGGTTGGTCCTAAATACTTTCCTTATCCGTAAGTCTGACAGATAAACTATTCTTTGCTCTCCTTAATTTGCTCATAATGTGTAAAGCAGGTACCCATTTTGACCTTATCTTCATATACAATGTACGATGTTAGTCTATAGCTTCTGCCATACTGTTTTCCGGTTTTCCCACCAGTTTTTGTCATATGATGGGTTTTTGTTCCAAAAGCTTGGATCTTTGGGCTTATCATATACTAGATTACTATGGCCATTCTGGGTACAGTATTTAGAGCTGAAAAAAAAAAAAAACATTGGAAACCACTTCATCTCCACCTCTCTACATTTCTATGCAAATGAGAAAACAGTCCCAGGGATGGGAAGTGACTTAAGATCATTAGTTAGTTAATGGCAGCAATGGGACTAGAACCAACAAATAGATAAAAAATTATTAAACACTTACTGTGTTCCAGGCACTGTGCTAAGCTCTGGGGATACAAAGAGAGGTAAAAGACAGACCCTGCCCTTGAGGAATTTACAATCTAAAGGGGGAGGCAAGATGCAAACAAATATATCCAAAGCAAGCTCTATACAGAATAAATAGGAAATAATTAAAAGAGGGAAAGCACTGAAATTAAGAGGGGTTGGTTTCCCAGTTTTCTGGCTACTGCTGTTCTAATAAATCCTATGGCTATAGGTAGTTTATGAAGAGGCCATTCCCAGGTCTGTGGATGTACTTTTCATGTGGGAGGTCACTATTGCATAATGAACTAGCATACCCTTGTTTGGAATGGTCCTCTCCTACCTTTCCAGTCCTCTTACACCTTGCCCTTCCCACCCCACTATACACTCCTCAGTCCAGTGATACTGGCTATGTCTAAACTCCAGGTGTATTCACTGACTGTTCCTCATGCCCATAATATGGTCCCTCCTCATTTTCACCTCCTAGCATTGTGGCTCTCCAAGTTACGGCTAAATTCCTATCTTCCACAAGAAGCCCTCATTCCCCTTAATGCTAGTGCTTTCCCTCTCCTGTATATATGTTGTTCATAGTCAATAAACATTTATTAAGCACCTACTATGTGCCAGGCATTTTGCTAAGCACTGGGGTTACAAATAGAGGCAAAAGACAGTCTCTGCCCTCAAAGAACTTAAAATTTAGTGAACAATGTAATTGTTTACATGTTGTCTCCCCAATTAGACTCTCCTTTTAGCCATATCCAACTTCTTGTCTTGGGTTATCATCCGGAGTCATCATATCCTTACTTCATTCCTCAGGAGCACTGAAGGTGGAATTTGGGAGATGGGACAAAAACCAAATTATTCTGAATTGCAGTAGCCTTGTGGATCTCTTATCTGAACTGGTGCATATACATGTATTACTCATGTTAATGGAGCTGGATACACCAGCTGCTAAAAGAGTAAACATCTCTGGAATACTAAATGCTATTTTCCTCTTATCTATTTCACCTTAAATGAAATCTCTCTTTAAACTAACACTAATGAGTCTCCTTTGCACATCATCATTCATCTTCTACCCACTATGCCTTGATGTACCCCCAGGGATCTGCCCTGAACTTTTTACTTTCTTCTCTCTGCCTCTGTCTCTGTCTGTCTCTGTCTCTCCCCACTTCTCTCTCTCTCTCTCTCTCTCTCTCTCTCTCTCTCTCTCTCTCTCTCTCTCTTTCCCTCTCTCTCTCTCTCTCTCTCTCTCTCTCTCTCTCTCTCTCTCTCTCTCTTTCCCTCTCTCTCTCTCTCTCTCTCTCTTTCCCTCTCTCTCTCTCTCTCTCTCTCTCTCTCTCTCTCTCTCTCTCTCTCTCTCCTTGTCTTTCTCTGCCTGTCTCTGTCCTCTGCTTCTGTCTCTCTGTCTCTGTCCTCTGCTTCTGTCTCTCTGTCTTTCTCTGTCTGTCTCTTTCCTTCTCCTCTCTGTCTGTCTCATCAGCTCCCATGTATACAACTATCATTTCTATGCAGATGACTTCCAAATCTACATCTCATCTTTCTCTCCTCACCTCTAGTCCTATACCTCTATTTGCTTGATTTAAAAAAATATATTTTGTCCAAAAGCATGATTTCATTGGTTTGGGGAAATTGCTGCTGTGGAAGCTTTCTCTGCCAATGAAGATCTGCTTCTCCCCTACAACTTTCAGTCTTAGAGAGTTGCCTGGGCTACTGAAGGGTCAATTGGCTTGCTTTTAAGCTCAGTGCTATTTCATGTCAGAAGTACCACTTGAAACCAGACCTTCCTAATTTTGAGACAGGCTCTCCTTCATTTTTCCACACAGTCCCTTAGATGCCTCACAGGCATTTGAAATTCATGTCAAAAACTAAGCTGATTCTATTCACCCCTAAACTCTGTCTCTCCTTTTCCCTGCTTCCATGTCCCTGACAAGGATGCCAGCCGTCTTTCAGCCATCTGGGTTAGTAGCCTGAGAATCATCCCCTGCTTTCATTCACTTCCCCTTTTTCTAACTGGTTGCCACGTCTCATGCCTTAGTAGTCCCTCTTGTACTCAGTCTCTCTTTGCATCCCGTCTCTTCTCTCTCAAGTTTGTCCTCCATATAGCTGTCAAATTGATAATTCTAAAGCACAGGTTTTGACCGTGTCAATCCCCAGCCATGTGACCTTGAGCAAGTCACTTTACCTCTGATTGCTTCAGTTTCCTTAACTGTAAAATGGGCGCAGTGATAGGATCTACTTCACATAATTATTGTGAGTTTCAAAGGAGATCGTATTTGTAAAAAGCACTTAGCACAGTGCCTGGCGCATAGTAGGTGCTGTATAAAGACTTCGTTCACCTCCTCTCCTCCTTCCTACCCAAGAAGCTTCACAGTGATTCCTTATGGTTTCTATGGGCTATTTAAATACCCTTTGAAAACTGCCCCCAGCTGATTTTTCCCTGTAAATTACACATTACCTCCCTGTGCGTGCTCTGCATTCCAGCCAAACTGGTTTACTCACTGTTCCCTGCACGCATCATTTTATCTCCCACATCAGTACCTTTGGCTATGCTGTTCTCCATGACTGGAATGATCTCTCTCCTCACCTCAACCTCTCAGAACACATAGCTTCCTTCAAGGGTCAACTCAAGTGACCCAAATATAAGAGGCCTGGCCTAACTTAATCCTATTTAACGTCTTCTTCTCACTTACTTTGCATTTATTTTGTACGTCTATTGTATTTTCTCATTGGTGGACATGTATCTTCATATAGAATATAAGCTCTTAAGGACAGAGGCTGTTTTATTTCTGTTTTTGTAGCTACCATGCTCAGCACATTTCCTGGCACACAGTAAAGTGGAAATGAACAAGCTAATAAATTGTTGCTGCTGTTCATCTCGTGCTAGAGAATACGAGGCACATTTCAACAAAGGCAGGTCCTCCCCTAGGTAAAGTTAGCTGAACCAAAGCTTTGTCTGCCCTGACACTTGGGGAAAGAAGCCAGTCAATCACTCCCTCACAGTCTTGCTAAGAACTTCAAAGGTCATAGGAATACAGGACCAAATGTCTAGAGGTAGAAGGGACCTCAGGGGCCATTTTACAAAGGTAAGCGTACTTGCACAGCCCTCCCAGAATTCATAGCAGTAGATGTTTAGGAGATAATGCCTGAGAAGCCACATCTCAAACAGCAAGGCAACATGCAGAAAAGTTCAAAAATACAAACATGCAAAGAATTATAAAGAAATGCACAAAAAATACAGGAATGAAAAGGATTATTGTTACTTTTTTCTAATAATAATGCCCCAAAGGAAGATAGGTAAAATCAACCATTCATCTCACAGCTTGCCTCTGATCCGTGTTCACAGCAGAGCCATGGACATACTGAATGCCCCCATGGTGGCATGCAAGGCTTATTTCTCCTAATTCCACTATTCTTTTAAAGGATGGTGACCCTGGAACTGCCCCCATTCAGTGGAAAGCTTGGGTCAAGAAGCTCTAGAAAAGGTAGAGCTCATTGCTGGGCTATTAGGCTCCCATAATATGCTGCTGTCAGTCTACTGAGCGATGAGGACTGCCTAATGGTGTGGAATGTGTTTAAAATGCAGTCTAGGTGCCAGGCTCCTATTCTACACGCATTATCATTAAGGAGGCTACATACTTGGCCGAACAGTGCTATCATATCTGCAAGGGTACCACTTAAGGCAGGAGGGAATGGAAATTAAGTTTCCAGAGAATCTGCCTCCCCTGACTACAAACATACAGATGGAGAGATGGTCAACAACCAACAAAGGGATGTATCGATTCTCCACATAGGGTGTAGCCAATATAGCATTGACCAGATCATCATTGAAGGACATATCACCTGGCAGTGATCTATCTTCCAGGTATGTTTAAACAGTGGCTGGATATCTTGGTGGAAACAAAACTAAGCCTCAAGCCATCTCATGGATGATTTACAATATTTGTATATGTAGACATTACAAATTTGCCTCGATGTACTCATTTATCTCACCCAGCCATTTTCTCTTCATCTGACCACTGTCTGAGACTGTATTGTTTTTTGTTGTGGTGATTGTTGTTCAGACATTTTAGTTATGTCTGACCCTGTTTGGGGTTTTCTTGGCAAAGATACTGGAGTGGCTTGCCATTTCCTTCTCCAGCTCATTTTACAGATGAGGAAACTGAGGCAAACAGGGCTAAGTGACTTGCCCAGGGTCACACAGCTAGGAAGTGTCTGAGGCTGGATTTGAATTCAGGAAGATGAGCCTTTCTGACTCCAGGCCTGGCACTGTATCCACTGCTCCATCTACCTGCAATCGAGATTGTAGACAAACACACACACACACACACACACACACACACACACACACACACATACACATACACATTTACATATATAAAATATGATCACATATACGTATATGAAGAGCATGGCAGAATGGAAGGAACATTGGATTTAGAGTCAGATGACTTGGGTGCTGCTCCTGTCTTTGCTGCTAATGAGTTATGAGATTTTGGCAAAGCCCTTTACTTAGCTGAATCTGAGAAATGAAAGAGCTTTAAACCAAATAATTCCTGAGGTCTCTTTCCCCTTTGGATACAATAACTCTCTAAAACAAGCATGCAAATCATGGCTGTCCTCTTCTTTCTCCCTACTTTGGGTCACCTCAGTTAGATGGCACAGTAGATAGAACGGCAGGCCTAAAGTCAGGAAGACTCATCTTCCTGAGTTCAAATCTGCCCTGAGATAATTTACTAGCTGTGTGACCCTGAGCAGGTCACTTAACCCTGTTTGCCTCAGTTTCTTCATCTGTAAGATGAGCTAGAGAAGGAAACGGCAAGTCACTCCAGTATCTTTGTCAAGAAAACCCCAAATGTGGTTACAAAGAGTGATATATGACTGAAAATAACTGAACAACAATAAACCTCCATACTGCAGCTTCCTGGCTGAAAATAAGCGGGAAGTGAGAATTCCCAGGCTGCTATAACATACCCCAGGAATGCTAGTTACACTTCAAACATTTATCATTCCTGGCTTGGTAAACAATCTAGATAATCTGATTGGTCATTGGTTTCTGCTTTCCCACCATAAGTTAGTGTTTTCCTTCATAGTCCCCTCAACTAAATGTGCCTCATAATAATGTTAGCATTTATTTAGAGCTTTAAGGTTTACAAAGAACTTTACAAATATTTCATTTAATCTTCATGACAACCTTAGAAGACAGGTTATTAAAATATTATCATTCGTATTTAATAGATGAAGAAACTGAGTTGAACAGAGGTTAAGTGAGTTGCCCAGGGTCACAGTTAATAAGTTCTGAAGCAGGATTTGAAATCAGGTGGTTTCCGACTCCAGGTCCAACACTGTTCCCCCTGGCTGTGGCACATACTGAGATGCTTGCCCTTATGGTGGCTCCCCAGGCATGACAATTCATCCTGATGACTCCGATGATGAACACTGATCAGATACGTGGTAGAAGGCATTCTTGTTCAGGTACGATGTGGACTAGCTGACCTCCACAGTGCCTTCCAACTCTGAGATTCTATGATTCTGGGCATTCTTAGGTCTCCCCTTGGTAGCACCGAGTCACACCGGGTTCTGGATACATATGTCCAAGGTAAAAAGCATCAAGTAACAGGAATGTCTGGATTGGCAGCCCTCTCAGTTTTCCAGGATAATTCCCAGTGGTTGTACAGCTGCATTCCTGGTCCAACTTTCCACAGACTTTATGCTTGAGACGTGATGTTGTGTCACATAATTCCTTCTAAAATGGCAATTTGGGAGGTGGGATTCAGCCAGTTCACACTGGTTCCATAGAACCAGTACCCAATTTTACATTGAGTTCCGAGAACCAGTTGTTAGCAGGGGCAGGACCTGCACCCACCTCGTCAGCAGCGGGGGTGGAGCCTTGGCTTGGTTCCCCGGAGAACTGGTTGTTAATTCATTTGAATCCCACCACTGGATCTAAGAGTCTAGAAAAGGAATGGCTGGGAATAGATCTTGCAGAGCTTGTTGGTCTGGTTAAAGGAAGTACTTCCTTCAAAATTCCAATCTCCGGAGGGAAAGCAACCTAGAGTAGAAAGATAAGCATTTGACCTAAGTTAAATTTAGAGGAATCTAACTCTAATCCTTAGATTTAGAAGAATTCCCTTGCCCCCCACCCTGGACTAAAAGGTCTGGTTACAAGCATCTATTAAGCACAGATTATGTGCTAGGCCCTGTTCTAAGCAGTAGGGATACAAAGAAAGGCAAAAACAGTCCCTGCCCTCAGGAAGCTGATGGTCTAACAAGCCTAAGGAATGGAAATGGATTCCTTAGGGAGGTCTCATCCTCCATTCTGGAAAATTTGGAGGTCTTTTCCAATAAAGAAGTCCTTCTGAGATTTGTTCCAGAAAACCAAAGTGCTTGGGCATAGCTAGGAGGGAAGAATGTCAGACACAGAAAGAATTTAAACTGTTTGTGGGTAGGAATTGTTTCATTCTTTATATTTTAGTCCTCAGTGCTGTGTCTAGCATGTAGTAGGCACTTAATAAGTATTTGTTGTGATTGAATCAGGCCACACCTGCCTGTTCTTTGGATAAGATCAGCTGTCCTAAGAATGCCCCAGATGGAGAATGCATTGTTTACAATTATGTAACCAGCTTTAGCCTCCTGAGTGAGCCCACTAGCAATTTCTGCTTTGTCAAAAACTCAGAATTTGACTAAAAGGCTGGCCTTAGGTATAAATGAAGAAGAGGAGAGCCAATATGATATAATTTGAGGGGCCCAGAAAATTCCCCCAATCACCTAAAATATCCCACTGATCTACAACAGTGACTAGTGGAACTCAAGATTCCAGCCTGGACATTTGCACAAAATTCTCCTTATGTGCTGGTGCATTGGATAGAGGGTGGGGCCTGAAGTCAGGAAGATTCATCTTTCTGAGTTCAAATCTGGCCTCAGGTACTTTTGAGCTGTGTGACCCTGGGCAAGTCACTTACCCCATTTGCCTCAGTTTTCCCATCTGTAAAATGAATGGGAGAAGGAAATGGCAACCACTCCAGTATCATTGTCAAGAGAACCTTATATGGAGTCATGAAGAGCTGGAAAACAACCAAAGAACAACAACAACTCCTCCTATGAATTACACTAAGTCACATAGAGCATTAGAGGCTAAAGGGTTCTAAAGCATCATCTGGTCCAATCCTCTCATTGACAGATTGGAGAAATGAGGCCCGGACGTTTGACCAAAAATAAGGGGCAAACCCAGGACTAATCCAGGGTGCCTGATGCTAAATCCAGTGTACTTTTTTCTTTGCCCAGGCTGCTTCTCACTATTACACATATATTCCAGGATTCCCCTGGACTACTTGAGGTCAAGGATTATCTTTTGCCTCCTTTCATATGCCCAGCACTTAGTACACAGTAGGTGCTTAATGAATTTTTCTTGATTGATTGAATGACACGCTTAAGGGATAATAGATTTTGAAATGAAAAGGGCCTTAGAGATGATCAAATTCCCCACCCCACCCCACCCCCATTTCACAGATTTGAAAAACAGACTCAGAAACATTAAGTGACTTGCGAAGGTCACATTGTAAGTAAGTGTAAAAGGCAGGATTCAAACTCAAATCTTCTGTCCAATTCTACTGCTCTATCCATTACACCAGGAAGCCATCATCAGTCCTGAATATCTGAGCTTCGTTATGTCAATAAAATCAGCAGAGATGAAGGGGAAGGGGAAGGAACCAATCTAGAACATGGAGAAGTCCATACCAAAGTAGGGGACTAAGTGGCCTCTTCTGTAGATCCAGGGGCCACATAGGTACACTGAAAGTCTATGAAGGTGAAGAACTCTGAAAGGCAAGATATGAGGGCCCAAGAATCTCTTTACCTGCTTCCCATTCTCATGAAGGACTTGCCTTCTCTGGCTGAGTAATTCTCCATGTGCCTGCTTGCTTTGTTCTTATTTAGTCTTAATGAGCTCCTTCTATTTATTCTTAATAAGATCATATATTTTGACCCAAAAGGTCCTCTGATCCAATCCCTTCATTTTACAGATAAGCAATCTAAGGTCCCAGAGAAGTTAAGTGACTCATGGAAAGTCACCTAGGAGGTAAGCTGCAGAGCCAGAATAGGAACCCAAGTCTTCCAACTCCAAATGCAAAGTTCTGTCCACTGAACAGCTCTACTCATCTTCATTATTGGAAATAGGGGCATGATACACTCAGCTCAAACCAGCCCCCCCACCCCTCCTGTTAGTCTATTATTAAATTTTCAGTGTGAGAATTTACATTTTTGAAAATCAGCAGATGCTCTGAATCAAGGCTTGATTTATTTTGTTGATTGTCTAGACTTAAGAAAATGATGGAGAAAAAGTTAATAATGAAGGTTCAACTCAAAAGAATGCCATGCATAATTTCTTCTTTTTCCCCCAGAGAGCCTGCTATTAAAAATTCACAAGCATACCACTTATTGGAAACCAAAATAAATTCATTTATAAAAATAAATTCCCTCCACTATCTTCAACCTACCCAATCTGCAGAGTTAACTTGTAAAGGATACCATAGATATCAGACTATATTCAGACCCAGTTGATTCCTCTAGAAACTGCTTGCCAACAGCCTCAGCGTCACCCAGAACCCAATCTGTTTTCCCCTCTCAGATTATTTTCATTTTCCTTAGGTAGGATTAGAATATTTTTCACATTCTAGTTTGCTTTTGAGAGGAATTCGATTGGTGGAGGCAAGTTCATTTCAGCAGACAACTGGTCACACATAAATAGATCCCAGCCCCAAATGAGGCCCCATGGTAAATAACCTTATTGCTATGAACAACTACATCTTTCAAAATGAGTTATACACCTGACCAAGGTATGAGAAGAACATATTTGTCCTTACTTTCTCATATTGAATACTAGGCAATCGACAGCAAGCCTTAAGCTTCGGTGCACATAGTGTTTTGAAAAGCTCAGGAACCATTCAGATGATGTTTTAACGAAAATTTTCTGATTTGGAACTTCAAAGTATATTTTCCTTATGCAACCTTGAAGGTAACAACTATTCCTGGGCTAGCAGCAAGGGCTTTCCTTCCTTATGCATCACCTAGGTAACAATACGGATAGAGTATTGGATTTGAAGTGAGGAAAAATTGAGTTTGTAAACCTAGTTCTGTGAAGTTGGGCAAATCAGATCATTCAGTTTCCTCATTTGTAAAAGTGGAGACAATAAAAGCACCTGCCTTACACAGATTGTTGTGAGGCCCTGATAAGATGCGGCAGGTAAGGTATTTTATGAACCTGAATGTGCTTGTTATGGTTCTTATAGGGTGAACTTAGACATCCCCCAATAAAGCCAGACCTTGAGGTGTGCAGTTTGGGGCCCTGCTCCTGAGCCGGCCTACGGATGGAAGTTATCCATTGAGCATGCTGAGATTTCTGAAACTGGAAAGCAGAGAAAGGTCACTATCTAAAAGTGCCCTTTCAGAGAAGGCCCATATGCTGCAGGTCATTTATTCAAAGGCCTGGGCAGGTCATGTGAGATATCACCCGTGCTAATCAGAAAGGCTTCTGCCTCTGGGCAGAGGGTAGCATCTGGGTTAAAGGTGTGAGTTAGGCCTAGAATTGCACAGAGTTCTAGGAACAGGTGAAGAGATGTATCCTGGGAACTGGCAAATGGTATAGATGATGATAATGATAATAATAGCTATCACTTATATAGATCTTTTGGAGAAGGAAATAGCAAACTGCTCTAATATCTTTGTCAAGAAAACCCCACGAACAAAGTCCATGGGATCACGTAGAGTCTGACACAACTGAATGACTGAACAACAACACCTTTAAGGTTTGCAAAATACTTTAGATACTTTAATCTTCACAGATATTAGGAGAATGAGGATTGTCTTGCAACCCTCTGGATATTTTTGTACTTTAACAAATGAAGCTAGGCCTGACTTTTGGCTTCCTCTGGACCAGTTTTAGCTGGACAGCTCCCTACTGTTGATGGCATTATCTTTGGGGAAAATCGAGAATACCACTAAGTAGGCAGGATTGCTACTATCATGTTAAATGTAATCTAAACTTTTAAAAATAAACATATATGATAAACACTCACAATTTCACTCATGATCATCTTTTTTCTGTTCTTTCTATGTGGAAATATTTTAAAAACATTTAATACTTTTATACTAAGAAGAAGAGGGAAAGAAAGGGAAAGGAAAAGTGAAGAAGGGGAAGCAGAAGGGGAAGTGGAAGGGGAAGGGGAAGCAGAACAGGAAGCAGAAGGGAAGCTACCTTAAAGCCTTTCTAGACTTATATGTTTTAAATGAGTTAAGTATTATATTATTTAGGATGAATAATTGCCTAGCTTATTAGCCCATTACAAAGAATAAAGAGAAAGAAATTAATTGCTGATCAATCCACACTGATATAAGAAAAAGAAGCTCCTCACAAGGAAATTATCCTCTCATCTGTCTCCTCCTCTATATACAATGCCAGGCCTTGCTTACCAACTACAAGGATTATATTATAAGAGCCTTTTAACCTCTCTTCCTGCCACTAATCTTTCCCCCTGAAATCCATTCTTCCCATTACTGCTAGATTAATTTTCCTCATATATTATTGCTCAACAACCTTCAATGACTCTCTGCTACTTAATAAAAGTTCAGAGTAGTTAGGCCAGTATTCAAGTCCCTCCACAATTTGGTGCCTGCCTATCTTTAAAAGCTCATCATATACTTCCACTTTCCATATACTTTACGCTCCAGCTAAATTGGATAATCACCTCTAAAAATAACTTATGCTTTTTGGCATCTATGCCTTTGCTCATGACATTCCCTATGCGTAGAATGCCATCACCAACTGCTGAAATCTTCTTCTCTTTCCTTTAAGATTCAATCTAAATGCCATTGCCGTTCCCTGATCCCATTCTCATGTGGACGTGATCTTTCTTTTACTTTATACAGCATTTTATGCCTCCTTTATGAACTTCTATTTGACTTTGTATTTGAATATGTGTTATAATCTCCTACTAGACTAAATTCCATGAGGGTACGGACCATGTATCCCAGCTTCATGGGGCTCATTTCAAAAGTGGGAAAGGCAATCAATTTCTAGAGCCTAGTCTCTCTATAAATGGATAGTTATGGTCATGGATGACAAGGATCATATATCCAGAGCTCGAAGGGACCTCAAAAGCCATTTAATCTGACTCCCTCACTCCAAACATTGGAAAACTGAGACATGAAGAGGCTTTGTCTTGCCCAAAGTGACAAAGGTTGGGAGTTTCAAATGTGGGCCTTGAACTTATGTCCTTTAACACCTGAGATAGTGTTCTTACCTCTGTATTATATAAATGTCAACTTTGTACCCCTAAAAGATGAAAATAAAAACCTACACATAACTCATATGTATTCTAGTAGGGTTTCTTGAAGGACATGAGTTACAGATGACTAGATTGTAGATGATATCAAATATAGGATTCCAGGCTCCCTTGGGTGCTTTTAGATGAAAGGCATGCTCTTCCAGATGTGGAGGAGTTGTCTTCTCCATCTTGGCACAAGGGCCAATATGCACGGGTCAAAGGATTAGTCTTTAGCTGCAAAAGGATCTGAGGCTTGATTCTACTTGCTTTTCTTCTTCTGATATATGTTCTTATCAATAAAGAGTCACTTTTCTAGCAATCTTGAAGATTTTAAAGGGTTAACTGGCTACATGTACCTGAGTCTTTTCTGCAGTGGTAATTTGCCTTTGGAGCATTTTGGTCTTGGCACACATTAAAGGCCCACCACAGAGAGTTCTCTGATGGAATACCTCAGAAATCTGTCTCAGATTCAGGTTTTTTTAAAAATATAACTTTTTATTGATACGTTTTAGTTTTACTTTACCTAAATGTTTCCCATATGAGTCTGCTTTCCATCCCAGAGAGACATCCATTTTTTCAATTGTTTTTTTCTTTCATTTATCATTGCTCCTGCTAGCTCACCCCCTTGGCAAAATAAAGAAATAAGGAAAGAGAGAGAGGGAAGGGAAGAGAAGAGAGCAAGAGAGGAAGGGAGGTAGGAAGGCAGGAAGGGAGGGAGGGAAGAAAGAAGGAAGGAAAGAAGGAAGGAAAGAGGGAGGGAGGGAAGGAAGGAAGGAAGGAAGGAAGGAAGGAAGGAAGTCCTCAATACATAGATACATAGCCTGGTAAGACGAATTTCCACAGTGGCTATGTCCAAAAAAAATGTGTGTCTCTTACAGCATTTTAAGTTCATCGCCTCTCTGAAAAGAGGTCTTCATTTTTCCTTCTTTCCTACCTTCCTTCCTTTTTTCCTTCCTTCCTTCTTTCCTTTCTTCCTTTCTTCCTTCCTTCCCTCCTTCCTTCCTTCCTTCCTTCCTTCCTTCCTTCCTTCCTTCCTTCCTTCCTTCCTTGCATAGCACTGGGGATATAAAGAAAGGGAAAGGATAGTCCCTACTCCTTAATTAGGGAGACAACATGCAAATAACTATGTGCAGACAAGACAAACTGGAGACAATCAACAGAGGAAAAACAGTAGCATCAAACCTGATGACCACTACCCACTCCGTGTTATCCAAAGGCGGGGAAATGGTGCTGCCAGAAGAAAAGCAGAAAAAGAGCTAAAAAAAGGACCTTAAAGTTTATCTAGTTCAACTTATTCATTTTACTGATTAGGGAAATGAGGTTCAGGGGTTGCCCAGGATCTCATAGCTAGCACGTGGTAGAACTAGGGCTTCAACTTTTCATAACAAACCTGTTGCTCTTTCAAACCATTCCTCAATTGATAAATAGTCAAAGACTATGGACAGGCAGTTTTCACAAAGAAATTAAATCTATACATAATCATATGAAAAAATGTTCTAAATCACTATTGATTAGAGAAATGCAAAGTAAAACTCTGAGGTACCACCTCACACCTATCAGATTGGCTAACATGATAGAAAAGGAAAATGATAAATGCTGGAGAAGATATGGAAAACTAATGCATTGCTGGTGGAGTTGTGAACTGATTCGACTAATCTGTAGAACAATTTGGAACTACGTTCAAAGAGCAATAAACCTGAGCACGTGTGACCCAGCAATAACACTACTAGGTCTGTATCCAGAAGAAATCAGAGAAAAGAGATATGGGCCTATCTGTACAAAAATATCAACATTTAAAGTAGCTCTTTTTGTAGCTCTACATGAACCTGAGTCTTTTCTGCAGTTGTAATTTTCCTTTGAAGCATTTTGGTCTTGGCACACATTCAAGGCCCACCACAAAGAGTTCTCTGATGGAATACCTCAGAAATCTGTCTCAGACTCAGTTTTTCTAAGTATACCTTTTTATTGATATGTTTTAGTTTTTACATTACCTAAATGTTTCCAGACATTTCCTAAATGTCTTTACCCAGTCTGATAGGTGTTGTCTTAGTCAAACTGAGACCTGGGAAAGACCTTAGCTTAAAAAGGCCACGGTGTCACACTGCATCCAGGGCCATCTCCAGTCAGCCTGATCTACATCTTCCAGTGGACCCAGATGGCTCCAGAAGAGAAAGCGAGGCTGGTGACTTTGCACAATCCTCCCTCAATTCAATTCAACTCACTTGCATGCCGTGACATCACATCCCTGATCCCATAGTCCTCTTTGAGAACAAAGGACAAACAACAAGGCAAAAAATAGGAAATGGAGAGCATGTCCATCAACTGGGAATGGTAGAACAAGTTGTAGTCTGTGATTGTGATGGAATACTATTGTGTTGTAAGAAATGAAGAGCACGATGGTTTCAGGGAACCTGGGTAAAATTCATACGAGTCAATGCAAAGTTAAGTGAGCAGAAGCAGGAAAACATTGTACCCAATTACAGCAATATTGCTGTGATGATCAATTGTGAGAAACTGAGCTGCTCAGATCAAGACTCTGACGAAGACAATTCCAAAGGACCCACGGTGAAAACTGCCCTCTTCCTCCAGAGAGAGGACCGATGGATTCTGAGGCAAATCGAAGCAGACTTTTTCACTTTCTTGGCTTCCAGCTTTTTATTGTGTTTTTGTTGCAACGTGGCTAATATGGAAATATGTTTTGCATGACTTCACATGTATAATTGATATCATATTGCTTGCCCTCTCAGTAAGTGGGGGAAGTGTGGGAGGGAGGGAGAGAATTTGGAACTCAAAATGTTAACAAAATTATTGTTAAAAATAAATAAAGGAAAAAAGGAAAAAAAACCTATTGCTCTTTCCAAAGTAAAATACTTTAACGTGTTAGGGAGCAGTTTTTTTATATTCGCTATTCCATTGCAACTGCAAAAAATAAAGGGGAAATTAGGAAGATAACACCTGGCTAAGAAGATGATATGAACAGGCAGGATTTTTTCCAGGTAATATATACTAGATGTGTGATATTGAACATACCACTACATCTCTCACAGTTTCAGATTCCTTGATCTATAAAAGCATGATAATAATATTTATGCTATTTACCTCAGGAGAGGCAATAAAACAGAAATCCCTATGTGCCTCGTATTAACTTAGAAAATCACAAATTAACATTATCTATGATGCATTGCATTTTATCTATTTTGTGAAATATTTCCCAATTACAATTTAATTGTGTTCCTGATGTACAGGAGAGTTTTGCTACAAATCCACAATTTTACACCTTTGGTATACTGGACAAAGATCTGTCTTTAAAACCAGGAAGACCCAGGTTCAAGTCCCATCTCTGACACAAACTGGTTGTGTTACCCTGGGCTAGTCACTTAACTTCTTGGTTCTCTAAATAACTGTCTAAGACTATGTGTTGCAGAGAAGGTGCTAACACATTGGTGGAGGAAGTTTCCTCACTTGGGGAGTTCCCTCTAGCTATGAAATTATAGATCTAGGCTCTATTTCAAAGAGTTGTTGTGAGAAAAACAGCTTAGAAAACTTAAAGCATTATTGAAATATGAGTTACTGTTATTGACAGAAAAGATAAAATAGATAAGAGAGGAAGGTGAGCTACAATCATTTATCAAGAAATTATACTTATGTAGGAAAATCCAAAAATCAGAATGAGGAAATAGTGGCCTACATTTGGGTGATTTGGGAAGAGCCAAAATCCTATTGTCTTTGGGTCGTATGGTACTACAGGCCACTTGGATAGAAGGACAAATTAGATGAGTTTAGGACATAATCATATACCTGGCAACGAAGCATAATGTATTAGTAAGAGATGTCAATGATTTGGACATCTGCTAGAGCTCTCTGCAAAAAAAGTAGAACAAATGATAAATATTTAAATTTGCCTTAATGATACTTTCATAGTTCAAAAGAAATAGAAATGGTAACTGCTATTCTAGACCTGAATATGATATGAAAAAAAAGTAATTAGTGACTTGAAGTAGAAATGATGGAAACCTTCAGGAAAAGCAACCATTTAATTATAGAATTTGTGGTGAAGCAGAGGAAAGTAGAGTAAAAAAAACCATTAGGTTGGTGGAGAACAGATTTCAGAGTATATAAAAGATAGGCAGAATCCAATGGCTTAAATTTTACAAGGGAAATTGATCCCCGCCCCCAGATGAACTTTGATATTTTATTTCCAGCTTTACAAAATAATCTTTTGGCAGTTTAATTTATACAGCACCGAATAAGTAAACTAATGTCATTAGTATTTTTGTTTTTACTTTATTGGCTTGGCCTACCCATGTGCAACTAATATTCCTCTATTTAGGTCTACCTTTGTTTCTATAAAGAATGTTTTGTTGTTGCATTTATATAATTCCTGTGTTTCTTGGTAGGTAGAAATGACATTTTACACAATTTATAATTAATTTGAATGGAATTTCCTTTTCTATCTCCTGTAGCTGAGCTTTGTTGGTAATATGCAGAAATGGTGATGATTTATGTGGATTTATTTTCTGTCCTGCAACTCTTTAAAAGTTATTATTTCAATTAATTTGGAGTTAACTTTATTTATTTAATTTATTTAATATATTTAGTTTTCAACATTGATTTTCACAAGAGTTTGAGTTACAAATTTTCTCCCCATTTCTACCCTTCCCCCCACTCCAAGATGGCGTATATTCTGGTTGCCCTGTTCCCCAGTCAGTCCTCCCTTCTGTCACCCCACTCCCATCCCCTTTTCCCTTCCTTTCAAGATAAATTTCTATGCCCCATTGCCTATGTATCTTATTTCCCAGTTGCATGAAAAAAACTTTTTTTTTGTTTTTGAACACTTGTTTTTAAAAACTTTGAGTTCCAGATTTTCTCCCTTCTTCCCTTCCCACCCACCCTCCCCAAGAAGTCAAGCAATTCAACATAGGCCACCTGGGTATCATTATGTAAAACTCTTCCACAATGCTCATGTTGTGAAAGACCAACTATATTTTGCTCCTTCCTAACCTATCCCCCTCTATTGAATTCTCTCCCTTGACCCCGTCCCTTTTCAAAAGTGTTTGCTTTTGATTACCTCCTCCCTCATCTGCCCTCCCTTCTATCATCTCCCCTTTTTTATTTTCTTCCTCCTTCTTTCCTATAGGGTAAGATACCCCATTGAGGTATTCCCTCTTCAGGTCAAATCTGATGAGAGCAAGATTCACTCATTCCCCCTCACCTGTCTCCTCTTCCCTTCCTACAGAACTGCTTATTCTTGCCACTTTTATGCGAGATAATTTACCACATTCTATCTCTCCCTTTCTCCCTCTCTCAATATATTCCTCTCTCATCCCTTAATTTGATTTTTTTTAGATATCATCCCTTCATATTCAACTCTCCCTGTGCCTTTTGTCTATACATATATATATATATATATACACAAATATATATGTATGTATGTATATGCATATACATACATACATACACACATATGTGTATATATATACATATATGTATATATACACATACACACATATGTGTGTATATATATACATATATATGTATACATATACACATACACACACATATATATATGTATACTCCCTTCAGCTATCCTAATACTGAGGTCTCATGAATCATACACATCATCTTTGTATGTAGAAATGTAAACAAAACAGTTCAACTTTAGTAAGTCCCTTGCAATTTCCTTTTCTTGTTCTTTTTCTTGATTATCTTTTCATGCCTCTCTTGAATCTTATGTTTGAAAGTCAGATTTTCTATTCAGTTCTGGTCTTTTCACTGAGAAAGCTTGAAAGTCCTCTATTTTATTGAATATCCATATTTTGCCTTGGAGCATGATACTCTGTTTTGCTGGGTAGGTGATTCTTGGTTTTAATCCTAGCTCCACTGACCTTCGGAATATCGTATTCCAAGCCCTTCGATCTCTTAATGTAGAAGCAGCTAGATCTTGGGTTATTCTGATTATGTTTCCACAATACTTAAACTGTTTCTTTCTGGCTGCTTGCAATATTTTCTCCTTGATCTGGGAGCTCTGAAATTTGGCGACAATATTCCTAGGAGTTTTCTTTTTGGGATCTATTTGAGGAGGCGATCTGTGGATTCTTTCAATTTCTATTTTACCCTCTGCTTCTAGAATATCAGGGAAGTTCTCCTTGATAATTTCTTGGAAGATGATATGTAGGCTCTTTTTGTTGATCATGGCTTTCAGGTAGTCCAATAATTTTTAGATTATCTCTCCTGGATCTATTTTCCAGGTCAGTGGTTTTTCCAATGAGATATTCCACATTGTCTTCCACTTTTTCATTCCTTTGGTTCTGTTTTATAATATCTTGATTTCTCATAAAGTCACTAGCTTCCACTTGCTCCAATCTAATTTTTAAGGTAGTATTTTCTTCAGTGATCTTTTGGACCTCCTTTTCCATTTGGCTAATTCTGCCTTTCAAAGCATTCTTCTCCTCATTGGCTTTTTGGAGCTCTTTTGCCATTTGAGTTAGTCTATTTTTTAAGGTGTTGTTTTCTTCAGTATTTTTTTCAGTATTTTTTGGGTCTCCTTTAGCGAGTTGTTGACTTGTTTTTCATGGTTTTCTTGCATCCTTCTCATTTCTCTTCCCAATTTTTCCTCTACTTCTCTAACTTGCTTTTCCAAATCCTTTTTGAGCTCTTCCATGGCCTGAGACCAGTTCATGCTTTTCTTGGAGGCTTTTGTTATAGGCTCTTTGACTTTGTTGACTTCTTCTGGCTGTAGGTTTTGCTCTTCTTTGTCACCAAAGAAAGAATCCAAAGTCTGAAACTGAATCTGGGTGCTTTTTCGCTGCCCAACCATGTTCCCAGGCAACTTACTTGACCCTTGAGTTTTTCAGTGGGGTATGACTGCTTGTAGAGTAAAGAGTACTTGTTCCAAGCTTGGGGGGTTGCTCCATTGTTTTTCAGAGCTATTACAGCCAGCTCTGGCACACCAGCACTCTTTCCCCAAGAACCCCCAACCTGGACTGGACTCAGATCTTCAGCAGGCTCTGCACTCCTGCTCTGATCTGCCAATTAATTCCTGCCACCAGGTGGGCCTGGGGCTGGAAGCAACTACAGCTGTAGTTCTGTAGCTGCCCCACCTCCACTGGCCCTGGGGCAGTGGCTGAACCAGGAACTCTTTCCACTCTCTCCCCCGCAGCTTTTCCCACTAACCTTCTCTGTTATCTTTGGTGTTTGTGGGTTGAGAAGTCTGGTAACTCCTGCAGCTCACTGATTCAGGGTGCTAGGGCCCGCTCTGCCCGGCTTCTGGTCTGGTTGGTCCTCACGGCCCAAGCTGGGCTCTGCTCCGCTCCCAGCACCATGCGGGATAGACCTTACCCAGCAACTATCCAGGCTGTCTTGGGCTGGAGCCCTGCTTCCCTCTGCTATTTTGTGGGTTCTGCAGTTCTAGAATTTGTTCAGAGCCATTTTTTATAGGTTTTTGGAGGGACTTGGAGGGGAGCTCATGCAAGTCCCTGCTTTCCAGCCACCATCTGCACTTAACTTTCTAAGGTTTCTCTAAGTAAATCATCATATCATCTGCACAAAGTCGTGATTCTGTTTCCTTCAGTTTTTTTGCTCTTATTACTAGAGCTAACATTGCTAGAACTATGCTAAATAATAGTCCTATTAGGGCTATTGGGAAGGAAAGAAATAAAAAAGGAAGAGAGGGAGGAAGGAAGAAAGGAAGGAAGGAAGGGAAGGAGGGAGAGAGAAAGGAAGGAAGGAAGGAAGGGAGGAAGGAAGGAAGAAAGGAAGGGAGGAAGGAAGGAAGAAAGGAAGGAAGGAGGGGAGGGAGGAAAGAAGGAAGGAAAGAAAAAAGAAAGAGAGGGAGGAAAGAAGGAAGGGAGGGAGGGAGGAAGGAAGGAAGGGACAAAGGAAGGAAGGAACAAAGGGACAAAGGAAGGAATGAAGAAAGGGAGGGAGAGAGGAAGGAAGGAAGGAAGGAAGGAAGAAGAGAAGGAAGAAAACAAGCATTTAAGTGCCTACTATACGTCAGGCATGATGCTAAGTGCTTTACAAATATTCTCTCATTTAATCCTCACAACATCCCAGGAGAAAGATGTTATTATTATCCCCATTTTACAGATGAGGAAACTGAGGCAAACAGAGGTTAAGTGATTTTTGCCCATGGACACAGAGTTAATAAGCATCTGAGGCCAGATTTAAGCTCAGGTCTTCCTGATACCAAGTCAAGGGCTTTTCACGGTGTGCCACCTAGCTCAGCACAGTGCTTGGTATAGATTCTTAATAAATGCTGATTGACTGGCTAACTGACAAGTCTCAGGAGTTTTTCTGTAGCATCCTAGATATATGTTCAAGAAGACAGTTGACCTCTGTATTGTATGTGTCAGATCAACACCTAGCTACCTTAACATATAGCTCCTTCACTAGGGAGTCTCTAAGCATGACTCTTTGTCTCTTCTTCCTGTCTGTTAATGGATGTTCTCTCCCATGAAGGCACTTGTGTGTCTATGCCATTCTTTGAAGCCTAAGAGTCTTCTTCGTCCTGGAATGGTCCAGTTCTCAATAACCAATGGTCCTTCTTCCTCTTTCTTTTCTATGTCACATTATTCTACCTGGCAATACCATGCAGCACTCCTAATACAGCCTAGAATTTTCCCTAATTTCTTTACATTGCTTTCCTCTTTTGTTTCCCCTTCAGATCTCTTTCCCTGTTCTTCCCCTCAATCCCCTCCCCTGGCCCACAGGCCCCTCCTGAAGCCTTTCAATCTATTTGTCTACTCACACCACTTAGACGAGATGGGAATCACCAACTTTATCCCTTCTGGTGAGATGGAGGACCATTTAACCTTCCCCTGCATCTTTAAGTCCCCCATGACTTATCATCTTATCTGACTCTAAGCTCTATAACCCCTAAGCATTTTCATCTGGCCAAGTGGTATAACTTAACTTACTGCTGTAACCTGAGGACTTCTGGGCCTTTCAATTTACCCTACAATTTAACTTTTTCAGCTGAGGGGTACAGTGGAGAAAGCAGTGGGCCTGGAGTTAGGAAGACCCAAGTTCAAATCTAGCCTCAGACACTTACTAGCTGTGTGTCCCTGGGTAAGTCACTTAACCCTGTTTGCCTCAATGCCTCATCTGTAAAATGAGCAGGAGAAGGAAATAGCAAACCACTGGAGTATCTTTGCCAAGAAAACTGCAGATGGGATCATGGAGAATTGGGCACAACTAAACAACAACTTCCCCAAGGAGAGTGCCAGCTTCTTGAGAACAAAGACTGTCTTGATTTTCCTATTTTGTATCCTCAACACTTTGCATATGGCTTGCTTGGCACCTAGTAAGTGCTTACTAAGTTTTTTTTTCTTTTATTCATCCATCCATCTACCCATCCAATCAATCATTTCAAGGAATGCTTCTTTCTCACTGAAAAGCTCTTTTACTTTCCCTTCTAAGACAAGAGACTAATTTGTGCTCTCACATGTGAAGCTTTCTACTTACGGTAGTTTTAAAAGTATGTTCCTGTGGCACTTCCTGGCTTCTGCCAACAACCCCGATTCCTGGTGGGGAGAGAGGAGGGCTTACATCTATCATCTCTGGGTGCCTTCGGTGGAAATCAGCATCCTGTACAAAGTTCAAGTGACCCAAAAGAGGGTTTCCTAAAAGCTCGGATTTACTTATAAGGATTAGTGTGAGTTGAAACAAAAAGTAGGTTAGGAATCAATTGAAATGGAAAGATATTTTGGATTATTGCCCTGGATAAAAAAAACCATTAATTTAGGGGAAAACATTTTTTTTTTGGGTCTTTGTTTATGAAGTCTCTATTACCTCTTTGCAGTTGCCCATCCCCAAGCATATGATGAAATTAGCACAGAGGGAGAAACTCTATGGTGTTTTATGAGAAATGTCCTCTTCTTGACTCGTAGCCTAGTATTATTTAGAGAGCCAGCTAACTGGAAGTATTAAAATAACAGAATTGTTTAGTAGTAGAAAAATATAGTTATTATATTAGTTATGATTACAGGGGAATCCAATTGAGCAAAAGACTATATCTTCCTTTTCATCACAAGTGGCAATTTTAAACAGCATCCTTTCTCTGGGATTTAAGTTTGCAGGGCTGTAGACTTTATGGACATTGAGAAAAAAGACAGATGAAAATTTGTCTATGTTCTTGGAAAAGATGCTACTGCCAAAGAGCCTTTAAAAGGCTGATTGCCTACAAATTTGTAGTGAATTGTTAGCAATGATAATTCCAGCTTTCACATTTGACAATAATTGAGAAACTAATTATGGTGGTGGTAGACCCACCCTTTTCAGCAAGAAACATAATTCAGTTCTTAAAGAAGTTAAAAATGGATTCCATCTCCCTCCAAGCAAACAATCATTAGCTGGTTACAAACACCAAAGTCTCTTATGTTTCTTCCAGGAAACAAAAAATATCAACAGTCAACAACTATTTAAGTGTCTACTTTGTGCTAGGTTTTGTGGCAGGTCCTAGGGATACAGATACAATGGATGAAACAATCCCCACTTGTAAGAAGCTTACATTCCAATGGGAGATACAACAAGGATATAAATACATATGTATAAAATATATACAAGTAGTTTATGCAATGTAATTTGAGAGTGGATCAAGGCAGTTTTCAGATACGGGTCAAGAAAGTCTTCGTGCAGAAGGTGGTACTTCCCCTGCATTTTGAAGGGAGTGATTCTACAAGACAGAGGTAAAGAGGGAGTGCATTCATTCCAGGCACGGGGAATGGCCAATGCAAAGATATGGCAATGAGAGATGAAATGTTGAGTGTGAGGAACAGAGAGAGGGATAATTCAGGCGGATTTCAGAGTCCAGGAGAAGGAATAATGCCCTAATGAGAGGTTGGTGCCAGCTTGTGAAGGGTTTTCAAAGCTAAGCAGAGGAGTTTATGTTTGATCATAGAAGGATGAGGAAGGCATTGGAGAGAGACAGGGTTAGATTTGTGCTTCAGAAAAATCCCTTTGGCAGCAATATGGAGGCTGCATTGTAGAAAGATTACAGGAAACCAAGTAGGACACCATCATAATGAATTGAGAGAGAAGGGGTCAGATGAGACAGAAATGGCAAGACTTGGCAACTGATTGGTTGGATAAATGGCAGTAAGAAAGAGTGAGGAGTGAAGATAATGCTAAAGTAATTGACGTAGATTGAACGTCATAGGCCTTGAACTT
This sequence comes from Trichosurus vulpecula, assembly GCF_011100635.1. Taxonomy (NCBI): domain Eukaryota; kingdom Metazoa; phylum Chordata; class Mammalia; order Diprotodontia; family Phalangeridae; genus Trichosurus; species Trichosurus vulpecula. The sequence continues at coordinate 554,393,124 of NC_050573.1, read as the reverse complement.
TGAGGATGCATTTGGACAATGAATATACCAACCCATTTGGTGTGTTGCCACATCTATAATAGTAATTCTTCTTCAACCCCATGGACTGGGAGTGTCTTTCCAAAGTATCCTCTCCCAATTTTTCGAAATCCCCGCTAACATTTGTCTTTCCTGACATATTATTCATTCTGATGGGTGTGGTCTCAGACAAACTGAGACTCGGGAAAGACCTTAGCTTAAAAGGCCAAAGTGTTACACTGCATCCAGGGCCATCTCCAGTCATCCTGATCTATATCTTCCCATGGGCCCAGATGGCTCCAGAAGAAAAAGCGAGGCTGGTGACTTTGCCCAACCCTCCCTCGCTTCAATTCAATTCACTTGCATGTCGTGGCATCACATCCCTGATGCCATGGTCCTCTTCAAGAACAAAGGATGAGCAACAACAACAGCCACAATCCTCTCCCTTAGCAATATTTACTAAGTGACCGTAGCATGTGGACTCTCTTGTCCCCAGGAGGGAAGATAGAGCGGGAGCCATTCTTCACAGTGTATAAGCTTTGAGACTTTGGAGAGAAACAACCATCTTACATGTAAGGAAATGTTTTTTTCCCATCCTGACCTCTAATACATCTTCAAGCTGTTCACCATATCTAAGAAGCCAAGCAATTACACATTTGACCCCATTAACAATGTACTCATGACCTCCAAGCTACCATTTGTTGAAAAACATAAGACAGGAAGTGGTCCATAAAAAGGTTTGTGCTAGAGACTTGATTTTTGATCCCTTAATGATCCAGGAAAACCTTCTGGAGATATCTCCTAATCATTACAACAATTTTTCCCCCTGGGGTTTATGTTTTAAGGCATAAACACACATACCAAAAGAAGATATAATGACTAATCCCTTTTTAGTTCTCTTATTATTCCCATCCTTCCATAAGCATTAATAACTTTTTTTTTAAGATCTTGGGATTTTCATGAAAGACCACCATAAGCTGCATGACCATACATTTGAATTTGGGGAACTAGGTTAAAACTATTTGATATAATCTGAGTTACTTTAAATATTTTTAATGACTTGCAGTTCTCTACATTAATATGTTTTTAAAATATAGTGTGTTGGTAGGGATTTATGTTCTCCAGTCAAACAGTTCTCAGAGTATCTCTTGCAGAAGAAAGCCATAAGGATTAATTTAGGGGAGGTGGCCTGAATCCCTGGGGCCACAAACATGCCCTAGGATGACTGAAGATTTTAGTTGTAAATTAATAGAAATACAGTGAAAGCATAATAAATAATTCTTTATAATTCTATATGTTAAATATTTACATACATAAAATTAGAATTGCAAAAAGTCAATGAATAGCTAGGATGAGTATAAAAGGAACTAAATTGTACATAGGTGTTTTATTTTGTTTTCAGGTTGGTATAAATCATGGATTATCATTGAAATGGTGCTAACTTTGAAGGAAAGGAGGAGTTTCATCAGATAGATATGGGAGTGAAGGGAGCAATTCATACATATGATTCCTGACTCTCAGTTGCCTTGTCTGTAAAATGAGATTGAATTAAATGGCCTCTGAGGTCCCTTACAACTCAAAGGATCTTATGGTCTTATAAATTCAGGAAAAAGTAGAGATACCGTAGGAGCCCTGGTTCCTTAAAAATGTTTATATCAATGATTCTCAAACTTTGCTTTGTGGATTTCATCATTTTTAATCACCTGTCCCCTGACCCTATAGCATTAAGGCAAAGTTCATGACTTTGAAGAAGACCATGAGCATGCTTGAATGGTTCAGAATCACAGGATGTAAGTAATTCTCTAAGTAGAAGGCAGAGGAATTAAAGCATTTATTTAAACTCCAAAGGGCCAGGCCCAAAGACCAATGCCCCCAATTCGATATTGCAGCAAGAACCTTCCAGATCCAATAAGCCACCTCACAATAGTAACCAGCAGGTTACAGAAAAATATTATGGCAGTGAGCCAAATCATGCTTATGCATCCCCCCAATGCTAGGGCCCTCCTGTAAGAAGATCACTCATGTGTCCCAAGCCCCTGCTCAGCACTCTCTGGTCTGTATGCTCCAGAAGCTGGTTCTCAGCACTCAGTTCCACTCTCAGTAGCACGTGCTTCTTCAGCTCCTCAGCTTCCACTCCTTCAGCTTCTATGGCTCTGGCTTCTGCTGGTTCTGCTTCCGTCATGTCTGCCTCTCCAAGCTCTGTTCTCTCTTTTTATACAGTCCTTAGATGTCATCTGATTGTGACCAGGACTTAGGCTCATACCATTGGCTCTGGTCTTAACAACTCACCTTAGGGCCCTGAGGGCTTCATGCCCACATTGGCTTAGCACCTAGTAACTAGGGGTTTGGGACCTACTTAGGAACAAAGATCTATTGAGACCTCCCTTGGTTGACCCCACCTGGAGTCCCAGATGAAGCCTATTCAATAGCTGGGAAAGATCTTTTCACTTACTGATTGCCTTTACAGACTCTTCCTTTCTCTCTATTCTTATCCATGCTCTAGTTTTTACTTTTTAAAATTTATTTATTTTCTTATTTTTCGTTTTCAACATTTGCTTCTATAAGATTTTGAGTTATAAATTTTCTCCCCCTCCCTTCCCTCCCCATCCCCAACAGTGCAGGAAATCTGATAGGCTATACATATACATTCATATTAAATGTATTTCCACATTAGTCATGTTATGAAGAAGAATTAGAACCAAAGGGGAAAACCACAAGAAAGAATGAAAAAAAATAGTCTGCTTTGATCTGCATTCAGACTCCATAGTTCTTTCTCTGGATGTGGATGGCAGTTTCCACCATGAGCATTTTGGAATTGTCTTAGGTCCTTGAATTTCTGAGAAGGGTCTATCAGAGGGGGTCATTGCACAATATTTCTGTTACTATGTACAATGTCCTCCTTGTTCTGCTTACTTCACTCAGCATCAGTTCATGTAAGTCTTTCCAGGTTTTTCTGAAGTCCACCTGTCTTATGGAATAATAGTAGTCTGTTACGTTCATATACTACAACTTGTTTAGCCATTTCCCAATTGATGGGCATCCCCTCAATTTCTAATTCTTGGCCACCACAAAAAGAGATGCTATAAATATTTTTGTACATGTGGGTCCTTTTTCCATTTTTATGATCTCTTTGGGATGCAAACCTAGAAGTGGCATTGCTGGGTCAAAGGGTATGCACAGTTATGTAGCCTTTCAGGTCTAGTTCCAAATTGTTCTCCAGAATGGTTGAATCACTTCACAACTCCTCCAACAATGTATTAGAGTTCCAATTTTCCCACATCTTCTCCAACATTTGTCATTTTCCTTTTTTGTCATGTTAGCCAATTTGATAGGTGCAATGTGCCTACCTCAGAGTTGTTTTCATTTGCATTTCTCTAATCAATAGTGATTTAGCATGCTCTAGTTTTTAAATGAAAAGTAAAATTTCCTTGAGAATTTGGCAACACCATTTGTGATACCAGTATTACCCTAAGGTGGAATAAAGCTGGTATCAAGAATCATTAGTCTTCAATCACAAACCAGTTGGAAAGACAACAACCCTTTAATTCAATTGAATATCTGCTGAGTTACTTATTAGAAACTAGATTGTTTCCAAATATAGTAAAACTCTGATTAACTAGAACACTCAAAGAATGTTCTTGTATGGGTCCAAGACTCATCAGGGGTGGCTGACACAGCAGGAGATGATGGAACTTCACCAAAGATTATTCAGGGCTTCAGTCCTTGTTGTGGCTGGGCACAAAATATACCAAAAGGAAAATACCTAAGCTCCAGGAAGCAGCTTGAGTTCTGATAATAATGTCAACTTCCCACGGTCATATTTTGGTGTTCTGCTCTCCAGCATTCCCTTAGTTCTGACTGGTAACTGTATTATTTACTCATCGAGATACCTTGAATTGGGTAAATTTCCCCTTAACTGGGGGCTTCCTTACTTACTAGAACAAGATGGCTCTGCCATAATCACGCTTGACATTTCTGGACGATTGTCAGTCAGGAAACATTTATTAAGCACCTACTATGTGCCAGGGGATACAGAGAAAGACAACGACAAGATAAGGATCCTTAAGGAGCTCATAGTCTGGTTATGTAAGAGATGGCTAGAAAAAACATGGTTTTTTTCCACCCACGTAGTTGAAAATCTTTGTAAAGTGGCTGAGTTTTGATGTTCTTTCTTAGGAAGAAAAGTCCAGAGATCAGTTGGTGACTGAGGGATCTTGCAAGGCTGACTCTGTCATGATCAGTCATCATTACATGACTGTAGATATAGGTATAGGCATGAGGAATCACAGAATAGATTATAGTATCATTGTACCAAGTTCCCACAACACTGGTTTGGGGTGTGAGGGGGGTGGGGATTGATACAAACAAACACACAAATAAAAAACAGTCATTTAATGGTGCTAGTAAGAGGGGTTCTGGTTATCTGGAAATTGCTTGTTGACTATATCCAATGAATTAAATTAATTTTTCCTCAGAGGAAGGCATGTATATACGTGTGGGGAGGTGGGGGGATTGGGGATGGGGGTTGGGAGAAGTTGTGTTTAACACTAGCCTATTATTAGGTAGCATAGTTCTTTTATAGTCACTTTAGCTCAGTGCCTGGCACATAGTAGGTACTTAAGAAACATTTATTAACTTACTGATGTGATCCACATCACAATTGTGTCTCCACAATAGATAGACCTAATTGTTGGCTTCTGTCAGCCTAGTGACAGCTGCCTAAAGGTAGCTGGATAACATAGTGGATAGGGCGCTTGACCTGTAGTGAAGATCTCAGTTCAAATCTGGCCTCAGACACTTGCTGGTTGTGTGAGCTGGGGAAGTCACTTAACCTCTGTCTGCCTGAGTCTTCTCACCTGTAAAATGGGAATAATGATAGCACTTGCCTTCCAGGGTTGTTGCAAGCATCAAATGAGTTAATATTTGTAAAAATGCTTAGCACAGTACCTGGCACATGAACTTTTTTTTCTTTCCAATCTTCCTGGTGATTAGATTAAGTGGTTGCTCTGATATTTTGTAGACAAAACATTCAGCTGATGGACTGCCTTTTTTAACTTTGCAACTGATGAATTTTTCAGTCTGCGAGATGTCTTCATTTCCAATTTAACCTCATCTTCACCTTGTCTTTAGTGATGTATATGACTTACTTTATCTTGCTTGAACTGTACAGGTCAAGCATTTCTGTGCATGTTTAGGTTGGGGTTTGGGGCATGGGGGAGGAGGAGAAAGCATGATGGGAAATTCCAATTTTACCAGCCTATTGGGTTGAGCTGCCTTAGAGCCCAAAACTGCTTTTCCTAGTCCTATCCTTTCACTCTTAAGGCTAGGAGCATGGAACTGTCTTCTGCGGGGAGAGAATGGATGGTTTGGGAGGAGGTTCCAGTCCATGGCTGCCAATGATACAGATTGGAGCCACAGGAAATAAGAGGTTTGTTCTAACCATGGGAAGAGATTAGGGAAACTTTCTTATAGTATATCCTTCTCTCTTGCTCCCTTAATCTCTAGATTCAGAGAAGCCTTTTTTTTTTCATAAAATGCCTTCATAAAAATGCTTACTCCTTTGTCTAGAATTAATGACATGGGTAATTAGTGTTATATATGGCAGCCTAATACTAAACAGGCCCTATTCAAAGGCCTCAGGCTGTAAAAAGACCCAGAGAGATGTGGAGAATGGAGACAATTATCTGGCAAACTCCTCCACTTTTGCCCCAGACAACACTCCCACTTTTGAGCTGAAAAATACAGATGACTGAGTTATCTGGATAATCAGATCTACTGTTCACTTTATTCCATGTATTAAAAAAATTACAGTTTGTTTTTGTTTATTTATCTCCACAGCAACATGTTTAAAACATTTCACAACAGGAAAAGACAGAATGGTGTAGTGGAGAGAGCATGACCTAAAAATTTGTGTTTGAACCCTGCCTTTGCTATTCAGTACTTAAGTCACTTAACACCTGCATACCTCAGCTTCCCCATATATAAAATGAAGGGGTTGTTGACTATATCAGGGGTACTTAATCTAGTTTGTGCCATGAGTCCCCTTTGCAGCTTAGTGAAGCCTATAGCCCTTTTCTCAGCTTGATGCTTTTAAATAATGAAGAAAATACTAGATTTCAATTAGAGGTTACGAAAAAGCAAGATAGAATTTTCTTTCCCATATAAGTTCATTCTTTCCCATTTATCCTGTATAAATCTTGTTCGTACATAGTTAATTGCATGTTATCTCCTCCATTAGAATGTGAGCTCCTTGAAAACAGAGATAGCTCTTTCTTCAAATTCCTTGCACTTAGCAAGGTTCCCACACATAATGAGCACTTACTAAATGCTTGCTGACTGACTGATTCACGGACCCTCTGAAATCTAGCCATTAATCAGAAAGGCACATTAAGAATCCCTGTCTAGGTCATCTCTAAGGTTCTGCTAAATCCTGTGACTTTAAAAGAACTAGACAAGGAGCCAGGAGACTAGATTCGTAGTTCTGGATCTCCCCTTTCTTTTCCGTGATTTAAGACTTAAAGATGAAGGACCTCATTTAGGCAATATTGGATTTGGGGGATTTGAAACTCCTGTTGTCTATGTGCAAACTCAATGACTCCAGGAGCATATCTTAAATATTCTGTGGCTCAAAAAAGGGAAATATTTCTTTGTTATGTAGATATAAAAGTAAGCTGTGAAGCTGTTGGAGAAACAGAGAAGCAGACCTATGTGCTGACTTCAGGGAACTCACAGTCTAAGGGAAATAAAAGGGAAGTAGATCCAGACCCAGCCCTCAGGGAGATCACAGTTTGAACACTCACAGATGGATAGGTAAGGAAGAGTGGCCATCAGCCTGAAACACAACCATAGAACCATCAAAAGACATTCTTTTGGGTTGAAGGAGACCTATCTTCACCTTATGGCATATGGTTTTATAGGGATGGAATTGACTTGGACAAGACCATTCCTCCATTTGGTAGAATGGTCTTGTCCAAGTCAATTCCATTCTATTCAATTCAATCCAATCCATCACTTTGCATCTGACCCTGTGCAGGAAATGTTATGGAAGCCATGGGGAGGGAGGAGCTCTTTTCCTAAGTTTCAAGCAGCCCTAGATTATATTGGCTTTTGCTTCCCCTGAAACATGTCTACCATGACACTTTGCAGGGCACTTTTTAGAGTCAGCAAATTTTGTTGGTTACAACAAGTGAACTAGGAACAAAAATGCGCTAACCTTATTCCCTGTTCTGACACTAACTCATTGGATGATCTCTTCAGGACTCATTTTTCCCATCTGCAAAATGAACAGTCTGAATCAGATGCAGGATCTGGATAACTTGTTGGGAATTTGTAGAAGAGATTCTCTGTCAGGTACTAGTTGGACTAGGTGGCCTCTGACATTCTTTCCTGGGATCATATATTAAGAGCTAGAAGCCATCTAATGCAACATATTCATTTTACAAATGAGGAAACTGAGGCCCAGCAATTTTAAATGACTTATCTAGGGTCACAAAGATATCAAGTATCAGAGATGGTTTTTCAACCCATGTCCTCTGCCTCCAGAGGATCTTTTCCATTATACCATGCTCTCTTCCTCCTCTTAGACTCTTTGATTCTAATAAATCAAATCAAGAGCATTTGGAAGTGGGACCAGGATGTAAATTTCAACATTAATTAAGGATCAGACATTTTAAAATAAGATGTCTTATCTTCTCTTTAGCTGGACCTTCATTCAGATCACTCTTAACTATAGGTATCCCACAGGGTTCAGCCCTGGGTCCTCTTCTCTTCTCCCTCTATACTACTTCACTTAGCAATCTCATCAGTTCCCATGGATTTAATTATCATCATCTCTCTACTGAAAATTCCCAAATATTCCCAAACCTCTCTAATGACCTTCAATCTTACATCTTCAACTGCCTTTCAGATACCTCAAAGGGAAATTCCAATAGGCATCTTAAACTGAGGATGTTCAAAATGTAACTCATCTTAAAATGATTACATTCAAAATTTAACCCATCATTCCCCCAAAACTCTTCCCCACCAACTTCTGTTACTCTAGATGGCGATATCATCCTCCCAGTCCCTCAGGCTCAAAACCTGGACCTTATCTTGGATTCCTCACTATCTCTCACCCACCTCACCCCAAATCCAATCTGTTGCCAAGGCCTATCAATTTTGCTTTTTCAACATTCCCCGAAACAAGTCCCCTTCTGGCCTCTGACACTACCACTGTTCTGGTGCAGGACCTTCTCACCTGACAACTAGACTCTCGTAGTAGCTTGCTGGTGGCTCTGGCCTGCCTCAAGTCTCTCCTCATTGTCATCTCTTCTCCATTCAGTGACAAGAGGAGAGAGTGAGGCTCACCTAGATCTAACTTGGGAGCAGTTCAAGAGACTGGTCCTCTTCCAGAATGAAGGCTGAACAACAACCAAGTAATTTCCCTAAGGTGCAGGTCCAACCATATCACCCTCATACTCAATAAACTCCAGTGGCTCTCTATCACCTCCACAGTTAAATACAAATTCCTCTGGCGTTCAAAGCCCTTCATAACCTAGCCCCATATTGCCTTTCCAATCTTCTTACTCCTTGCCTGCCATTTACTCTTTGATGCAGCGACTCTGGCCTCCTGCCTCCAACTCTTGGCTCTGGCTGTTCCCCTGTGCTTGGAATGCTCTTCTTCCTTATCTATACTAACCAACTTCTTTAGCTTCTTTTAAGTCCCAACTAAAATCCCATCTTCCATAGGAAGCTTTTCACCAACCATCTTAATTCTAGTGCCTTCCTTCTGCTATTTCCTATTTATCCTTTATGTAGCTTGTATGTATATATTCATTTACTTGTTCTCTTCCCCGCCAATTACTTGAGATTAGGGACTGTCTTGCCTTTTTTTGGTATCCCCAGGATTTAGCATAATGCCTGGCATATTATAAGGCTCTTAAATGTTTCTTGATTGATTCTTTCATGCTCTCCTATGATGAATTAGTCCTCATGTGATCAGTCATGTGCTTTTGCAAAATGCGGCTAGAGGAAAGTTAGAGTCTAAAACTCTGAACAAAATGAGACCAACTGTTTAATATAAGAAACAGCCCCATAATTAAAGCTTAATAGGAGACTGAATGGGAGCCAAAACTAGCATGAGGAAAACTGGCGCTTTTTTGCCCCAAGCACTAACATCTGAAGGGGCATCCCCCTGCCTTGGAACACTATCTGTACTTCCCTCATATTATTTACTCTCTGATCCTAGACTTCCAACCCCCAGCTATTGGGGTAAGGACAAAGATTACTAGGAAAGCTATAAAGAAACCTAGCTCCTGACATAGAAGGAGAGGAGCAGAATAATCTAACGAGTCAATGTGTAGATTTGTTTTGTTTTTTTATTATATTTATTTGTAATAAAAGGTGGGGGATTTTTGGGGGGGAGCAGCAAGAAATTGTGATAGATAACTATATTGATGCCAACCAAACATAAAATAAGATAATAGCACTTTTGCATTTTTAAAATGCGTAGAAAATGACAAGGAAGTATAGAGGTTGACAGAAAAAAAGGCAAGACAGCTTTAAAACCAACCCATTAAATTTATCACATACTTTTAAAGAACATACTTTTTTAACGTGAGGCCCACTAATGTTCTGCTGAGATATCTGAGCGAATATAGTTCTGCAGCCTTCAAGTAACCTGAGACTTTTGTAACAGTTGCTGATTTAATGGCCATTGTCCTTCCAAAACAAAGGTATTTTCCTGATATGAGTGAGTCTTGTGATAAAAACTCCAGTGAAAATGACCTCTATCCCCTGCCAGCTAACTCATCTTAATGCAGAGCTCTATGGGGAAACCCTTCCAAATGAGAAAGGCTTTGCTCGCAATTCGTGGAGGCACATGCTCTGTAGGCATTCTCATGGCAGGTCAGGGAGGTGAAGTTATAATTGGATCTAATGAGGCCTCCCTCAGGCTGTGCCATCCTTTACTACTGTGGAGGTGAGCAAGTTTTCCCATGGCCAAAATTATTCTCTCATCTTTGAAGATGTCAAAGGAAGATTAAAAAGAAGAAGTTTAAAACTTGGCTTTAAGCTACATGGTGGGGAAGTCTAGAAATCTGGCTAGTGATGTCAGCGCCTTTGCCCCTATATTAATTAGAGTCAGGGTTCACCTTTAGGACTCTGACTTTTCTCTCTGGCTATGATCAACATGTATAGGCTCAGGGCCAGCTATACCCAGCAAAGAAGATTAAAAGGGCAAAGAATAAAGAGGATGATGGTCCTAGGATAATGTCTCCAGCTCAATGGTGCTGGTTTGACCGATTCCCTCTGGCTTGCTGGACACTGAACCCTGCCTGCCAAGATAGATGGGGAATCCACAAAGTGCAGTTTTAAGCTTTAATAGCTTAAATAGTTTTAAGCTTTTAAAACTTTAAATAGTTTTAAGTTTAAAGTTTAAATGGTTTTAAGCTTTGATAGGAACCACAGTAAGAATTTGGGGCCACCCTGTATAATGTCTGTTGGCTTCTTCCTTGCCCCAGCTGACTTTCCTGAACTTCACCTCCTGTCCACCTGAATTGCTGGAGCAGTGGGAATAAGCTAGCCAGAAGGAAGATGAGCAGTCTTACTGTGGGCCATGTTCTCTGTCATATGGGATTACCAGCTAGCAAATTACACTCCTCCCGGAAAGGAAAATCTGTATTGTTTGCTAAAAAACCATTTCAGGACCCACCTATGCATACTTTTGAGAAATTTTTGCTTCTAACTAATCTTTCCTCTTTCCCCCTCCTCTTCTTCTACCTCAAATGAAAAAAAAAATCCTCATTTTGCATTGCCATTGGTGGAAATTTAGAGTAGTTTTAGTCCAAGGTCCATGTAACAATCCTTAAAGCATTATTTTAAATGAGCTCCTTAACTTTTTGAGCACCAGGTATAATTTCAAGGCAGGGAACAAAAACTGTGTCTCGTTCAGCATTGTGGGGAACAATGGCCATGCGTGAAGAAGGCTATTCCCCAAAAGAAACTATCTGACACATTTCTCATATGTGCTAATTAAAAATCACAAAGAACAATGTTGTAGTTTGAGAAAATCCAGGTTACCTCAAATTGTTAAAGAAATAGGACCACAGCATAATTGACTTTACTATTATTCACTGGTGTGCTTCAACTGAGCTTTTGAATTTTTAATTATGTTCATCTAATTTTAGGTATTAATGAGATTGTGGTGCAAAATATTTGCTGCATTTAAAACTGTTTGATTTCTTTTGCCATCTCCCATTCAAAAAATATGGTTTTGTAGTAAGGCAAACCAACTTCCTTGTAACTATAAACACTTTCTTTTCCTGTGTTTGGATTATGTAATCAATTAATCAACAAATATTTATTAATTGCCTACTAGGTACTTAGACACAGTGTCTAAAAACCAAGTAATAGCATCATCGAGGGTATATTCAGTATAATCATCCTTAGGCCATTACTTCCAGGACCTGAGTTATTAATATTTAACTTTGAAGAAGTAAATTGACCAAAGAAATATAGGAGCTCTTGGAAATTGCTGGACCTTCTTCCCTTTGCAATGAATTTGACCTTGAAGGATGAGAGACTACGTGATCCTGAAAGGGCATGAAGTATGGCAATCCGATGATGTCACAGAATGTCTGGTATCTTTTAATGATACTAGAAGAGTCAGTTCTTGACAGAGCCATAACTAGGGCAGAATGAGAAGGTGACTCCCTAAGACAGGCAGTAAATTTGCCCCAGGACCAGAGATTTAGAAGGGCATTTTACCATAATACTCTTCCTCTGAGGAAGAAATGAAGGGCAATGTCTGGTGATGGAGAAATTATGGGGCAGAAGCTGGTGATGGGACAACCCAAGCATGTAAAGATTCCTCAAGAATAATGGTATGGCAGAGTCCTACTTAGCTAGCCTCATCTTGCCACCAAATGGGGAAGGGCAACCCAGCACCGATTAGCAGATTAGAAATGGTCCATTCATTCCTTCATGTTGGGAATAAAAAACAGAATACAACTCTGTAAGAGAGGCCAAATTTCCATAACCTGACTGAAAGCCATAGACTGACATGTAGGAGAACTGGACTCTGATACCAAAGCTTGGTCTCTGTTTCTCCTATTAATTCTGAGGGTTAGATAAAGCGATTTCTATGGTCCCTTCCCATTCCAACCAGACTGCGTCTATGAGATCTGGGTTCCATTTAACTTCACCTCAGATCAGCCTCAATTTCAATCAGTGTTGAATGAACCTTCCTCTGTAATTTCTCTGTTCTGGGCCCTTGGTTTCCTCCTATGCATAATCATGGAGTCAAAGCAATAGGATAACTTCTACAGATCCTTTCAGATTTAACACAGTACTTTGAAAGTTGCGTTGCTATTGTTGTTGAAGCTGGTGTCTTCAAGGCCTCCTCCAGATCTTTCCCCAAAAGGCTGCTTCATATAAGGGTGACCGCTCCAGACATATCTCCAACCCCCAGCAATCCATTAAGAAATTGACCTTTACAACTAGTTTTATATATGTATATATATGCACATATATATAAACTAATATGGTAGCTGCCAAATGGGTAAGCATTCCAATTCCTGAGAGAGGGGATAGATGGACAGAAAATTCATTCATCTCCCCTCTACATCAAATATTTCTTCTTCCCTTTCTCTGTTGAGGACATCACACTCCTTCAAGTGACATAGGCTCACAACTCCCTGAGTCATCCAAAACTTTTGCCTTTCCCTCATCCTCCATATAAAATGAGTTGAAAATTTTGGTTGATTCTACTTCCACAACTTTCTTGGTATTCCTTAGTATCCCCAATTTATGCCCTTAACACTTCTCACCTGGACTACTTCAACAGCCTCCAAATTGGATTTTCTAAACTCCAGTCCATCCTATACACAGCCTCAAAATGGATATGACTCTGGAATGCCAATCTCCTCCTCAAGAAGATTCAATGACTACTTTTTTGTATTTAGGATAAAACATAAACTCCTCTGTTTGACTTTTAAAATTCTCCATGTCAAGTGTGGGAAGAAGACTACATGATCAATGGGCTGGCTCATCTATAAGTTGATTTCTTCCCAGAGTCTTTCTCTCCCTTCAGAGACCTGAAGGGAATCTGCTACCTTGAGTCTTCTCTCTCAAAATTAGAAGCCAGAAGACTAGGATCTCTCTTCTCTCTAGCTCTCACCAACTCTGACACTCTAGGCAGGCAGGCAATTACTCAGCATTGAGTAATTAATCTTCACTAATGAGGAGAATTTTATGCAAATGACCCTTTGAGCCAAGAGTTACATATACAAACCTCTTTTCACTGCTTTGTATATTGGAATATTCGTGTTTTTTGAAGTTTTAAATTCAAAAGAAAAAAATTAAATCTATAAAAGCACTTTTCAGGTTCCTTTCTCTAGATTGTTTTGTATTCCTTGTCCCAGGCACAAGAATTGTTAGTTTAGGTTCTTCCTCACACTATTTCTGACTACAGAAGGACCTTTTGCTGCCTACTGTCTGGTGTTCCAATGTGGCCCCAGAAACTAGGCTTCTCTCAGCCCCCTTCTTCCATCAAAATGTACTTACCATGTATTCTATGACTTTAAGATCCTCTCCTCTGCTGACTAGTTAACAATTGAGCATAAAGGCCTAAGCAAGTTAGTATCAGGTTATTCCCAGTTTTATCATCTCATATAACAAATAGAATAGGCAAAAAATTCTATCTGATGGGAAGAATATAAGTGGAGGTAATTTTAGTGTGCTGTGTTAGCCTGATGAGGCATTTTTCCCCTTTGTTTCCTTTGAGATTTTTGACTTTTTGTTCCTCTAAATGCATTTTTGTTATTATTTGATCTAGTTGTTTAAGGTTACCTTCTGGTAATTTAATTTGTATGAATTAAACTGGATAGTATTGTCATGTTTGTTCCATTAGAATTCTATTGGCTCTACCTTGAGCCACTTCCCTGTGAGAAAAGTGCTCAGTCTAGAAAGAACAATACTCATTGTGAAGCCAGGAAAGTTCTCATTTTATTTTACATTTACTTTACATTCCTAGTGAATAGGTATCTCCCTAATGGAGTACGCTTGCTCAGACAAATGCAAGGCTTTTTATGCTGTTCCCAATTCAAATTTCTCCCCTTGTTCTCCATTGGCTAGATGCAACCTCCTGAACTACCCACTTCATGCCCCCCTCAAACAGCGTACGAGCCTCTGGCCTTTTACCTAATCAGAATCCTGATTCTGCTAGGTCACAGCTCTAATTAGAACCTGTCACCTCTGATTTACATTCTGTTATCACTCAAAGCTGAGAGTCCTTTTAATCCTGTGGAAACAGAATTCCTTCTTTTGTTTCCCACTCCCCTAACACAGTATTAGATAGTTGATGTAACTAGGTCCTGGTCCCTCTCCCTGTCTTCTCCCATAACTGTGGCCTGGGTCAAGTAATTGAGACCATTACCCCAACCTCTGCTTCAATCCTTGGCATTTGCTTCCACCTCTAGGTAGCCCAACATGGGATCAATCTAGTCTCCTCCCTGTCTCTGTTTCATCCTAGCACAATCACCCCCCAAGATTTGGTTTTTGTCCCCTGATTCTGCTCTGACAGGATATTGGAGCTCTGGCAGGCTCTAGACTTTCTTCCTAGAGGGCCCTGAGGCCAGAGATGCCCAGAAACCTATTCCTGCCTTTTTTCCCTTGGACAATCATTTACCAGAGACTGGCTTTATTCCCTGTAGGATCCCTTAATCAAGTATAAAAGATGCTGTTGATTTTAGGTCTCTGAACATTCCTACATTGTGGATTGCTGAGATGCCTTTGTCCCTCTCCATCCCTTTATCTCCATCTGAATATCAGAAACCATTTGTCTCAAGCCTACCAGAGAGCCCCAAAATGTTCATTTGCCTGCGCTCCTCTGTATCCCTAGGCAATCACCTCCTGGGAGTTGCTTCATCCTCAGACACATCTCTTTCTGGCTGTTCAAGATCCCACTGACTTCAGACTCTCTTTACCAAAGATCTCATGGCTTGAAGCATCCCTGAAGGATCTCAGAGCAGAAAATTCACAGGCTTCTATCTTCTTGCACAAGCTACTTCTTGGGTGGTCACTAGTGTTTCCTTTTGGTTTTATTGAATCATTGCTTCATCTAGCATCCTTTTTCATCTTTCCTAGTGTTTTACTCAGGAGGACCACACCTTGGAAAGGAGGCCATTTTCACATTATTTAAATATGCCAAGGTAGAATCCTGAAAGGTAATCATGCCTTCCCTGAAAATATGATTAGCTCTGACCCAGCTTGACATTTTTGAAGGTCCGGTGGTATGCTCTTTCCTTATTTCTCACACATCTCACTTGAGACTTTTCATTTCATTGCTGTGGGGTGTCCCCTGAGATCTGTATCATTCCTGCCATTCAAGACATGCATTTGAATCTGAGACCAGAGTTCAGGACTTTTCAGCTGACCCTCCTTAATGGCTCTATTTGAGTGTTTTCAATTTATCGATGTCAGATGCTTTGACCACTGAGAGGACAATTATGGTTGAAATAAACCAACATTGTCAAATGAAATCTCTTCACTGGGGCACTGGAGAAGAGTGACAGGAAGTGGGGTAAAGTTTTGTTTTCCTTTCCTTTCTTCTCCTTCCCCACCCTCTCCATTCCTACTTTCCCCCTACTTCAACCACTTTCAGTCCTAGCTTGCCAGCATTTGTAACTTCTATTACTGATATGTCATAATCTCCTGTCCAGCTTGAGAGATGACTGTCAGTTATTGGTGGACAGAAGGTAAGTACTAAGACATTTCTACAAAAAAAGTATAAAGAATGACTAGACCCACACTGCCATTTGAGCAACAAGATTTTGTGTTTGGTTGCCACTGCTGCTCCTTCCTCAAGAGCAGGTTGGTATTTGTGAGCATTTCCTCACGTATCGCTGTCTGCCTTGGAGATCTGAATTTGATCTTGCAAACACCTAAGTTAATCAGCATTGATCAAGGGACCACTGTGTGAGAAGACCCAATCTCATACAGGCTATGGTTTAGGACAGTTTCTCACAAATGATTACAAATAAGAACAGAATCTTACCTAGTGAGTTCAGATATACCAAATCAATGAAGAGTCCTTCTTTAGGAATTACAATGGTGGATTCTCTCTGTGGCTTCTAATAATTATAATAATAACTAATATTATCTCAGGTTCGCAAAGTACTTTACATATGTTTTTATCCTTATTCATTTGACCCTTACAATAACCCTGTTTTCCTGGGTTTCCCCATGCTACAAATGATGAAACTGAGGCTGAGATAAGTTAAGTGACTTGCCCAGGGTACTAAGATTTTAATTCAGTGAGGACTTCCTGACTTCAAGGCCCCCACTTTATCCAACTGAACAACTAGCTGCCTATATACTGTGTGTCTCAAAAATCGTAGTGCAGTTTGGTGTCTCTACCTCTACCTATAACTACACATGTGCTTATACATATATACATATATATATATTATATATATATATATTATATATATATTATATATATAATATATATATTATATATATATTATATATAATATATATATATATATGTAAGAGGAACAGTCATTCCTTAAGAGCAGGAATTATTCTTACCTTTCTTTGTCAGCACTTATCACAGTACCTGGCACATACTAGGCACTTAATAAATGCTTTTTGACTTCAAGAACTGTTCTGACCCCTAGCCATCAAAGAAAGTATTAATACTCTGTAAACCCTTTATGAAGTATGAACACCTAAATGCTTTTATTGTGTCCAAATAACATCTTTCAAGCTGGGTACAACTGTATGCTGCCAAGAAAAGCTCCCTTTAGGAGTATCAAATATAGATGGTCCTAGATCATTTGAACTGGGGCCAAAGAAGTTAGAGGTACCCAAGGGGAAGTTGAGACCTTCATGACAGGACACAAAAGCTACAGTATATATTTTTTTCAGTTTTCTTTTTATTTTTTAATTTATTTTTATTTTTAGTTTATAACACTCAGTTCCACAAGTTTTTGAGTTTCCAATTTCCTCGCCCTCCCTCTCCTCCCCTTTCCCCCCCGCGAGAAGGCATATAATCCAATATAGGTTCTACATATACCTTCAAATTAAACTTATTTTCACAATAGTCAAGTTGTAAAAAAGAATTATAACCAATGGAATGAACTATGAGAAAGAAATAAAAAGAAGGAGAGAGAGAGAGAGAGAGAGAGAGAGAGCAGAGAGAGCAGCAAATACTTTACTTCAATCTCCATTCAGACTCCATAATTCTTTCTCTGGATGTGGATGGCTTTTTCCATCATGAGTCTTTTGCAGTTGTCTTAGGACCTTGCATTGCTGAGAAGAGCCAAGTCTATCTAAATTAGTCATCCCAGATACCATGTATCTGTAATTGTGTATAACATTCTCCTGGTTCTGCTCCCCTCACTCAGCATCAGATCATATGAGTCTCTCCAGGTTATTATGAAGTTCATCTGCTCCTCATTTCTTATAGCACAATAGTATTCCATTACATTCATATACCACAACTTGTTTAGCCATTCCTCAATTAATGGGCATCCCCTTGATTTCCAATTCTTTGCCACCACAAAAAAAGCTGCTATAAATATTTTTGTATATATGGGTCCTTATCCCACTTGTATGATCTCTTTGGAACACAGCCCTAGAAGGGTATTGCTGGATTACAGGGTATTCCCATTTTTATAGCCCTTTGGGCATAGTTCCAAATTGCTCTCCAGAATGGAGCAACTCCACCAGCAATGTAACAATGTTCCAATTTTCCCACATCCTCTCCAGCATTTATCATTTTCCTGTTTTGTCATTTTAGCCAATCTGACAGGAGAGATGTGCTACCTAAGAGTTGTAGTGTTATGCATTTCTCTAATAAATAGTGATTTAAAGCATTTTTTCATATGACTATAGATATCTTTAATTTTTTCCTCTGAAAACTGCCTGTTCATATCCTTTGACCATTTGTCAATTGGGGAATGACTGGTATTCTTATAGATTTGACTCAGTTCCTGGTATATTTTAGAGATGAGGCCTTTATCAGAGACACCAGTTCTAAAAATTCTTTCCCAATTTTCTGCTTCCCTTCTAATCTTTGTTGCATTGGCCCTGTTTGTACAAAAAAAAATTCAATTTAACATAATCAGAATTATCCATTTTGAATTTTGTAATGATCTCTATCTCTTGTTTGGTCATAAATTCTTCCCTTCTCCATAAATCTGGTAAACTAAAAACATAAAACAAATAAACTATTCCTCGCTCTCCCAGATTGCTTATAGCATCAGCCTTTATATCTAAATTGTGAACCCACTTTGACTTTATTTTGGTATATGGTATAAGATATTGGTCTATGCCCAGTTTCTGCCACACTATTTTTCCAGTTTTCCCAGCAGTTTTTGTGAAATAGTGAGTTCTTATCCCAGAAGCTGGCCTCTTTGGGTTTATCAAAGAGTAGCTTACTATATTCATTGACTGCTGTGTCTTGTGTTCCAAATGTATTCCACTGATCTACCCCTCTGTTTCTTAGCCAGTACCAAGTAATTTTGATGACTGCTGCTTTATAATACAATATAAGATCTGGTATGGCTAGGCCACCTTCGCTAGCATTTCTTTTCATTAATTCCCTTGATATTCTGGACCTTTTGTTCTTCCAGATGAATTCTGTTATTATTTTATCTAGTTCTATAAAATAGATTTTGGGTAGTTTGATTGGCATGGCATACAGTATATTTTGATAAAAAGTAGAATCATGAAATTTTAACTCATGAGAGGCCTTCATCCCTTCAACTAAACTCTCCTCATTTATAAGGTCAATGCAATGAAATACCCTGTCTAAGGTCATATGGTGTGTGAATGACAAAATAAGGATTAGAACCCAGGTCTCTTACAGTCAATTTAATCAGAAGCTTATATTTATAGCCTTTTCTTTTTTCAGAATATTGTCCAGTTACATAGAACATAAAGATGTATGTAGGAATACAAAGGAAAAAGAAAACATTCAAATAAAATATACATACTCAAAAAATAAGGTGAAGAATTGCTCTCTTAAAAAATGTATACCTCACTTATTCTAAAGAATTTGGATTCTGTATTAAAAACTTTAGTGTCAAAAAATGAATTGTTCTAGACAGCTAATTCGTTGTTCTTCTTTAGTCATTTCAGTCACTTCTGACTCTTGGTGACCCCAATTGGGGTTTTCTTGGCAAAGATAATGGAGTGGTTTGCCATTTCCTTCTCCAGCTCATTTTACAGATAAGGAAACTGAGGTAAACAAGGTTAAGTGACTTGCCCAGGGTTACCAGTTAATAAGTGTCTGTGACAAGATTTGAACTCATGAAGACGAGTCTTCCTGATTCTAAGTCCAGTGCTCCATCCACGTTACCACTTAGCTACCCTTCTGGGCAGCTAAACTTGCCCAATAGTAGATTCTTTACTCATACAAGCACCATTTTTAACATATTAAATTATTTAGGATGGCAATATTTCTTCAATATACTTGCCTCCCCAAACACAGTATCCTAATAACCTTTTCTGGATAATTCAGGGTCAGCACGATGGAAATCATAATTACTATGCTGTCCTATGGTAACGTCTTCCATTACCTCTGTAGAGGTGTGTTGCACTCTTTGCCTCTGTGCTGAACGGCTCCATATTGCTGCATTTATTTTGTTCTTGTTTTCATTCGTATATCTGTTTTTATATCTCCTCCTTTGCTTTGAGACTACTAGCCATCCCTTTTCACTGTTGTCAGTGGACTACCTGCCTCTAGCAGCTTCTCTCTCCCACTCCAATCTGTTTATCTCACATCCCAGTCACCAGGAAATGGGTTAGAATTGTGAGGAAAATAAAAACAAATAAACTGGTGTACTTCTGTGAATAAATTGCATGAGCTAAAGCTAATATATGTCCATTGGTACATCAGTTTTGACTGCCCTGCAACTATTCTTGCTTCTTTCCTGGTTTTCATATAATTTCTGATGTTAGCTTTGCTTGGTAGCTCAGAGGATAGAGTGCTGGACATAGACTCAGGAAGACCTGAGTTCAAATCCAACCTCAGATACTCACTACCTATGTGACTGTGGGCAAATCAAGTAACTTGTCTGCCTCATCTATTAAATTGGGGTGATAATGGCACCTACCTCCCAGGGTTGCTGTGAGGATCAAATGAGATGTTTGTAAAGCACTTGGCATAAGACTTGGCACCAGGGCAGAGCCAAAGTGGCAGAGTAGAAGCAGGGACCTGTTTGAGCTCTCCCCCCCAAACTCCCAAAATACCTATCAAAAATGACTCTAAGCAAATTCTAGAACAGCAGAAGCCACAAAATGACAGACTGATGCAGATTTCTAGCCCAAGACAATCAGGAAGACCGACAGGAAGGGTCTGTTGCACCCTGCTCAGAGTGGCACAGATGGGACTGGAGCAGGTCTCAGGGCACTGAATCACTGGCAGTTGTGGTGATTTCCAGGTTTCTCAACCCACAAACACCAAAGACAGCTTCAAAGGTCAGTGGGAAAGCTCTCTCACCTGTGTGAGAGAGCAGCATGGTCTGGCCCCAGCCCCAGCCCAAGCCCCAGGGTGGCAGCAGCCACTGCCACAGCAGCAACTGCTTCTGGAGTTCCAAGACTACAGTCCATGGCAGAACCACGTGGCTGATCTGGGTCGCAGTCCTGGGTGGTGGACCTGGGGTGAGGAGGAGTGCTGGCATGGTGGAGCTGGTGGTGGCTGTGGAAAGGGTACCCTCCTCACAGTTTCAGAGCAGAAAAGAGTGCTTGTGGTTGCTCACAGACCAGAGCACAAACCAGGAAAGGAGTAAACACCTCTCTTTTGATCATGCCACTTAGAAGAAATAGAGAATTTATAGGTGCCTAGAGAAATCTCTGAAAACAGCTGCACAAAACCCCTGAAACTTGGGGCAGTACACCCTCCACTTAACAGAGAACTCAAAAGTCAAATAATTGGCTGGGGAAGTGAGCAAACAGGGAGAAAGAATAGGACTATAGAAGGTTACTTTCTTGGTGAAAAAATGTTTTCTTACACAGTGATGAGGAAGATCAAGGCATGCAGCCAGAGGAAGACAACAAGGTCAAGGCTCCTACAACCAAAGCCTCCAAGAAAAATATGAATTGGTCTCAGGCTATGGAAGAGCTCAAAAAGGATTTTGAAAATCAAGTGAGAGAAGTGGAGGAAAAATTGGGAAGAGAAATGAGAATGATGCAAGAAAATCATTAAAAATGAGTCAACAGCTTCCTAAAGGAGACTCTTAAAAATACTGAAGAAAATAAGACCTTTAAAAACAGACTAACCCAAATGGCAAAAAAAGGTCCAAAAAGCCAATGAGGAGAAGAATGCCTTGAAAAGCGGAATTGGTCAAATGGAAAAGGAGGCCCAAAAGCTCACTGAAGAAAATAATTCCTTAAAAATTAGAATGGAGCAAATGGAAGCTAATGACTTTATGAGAAATGAAAAAAAAACTATAAAACAAAACCAAAAGCATGAAAAAAGAGAACAATGTGAAATATCTCATTAGAAAAACCACTGACCTGGAAAATAGATCCAGGAGAGATAATTTAAAAATTATTGGATTATCTATGATTTAAAAAAAGAGTCTAGACATCATCTTTCAAGAAATTGTCAAGGAAAACTCCTCTGATATTCTAGAACCAAAGGGCAAAATAGAAATGGAAAGAATCCACCAATCATCTCTTGAAAGAGAAAACACCCAGGAATATTATAGCCAAATTCCAGAGTTCCCAGTCAAGGAGAAAATATTACAAGCAGCCAAAAAGAAACAATTGAAGTATTATGGAAACACAAGCAGAATAATGCAAGACTTAGCAGCTTCTACACTAAGGGACTGGAAGGCTTGGAATATGATATTTCAGAGGTCAAAGGAGATAGGATTAAAACCAAGAAATCACCTACCCAGAAAAACTGAGTATAATATTTCAGGGGAAAAAAGGAATTTCAGTGAAATAGAGGACTTCCAATCATTTTTGTGGAAAAGACCAGACCTGGATAGAAAATTTGACTTTCAAATACAAGAATCAAGAGAAACATGGAAAGGTAAACAGGAAAGAGAAATCATAAGGGACTTATTAAAGTTGAACTGTTTATATCACTACATGGAAAGATGATATTTGCAACTCGAGAGATTTTTCTCAGTATTAGGGTAGAGGGAATATATGTGTGTGTATATATGTATATGTGTATATATGTGTGTGTATATGTATATATACATGTATTTGTGTATATATATATGTGTGTGTGTATGTGTGTATATACATATATACATATGTGTGTGTGTGTGTGTGCGTGTGTGCATGTGTATGTAGATAGAGGGCATAAAGTGAGCTGAATGTAAAGGGATGATACTTAAAAAATAAAATTAAGTGTTGGGAGGAATGTACTGGGAAAAAGGGAAAGGAAGAGGTAGAATGGAGTAAATTATCTCAAATAAAAGAGGCAAGAAAGAGCTTTTACAATGGAGGGGAAGGGGGGAGGTGAGTTTGAATAAGTGAGCCTTACTCTCATTGGATTTGGCTTAAGGGGGCAATAACATACACACTCAATTGGGTATGGAAATCTATCTTACCCTACAGCAAACCAGGGTGGAAGGGGATAAGAGAGGGGAGATAATAGAAGGGATGGCAGACTGCGGGAAGGGGTAATCAGAAGCAAATACTTTTGTTGAGGGACAGGTCAATAGAATAGAAAAATTGGACAGTGGGACAGGATAGAGGGTAATATAGTCAGTCTTTCAGAACATGACTGGTATGGAAGTGTTTTGCATGACTATATATGTGTGACCTATATTGAATTGCTTGCTTTCTCAATGAGGGTGGGTGGGAGGGAGAAGGGAGAGAATGTCAAGCTCAAGGTTTTAAAAATGAATGTTAAAATTTGTTTTTACATGCAACTAGGAAATAAAATATACAGAAAATGGGGTATGGAAATTGATGTTGCCCTACAGGAAAATAGAAGGGAAGAGGATAAGAGAAAGGGGTGGGTGGGGGTAATAGAAGGGAGGGCAGATTGGAGGAAGCGGTAATCAAAATGCACATTGTCCTGGGGTGGGGGGAGGGGTGAGATGGGGAGAAAATTTGGAATTCAAAATCTTGTGGAAGTTAATGTTGAAAACTGAAAATAAATTAATTTATATATAAAAAAATAGCTGGCACTTGCTGCTGAGTTATTTTAGTTGTGTCCAACTGCTTGTGATCCCATTTGAGGTTTTCTTGGCAGAGTTACTGGAGTAGTTTGCCATTTGCTTCTCTGGTTCATTTTACCCATGAGAAACTGAGGCAAACAGGGTTAAGTGACTTGCCCAGGGCACACACCTAGTGAGTTCTGAAACCAGATTTGAACTCAGGAGGATGAGTCTTCTTGACTTCAGGTCTGGCACTCTATCTAGTACCATCTAGCTTAATGAAGACCTTCTATTCCTTCACAGTCATAAAGTCTAGACTAGAGACTTTGGGTCAAAGAGAGATATTAATCCAGGCCAGACACAACAATGAACTTATTTCCCTGAACTTATATGAACCAGAGATCTTTCCTACCTAATAAATAGAATTATATTGCGTAAAGATGCCTTTTGGGTGGCGCATCAAGTTTTCGTATGGATTGCACACTTTCATCACAGGCCGTATTCCAACTTGTTCCCGTCAAAAACTTGCCCCAATGACTTTTAACCACTTTCTACTTTACATATTGACATATGTTCTGATTAACTTCTCATGTTCTTCTAGATGTGCATACCAATTTTCATTAGGGTATGCAACCAGGATATTTTTTTAACAACAAATATTTATTGAAAGCTCAATCCAAAAGGACATTATTTTTATTTGTCAAAATAAAAAAAAGTAACCAAGCTTGTTTATTTCAAAATGACAGCTAAACTTTACTTTAAAATACTGACTTTGGAAAGGACTCTTTTAAATCATACCTTTACCCTAGAATACACTTTTTCAGCCTTATCTTCTTGAGTAAAAAAAACATTCTTCCAATTGGATCCTGCTTCCATAGCCTGCAGTGTGCCCCAAAGGGCAGGAGGTGGTGTTTAAGGACTGGCAACCAGAGACACATCCTTTTAAAAGTTTAAAATTGTAACTTTTTGCTTTCCTTGCCCTCACCAACCAGAGCCCCAGGGCCCCAAGCTGTGGACTGAGTCTTGGTAAAAAAAAAAAAGCTACCAGAGGAGTCAAAGGGAAATAAAGGTCTGGTTCATTTTCTTTTGAATGTGTAGGCTGGGTTGAATGTTTAAGAGCCAAAAAATAACCCATCTGACCCCAACAAGGACTGTGCCAAGAGGAAAACATCCCTAGAGTAAATGCACCAGTGATTCAGAGAAAGTCTAAAGAAAGATCATAGAGGGGTATTGGACTTCTGGATGGCAAAATCACTAGAAGATCCTGGGGAAAGATAAAGTGAGTAGGAAGCAAAAGAAGGAAGAAGGAGCAGCAGTTACAGCAACCAGGGGCCCCTGGACGCTGGGGAAGCCTCCCCTCCCCCTTGAACACTGGCTCAGACAGGCCTTTGGGGGCCTTTGTGCTGCTGGTACATTAGAAGATGCCCATAGAACCCATATGCCTGTCTAATGATCCTTCACACTGATGACAGGAAAGGGGCTTATCTCTGTTATGGTAAGTGTTGTGATCAAGGTACCCTTTGCTTCTTTGAATTTTCTTTTGAAGATATGTCTGAGGATTTTTTTCCTTGTACCTTAAATCCACGGATAGGGATAGGGTCTAGACTTGTGATTTCACTAGTTTATGGAACTCCTGGGCAGACCAAGCCATCACTTCCACTTAAGGCCTACAGAATTGCCTGGTATCCTGAAAAGTCAGGTAACTTACCCAGAGGCACACAATCAGGTGGGACTTGAAACTTCCTGACTCTGAGGCCTGTTCTCAGCCACTGCCATGGGTCTCCTCTTATCTTAAGTAGAACAGAATATGAACTCTTCTGCTAGGCCCAAGGCTGAATCCTTCAATGGTGTGGTAACCACTCAAGTTAGGGAGGTATCTTAAAAGTCCTCAGAACTCAGGTGTGTAGGTCAAAGATGGCCTTGCATGAGAGAAATTAAGAGTAGTTCACATAATAAATGGTAAGCAATACTGCCTGTGCTCTTCAAATCAGATTGTGCCAGGTTGTGACCAATAGGCAGGAGTCATGGAAAGAAACAAACTCTCTTTTCACTTTTTTTCTTTAAGAATAAAATGGGGGAGAAGTGTTAGTAGTGGGGAACATATTAAAACCATTAAACTAAATGGGTCATTAGAGCCACGGAGGAGTTGTGTATAGAGAATTGTCCTGAGAGTTAGGAAGACCTGGATTCAAATCCCACTTCCTTGACCTGGGAACTCTGGAATTTGGTGACAATATTCCTAGGAATTTTCCTTTTGGGATCTTTCTCAAGAGGTAATCAGTGGATTCTTTCAATTTCTATTTTACCATCTGGTTCTAGAATACCAGAGCAGCTTTCCTTGATCATTTCTTGAAAGATGATGTCTAAGCTCTTTTTTTTGATCATCACTTTCAGGTAGTCCAATAATTTTTAAATTATCTCTCCTGGATCTATTTTCCAGGTCAGTGGTTTTTCCAATGAGATATTTTACATTGTCTTCTATTTTTTCATTCTTTGGGTTCTGTTTTATGACTTCTTGATTTCTCATACAGTCATTAGCTTCCATTTGCTCCATTTTAAGTTTTAAGGAATTATTTTCTTCAGTGGTCTTTTGGATCTCCTTTTCCATTTGGCCAGTTCTGCTTTCTGAGTCATTCTTCTCCTCATTGGCTTTTTGGACCTCTTTTGCCATTTGGGTTAGTCTATTTTTAAGGTGTTATTTTCTTCAGTATTTTTTTAGGTCTCCTTTAGCAAACTGTTGACTCATTTTTCATGATTTTCTTGCATCATCCTCATTTCTCTGCCCAATTTTTCCTCTACATCTCTTTTTTAAGTAAAAATTCAGTTTATTTGTCTTTTGATAACACAGGATACAAGGAGCCAAGTGTTTCACATCATAAATTTCATTTCCATTCCTTTGAAATGTTCATTCCTTTGGCTAAGGAGAAAACTTGAGGAAAGACAAGCAAATGTATACATGACTAAAAATGTACAAGAAAGCAAATCACATTGCCCTAATAAGGACCAATACAAGTTACTGTTAGTGCAGGTTACCACAAGTTGATTTTCTAAAATTTCCAGGGAGGAGAGCGGAAAGCGTTGTTTCTGGCTATTACAACTGCTTTGGTCATTTCTTTCCACGCGGCTTATAATCATTTCCTCCACACAGATACAGAAGTGCCTTCTGGTAGACTCCTTTTGTGTCTTGCTGGATGAAGTAATACAGAGATTTTCCATGCTTCCTCTTGAATTCTGATCTAATTTTTACCATGTCCACCTCACTGTGGGAGACCATGATCCTGATCAAGACCTTGTTGTGGGTCCCCTTTCCCTTCACAGAATCATGAAGTCGGTCAGTAAAATGCAGGGGCTGGTTCTGAATGCACTGCACGAGGTTGAGGAAGACATTTTTGACCCCTTTCTT
Source organism: Trichosurus vulpecula (assembly GCF_011100635.1). Classification (NCBI taxonomy): domain Eukaryota; kingdom Metazoa; phylum Chordata; class Mammalia; order Diprotodontia; family Phalangeridae; genus Trichosurus; species Trichosurus vulpecula. The sequence continues at coordinate 554,366,613 of NC_050573.1, read as the reverse complement.
GATACTCTCCAGCATGTCATTAGGGCCATAACTCTTGTATCTTTCAAATACTTTCTGGGGGTGGCACACACTCCTTTCAATCATAATACCGATCCATTTAGGGACATCAGTTCCCTTCCTCTTCACTCCTGCTTCATAGAGTTCCTGAGCACCATAGCTCATAATCAATTACAGAGCCATCCCCTGCCCATTTGCCCTTTGCCAGGGTAACCATCAATTTGCTGAAGTCACCAGATGTGTCCGAAATAATGTCCTTCCCCAACTCTGTCTTGTACATTTCTCTGTAGACTTTAATTTCATAGACCTCCTGGTTTGTCTGTGAACCCAATGAGGGAATCTTCATCAGTGTCCAAGCCCTTCATGGAATCTTTTAGCTCTGAACCATCATACTGAGCAGGTGTCTTCAAAAGACCCAAAATCAATGTCGCCAGGTGTTTAGATAAGGCAGATTTCAGTGCTCCTTTTTGGTCCTTCTCTGACAAGCAAAGAAGATGTCTGCCTCTGTTCTTTGGTGCAATTTGTCAAAATGATGATGGTAACTTCATCCACCCCTTCGGTCTTGATGGCTGCCTCAATGTTTATAGCATCCCTCTCAGCATCAAAGTTGTTATAAGCCTTCACAGAGCCATATGCACTTGCAGATGTAGAATGACCACCCCCCAAATTGAACTTGCACAAAATTTCATGAATTGTAGACATCTTGAAAGAAGCTCCCCTGCACAGATTCCTTTCCCTTGGAATGCAGAGACCCTTCCCTCCCTGCTGTTCACTCCTTTTGCCCTTGCCCCACACAGCAGCCTAAAACTGGGTGCCTGGGCCCCCCGCCTATGCAGCCTGTGCTCAGGCTGGGAGGCTCAGATGGAATGCTAGCCACACTACTGTTCTCCCTAGGTGCCTCTACTTCTCTTACTTAATTTTCAAAATCCTTTTTGAGCTTTTCTATGGCCTGAGACCAATTCATATTTTTATTTATAGGCTTTTGATGTAGGATCTTTGACTTTGTTGTCTTCTTCTGGTCATATGTTTTGATCTTCTTTGTCACCAAAGTAAGATTCTATAGTCTGAGTTTTTTTATGCTGTTTGCTCATTTTCCCAGTCAATTACTTGACTTTTTAATTCTTTGTTAAGGTAGGACTCTGCTTTCAGTGTGGAGGGTATAATTCAGTGGTTTTGTGTAGCTGTTCTCAGAGATACTTCTAGGGGCTTGTAAATTTTCAGTTCTTCCAAGATGTTATGATCAAAGGAGAGGTTTTTACTCCTTTCCTGGACTGTGCTGTGTGGTCAGTGAGTGACCACAATCATTCTTTTCTGCCCCAGAACTGTGAGGAGGATTCCCTCTTCACAGCAGCCATAAGCTCTACCACACTAGTATACCTCCCCATCCCAGGACCACCACCCAGGACTGCGACCCAGATCCAAGCAAGATAAAGCAAAGGAATCATATCTTAGTGCCAGCTCCCCACAATCCCCTTCTGATCAACTGCTCGATCCCCCCACCATCTGTGGGAAGAGAGTTCCGGAAGCAGCCACTGCTGCCACTGCTGCTGCCACTGCCGCCTCCACCGTCCAAGGTCTGGGGCTGGACTGCACTCCTCTCTCACCCAGGTCCCACAGACCTTTCCCCCTGACCTGCTAAGTTGTCTTTGGCATTTGTGGGTTGAGAAGTCTAGAAACTGCCACAGCTGCCAGTGATTCAGTCCCCTGAGGCCTGCTCTGGCCCCATCTGTGCTGGCGCAACCCATGCTGGACTGTATTCCTTTCCCAGCCCAGCACAATAGACTTTTCCTATAGACCTTTGAGGTTGTCTTGGGCTGGAAATTTGTCTCACTCTGTCATTTTATGGGTTCTACAGCTCTAGAATTAGTTTAGAGTCATTTTACAGGTATTTGGAGGGGTTTGGGGGAGAGCTCAAGCAAGTCCCTGCTTTTACTCCACTATCTTGGCTCCACTCCCTCAAATCCCACTTCTGACCAATGTTGGATATATGGCACTGGGCAAAGAACAGTTCAGTACCCTCAAACAACTCCCTAGGACCATAAATTGCAAATCAGGTGGCAATCTTCATTGGAAAAGGGAATTTCCTCACTGGATACTCCTTATACCAATGAAATCAAAGATTTAGTCAGTGAAGGAAAAAAGGGATTCAAACAAATATAAAGTAGTCTCTTTATACAAGCAAGCCCCTCTCTTTATACAAGCAAGCCCCACCCTTTCCACTACTACCTCAGCCTTGTTAGGTAGTTAGTTTGTTTATTCCTAGGTGTGGACTGTTGACACAGGGTATTATTTCTGGATACAGCTTTCCTAAAGGGGGAAAAAAGATTACCATGTTCCTTCAAAATATAAAAAAGCAAATACCCAAAGAAACAGATGTAATAACAGCTAAGTAGTATCAAAAATATTTATTCTGTATTTCAGGCTTAGATTTCTTTAACCCTTATTTTAACCCTTATGTTGCTTACAGATAATAGAATATGATGAATATATTCATCTTAATAGAGACATTTTTATTAGGAAAAATTCCAATGAAGTGGATCATGTGTGATAGAAGAAGACCTAAACATTGGGCTGAGCAATCTTGAATAGATGTCACCCAAAAGTCTAGGAATCATACCCAGGAAGAATTAGTTTACCTCCATATGTTAGCTTTGTACTGGGTTTTAGATAGATAGGTAGATCATTTAAAGAGGAGGGTACCTTAAAGATCGATTCCCTTGTTTCATAGATACGGAAACCAAAACCTTTAGAGCAAAGTAAAGTCACTTGTATGAAGTCACATAATGTCGCCTGGCTCATTTCGATTGCCTACCAACATGCCCATGCTTCCCCTATCCTGAAAAAAATAGTCTCACTTGATTCTTTCATCCCAGCTAACTATCATCCTATATCTCATCTGCCCTTTGTAGCTAAATGCAAGGCCATTTAAGAGAGATGCCTCCACTTTCTCTCCTCTCACTCTTTTCTCAACCCCTTACAATCCAGCTTCTGACCATGGAAATTGCTCCCTCCAAAGTTACCGGTAATCTCTTACTTGACAAATCCAATGGCCTTTTCTCAGTCCTCATTCCCTTTGACCTCTCTGCAGCCTCTGACAACATTGATCACCCTCTCTTCCTTGATACTCTCCTCTCTCTAACTTTTCAGGATACCACTCTTTCCCGGTTCTCCTCCTTCCTATGTGACCACTTCTTCACAGTCTTCTTTGCTGGCTCCTCATCCATATTACACCCTCTAACCACAGATATCTCTCAGGGTCCTGTCCTGGCCTCTCTTCTCTTCTCCCTCTATGATACTACTTACTTTATTTGGTGATCTCAGCAGCTCCCATGGATTTAATTACCACCTTATGATGATGATGCATAAATCTACCTATCCTGCTTCCACCTCTTTGCTGACCTCCGAATTCACATCTATACTTGCCCCAAACAACTCAAAATGGATATTTAGTAGACATATTAAACTTGCCCAAAACAGAACTCATTATTTTACACCCTAAACCCTCTCCTCTTCCTACATTCCCTATTACTATAGAGGGCAATACCATCCTTTTAGTCTCTCAGGCTCACAATTTCAAAGTTATCCTGGACTCTTTGCTAGATAATCAATCTGTTGTCAAGGTCCATCACTTTCATCTTTGCAATATCTCTCAATTCCTTTCTCTGACACTGCCACTTCTGGTGCATGCCCCCTTCACCTCCCATCTGGACTATTGCAATAACAGGCTGATGTGTCTGCCTACCTCGTGTCTCTCTACTCCAACTCATCCTCATTCCTCCACTAAATTGATTTTCCTAAAACACAGGTCTGACCACATCAGCCCCCTTTACTCGATAAACTCCGGTAGCTTCCCACGACCTCTAGGTGCAAACACCAAATGCTTTGTTTGGCATTCAAAGCTCCTGATAACCTAGCCCCATTACCTTTCCAGTCTTATTACACCTTACTCCTCATCATGTACTATTCAATCCAGCGACAGTGGCGTCCTGGCTGTTCCGCAAACAAGACACTCCATCTCTTGGCTCCAGACATTTTCTTTTGCTGTAGCCCATACCTGCAGTGATCTTCATCTTCAATTCTACCTAGTGACTTCCCTGGCTTCCTTTAAGACTCAACTAAAAATGCATCTTTTATGGGAATCTTTTTCAATCCTTCTTAATTCTAGTACCTTCCCCATTAATTATTTGCTTTTTATCCTGTATATATTGTTTGTAAGTATTTGTTTGTGTGTTATCTCTCACATTAGATTACGAGCTCCTTCAGGATATAGACTATCATTTGCCTCTTGTTGTATCCCCAATGATTAGCACAGTATCTGACACACAATACTCAATAAATGTTTATTGATTGATTCATCTAATCCTCTTTCTTTTCTCTCCTCTTCTTCCTTCCTTCCTTCCTTCATTCCTTCCTTCCTCTCTTCCTTCCCTCTCTCCTTCCTTCCTCCCTTCCTTCCTTTGGGATGCTAGACCGAGTTCTCAACTTCCCCAATTATTCAATATTATATAAGGAACTCCTTCCCCATCTCTCTCTCTCTCTCTTTCTCTCTCTCTCTCTCTCTCTCTCTCTCTCTCTCTCTCTCTCTCTCTCTCTTTCTCTCTCTCCTCTCTGTCTCTTCCTCTCCCTCTCACTCTCCCTCTCCTTCTCTCTACCTCCTTCCCCCTATTGGTCTATTGGGTCTTCCTATCCCACTCTGGCTGGAAGTGCATCAGCCATTCATGGGCTCAATCATGCTATTGATCAACACAGGAACTTTGGCCCGCTCTGTTTCTGACTTGAACCAACTCTTGCTCTCTTTAGGCAGTTTTGTGGTTCCCCATACCTAGGAGCTCACCATATTGGTGCCAGACAGTGGAGATACCAGATTAGCTTTGGTCCATTGCAGCTCAGAATTCCTGAAATCAAGCTACCCATCAGCCTTGGTCTCCCCAATAGTAGGAATTACAGCATGTACTTCCATGCCCACCCGTCCAATATTCTTTCAATTAGATCAAGTTAACTCTCTGACACACAGTTTGCAACTGTTATGACAAGAGTCTGGATTAATTTAGAGCAAGTGAAAAGGGCAGTATTTTAGGTAATAAGGATTGCTAATTTATGAAAAGTTGGTCTAGAATGAGCCATCATCACATACCTTTTCCCAGATGACCACTGACAGTGAAAAGCAGAAGTCTGGACAGACAAATTTAAGATAGGCCATGATTACTGAATTTTGAGGTAGATAGATCTTTTTCTTTAAAGTGATACGATGGATACTGGCTGAAAGTTTCCTTAAAAACTAATACAGAACTTCATACAATCTGTCTTGAAAGGACTGGCATCTAGAAATAAGGATGTGATATTCCTGCTGTACTCAGCCTAGCTTAAACTACATCTGGAGTACTGAGTTTAATTCTGGGTACCCCAGCTTAGTGTGACACGGTAATCATAAATTACCCTCCCTCCATCTTCAGTGGACTCTAATTAGATCATGTCATATGGAACATGGTCATGTCTTGAAAGCCACTTGTACAGTGGCTCCTTTCAGTACAGTTCAGTGATGAAGAATTTGGTGTCTTGGAAGGACAGTGTAATCCCTTGACCCCCATGATGGCGGCACTAGGAGTGAGGCTTTCCAAAAGAGGATTAGTCCGAGTCAGGAAGAGCTGCCCATTCGGCAGACTAAGAGGAGAGACAATTTCTACTCTTATTCTTTTCCCTTCTGCTGAAGGTGAAGAGTGTCTCTATGAGGTTCTCTCTTGGATTTCATGTGGAATGAGGGGTAGGCCTTTCCCCGTGGCATCTATGGTGGCTGCTATCACATAATGTTAGAGCATATACACAACTAGGTGACTCCAAGTTGTGATTTCAAGACGCTGGCCACCTCTTCTGTCATGTATTTCTGTTTTTGAGCATAGGTGACCAAACAACAACCCTGAGCTGGTTACTAGAAGCCTTGGAGGCAAGTTCAAGAGTTTGAAAAACTAGAAGGTCTTAAATCTCTTGGCTGGAGATAAATGAAAGCAGAAGTGATATTCTGCAAAAATATCCTTCTCAGAGAAGATAGCTAATACCAGGAAGCCAAGTCTTGGCCTGACTGGCAAGTAGGCCATGGACTTTGAAGCAATTGTTCAGATAGTACAAAGCCATAATGAAAGCAAAATGCCTATTCAATGGTCCTACTAAGTACTCCATTTTTTAATATTTTTAATATCATCCTCTCAGGATGGTATAATAGGAGTTATGTTACACTTTGTGATGTTTCAAATCTTTGTCAATGCATACTTATTTTTTTGTTTTAATCTTTTCTTTTGTAGTAGAAGAAAAAGTAGCTGTCCTGTATATAATCTAACTTGTACATAGAGTACCTTTTTTTCATTCTATACATACCTTACCAGTTCTTTCTCTGGATGGAGATATCATCTTTCTTCATATGTTCTTTGTAGTTTATTGGGATATTTATAATAATCAAAATTCCTTATTTGCTCAAAGTTGTTTTTTTTAAAGCAATGTTCCTGTTACTATATACATAGACCAATATCTTACACCATTGAGTACCTTTCTGATCCCTTCTCAGTAGACACTAGATATGAGCCAAACCTATGTTTTAAGCTATTTTCCAAAGGGGTCCAGGCTGGGGTCTAAAGAGGCCAGGCTCTTCCAAGAAAGATATTAGGAAGGCAAAATCAACAGATGTTGGTAATAGATTAGAGACAACTAGGTGGTGTAGTGGATAGAACACCAAGCTGGAGTCAGGAAGACGTGAGTTCAAATCCAACCTCAGACACTTACTAACTGTGTGACTCTGAGCAAGTCACTTAACCTTGTTTGCCTCAGTTTCCTCGTCTGTAAAATGATTTGGAGAAGGAAATGGCAAACCATTCCAGTATCTTTGCAAGAAAACCCCAAATCAGGTCATGAAGAGTTGGACATGACTGAAATGACAAAACAACAACAACATGGATGAAGCCAGAACTGGGGCCTCTTAGTGGAAGATAAAGAGCTCCAGCCCCTCTGGACAGCACTAATCTGTTATTACATTAGCAAATACATTAATAAACTCGAAATCGTCCAGAGGAGAACAATTAATATGGTGAAGAGCCTCAACTTTCGTGTTGTATAAGAATCAGTTGATGGAAATGAATATGCTTAGCCTGGAGGAGAGAATTCTCAAGAAGATTATCATAGCAATTTTTAGATATTTGAAAGAGTGCAACAGGGAAGAGTGATTAGATGGGTACTCCTTGCCACAGAGGGCAGAACTAGGAAGAACTGGTGGAAGTAGCAAAAAACTAAATCTAGACTTGATATCAGGAAAATAATTCCTGTTAGAGCTACACAAAAGTGGGATAGGCAGCCACGAAAGGTAGTGGATCACCCCACACTGAAGAGCTTCAAGCAAAATCTGGATGCCCATTGGTCAGGTATGTTCTAGAAAGGATTTTTGTTCAGGTTTGGATTGAACTAAATGACTTCTGAGCTCTCTTTCAACTCTGAAATCCCAAGAGATTCTAAGGCTAGTTGCTAACCCCTGGGCCAATCTCTGGGAATCTATAGAACTGGGTGAAGCTGATGGAATGTCAGTCCATGAAATGCTGGCTCCATAAAAAGGCAATGATTCATAATATCTTTGGGACTTATTGTCTTTCTGTGGGTCTCTGTGGGTTGGCTTTGTTTTCTACCAAAACAAAAATAGTCTATGTGGTAAAGCTCCTCACCTAGCCAGTTGCCCGATACTCTATGTGGTGGTGGCTGAATCCCAGCATCTGAGGACCAGGAGACATCTTTCTGCCCAGAAGAAAATGTCACAACCACAGAGTTGCTGACACAGAATCATCCACTGAGGTAGAGTAGAGATTAAAGAATTCTTGAGACTTTTTTTTTCTGGATACCAGAACTGAACATTGGCAGTCTAGGTGATAAAAATAAAATGTATGTGGTGGATAGATGGAATCCCTTGTCCTTGGCACTCCACCTCTGAACTCTTCTGTCACCTCCTCGTACCATGGTTTCTCCAGATTTTCCAAACCCATTAAAACACCATTGTAAAGGATCTGAATATGTTGAGAATTCAGTTATACCTGAGTTAAATGACTTCCCTTGAATGTAGTGATCTACAGAAAGCCTTCCCCAACTCCTTTTAATTCCAGTGCCTTCTCTGTTAATTGTTTCCTATTTCCTAGCTTGTTTTGTATATATTTGCATGCATGTTGTCTCCCCCATTCGATTAGATTATAAGTCCTTTGAGAACAGGGAATGTCTTTTGCTTCTTTTTGTATCACCTGCATTTAGCACAGTGCCTGGCATATATTATACCAGGGGTGGGAAACCTGCGGCCTTGAGCCCACACGTGGCTGCACTTAAGGATCTAGAAGGCCACGTGTGTCCTCAAGGCTGTAGGTTCCCCGCCCTTGTATTAGACACTTAATAAATGTTTATTAAATTGAATTGAATATACACATATGAAGTTAACATTAACTTTATAAAAGAGTACTGCTGTAATATAATCTGAGTCTTACAAAGGATACTTTTTGTTCCTTGAGATTCTGAAAATATCTATGTTAACAGAAGTCATGAACAATGACATATGAAGTTTGTTTGCTAGTAGCAATTATCTCTCTCATTATTATGTGATAGGTTGTCTATAGAAATAATGTCCTATAACAGAAAGAGCACTGGACTTGGAGTCAGAAAGCCTGAATTCAGAAGAAGTTCCAAACTCCCTTAGAATTAGAGTTACCAACCAAGCCAAATTTCCTGAGTCCTAAAAGCAATTGTTTCCAGACAAGATTCCATTAACCAATTATCCTGGCCTTACTTTGGCCTCAGGGAAGTATTGGGGGTAGCGGTGGGGAAAGGGGTAACATTGAGGAGGGAAGATTCAAACATGGCAAGGGTAGTGTGGAAAAGGGCAGAGGAAAAGGCAAAGGCTCTTAAGATTTCTGACCAGTCACCTGTGGTTGCTCCGAGTCTGACAGTCAGGGACCTCTCCCCGGCTTTTTTTTTCCCAGGTTTGTACCTACAGTCCTTGGGAAGTGGTGCCTCAGCTTCCTGATTTATTGAGATTGCAACCTGAATGACTGCTGGCCTGTGAAAACCCCATGCTAATGAGTTGGAGCTGTCTGTGCTGTGACGGGCTCCTGGTGCCGGCTCTGCCTACCCTAAATGTTGGTTTCCTTTCCTGTCTCCTTTGATGGACAGCACTTAGTCTCCAAAGTAGAGCAAGAAAACCTAGGGTTCTTTTTAATTGATACATCCCAAGGAGAAGATCCTGGGAGAGCTGGCTTTTGAACAAGGAAGATCTAGATTCAAACTCCCACCTCTAATAAGTACTGGCTGTGTGAGCCTGAGCTCACTTAATCCTCCTATGCACTAGGCTATATGTTTTAGACCTTCATTGTCAGAGGGAGTTTCCTATCTAGTTATTCCCTATATCAATGAAATCACAGTCTCTACTTCCTTATGAATAAATCCCACTTCCAAGGGAGGCTTCTTATCTTGATAATCAGCTGTGAGCTCTTAATCAGCAAGCATGTTATTAAACACCTTCTACATGCCTGGCATTGGGCTAGGTACTGAGGATATAAGTTGTGGTTGTCCTTCCTTCTCAAAGAGGACCACGACATGATTTGCAGTTGACTTTGATTTGAGTGAGGGAGGGCTGTTCAAGGTTACCAGCCTCACTTTCTCCTCAAGAGCTATCTGGGTCCTGATATTCACCAGAAGGACTGGAGATGTCCCAGAATGCAGTGGGAGACCCTGCCCCCTTCAGGCTAAGGTTTTTTCAGGTTCTCACTTTGAGTGAGGTAACACCCATTCAGTGAATAGGCCTCTTTAAGAAGTGAGTCAAAGGATGGCCCCTTTAATCCAAACTAAAAAAAAAAAAAAATCAAACTGGGAGGGGAAGACCCTCAGGGTTCCTGGCCAAAAGAGAAACAGTTATTATTTAGTATTTACATTCATTCTGTGCTAGGAGGGCAGGGACCTATTGTCCAATCTATGAGCTCCAGAGTGAACTGGGTTAAAGGCTTGGTTTTTAAGAAAGAAATCTAGCCAGTAAACCTAAAGTTAAGGAGGCAGCTTTCAGCCATGGAAATGTACCTTCCTTTGGGCAGAGAAGAGAGAAGGAGAGGAAGAGGAAGAGGGGGAAAGAGAGAAGGAGAGGGAGAGGGAGAGGGACAGGGACAGGGACAAGGACAGGGACAGGGACTGGGACAGGGACAGGGAGAGGGACAGGGAGAGGGTGAAGGTACACACAGGTTGTGTCTCAAAAAGGACCATGACATCAGGGAAATGATGACATGACTTGCAGGTAACTTTTATTTGAATGAGGGAAGGCTATGCAAGATCACCAGCCTCACTTTCTCCTCCATGAGGATAGAAGTAGAAAGAATGAAACAATCCCTACATGCAATGAGCTTACATTCCAATGTGAGAGACAAAAAAATACGTATGTGATATGTTCAACATAAATATAAAGGAAATATGCACAAAGGAGTTAAGTCAAAGTAGTTTGGGAGAAGGGACACTGGCATTTGAGAGGTTCAGGAAAGGCTTCATAAAGAAGATAGTGCTCAAGCTACATTTTCAAGGAAAAGAGGAACTCTCTGAGGGAGAGAGGGGGTTAGGGAGGGAGTGCATTTCAGGCATGAGGGATGGCCAATGAAAAGGCACAAATATAGGAGGTGTGATATGATAGTGATGAATTTTGCTGTGCTATAAGAAATGATGAATGCAATGACCTTGGGAAAACATGTATAGATGTGCACAAAATGATGAAGAGTGAAATGAGCAGAACCAAGAGAATATTGTATACAACAAGAGCAATATTGTTTTAAGAACAACTTTGAGCCACATTTTAACTATCATAAATACCCAAATTAACTACCAAGGACCTGTGAAAGAAGATACTATTTGCATCCAGAGAAAGAACTGATAAATAGAAGTGTGTAAGAATAATTTTACATATATATGTGTGTATACATATTTGTGTCTAATCATAGTGGTCTTTAAGGTGGGGGAAAAAAGGGAAAAAAGAGGAGCAGAGCCAAGATGGTGGCTGGAAAACAGGGACTCGCTTTAGCGCTCCCCCAAATCCCTCCAAACACCTGTAAAAAATGACTCTGAACAAATTCGAGAGCTACAAAACCCACAAAATAACAGAGGGAAGCAGGTCTCCAGCCCAGGACGGCCTGGATGGTCACTGGGATGGGGCTATCACAACTGGGAGCAGCGCACAGCCCAGCATGGGCCACTCCAGGACAGACCAGGTGTAGAGATCAGGTGAAGGAGATCAGGCAGAGCAGGCCTCAGGGCCATGAATCACTGAATTGTGGCAGGTACCAGACTTCTCAACCCACCAATGCCAAAGACCATGGAGCAGGTCAGTGGGAAAACTTCTGTATCTGGGTGAGAGAAGTGTGTAGTCCAGCCCCAGCCCCACGGGGCAGCAGAGGTGGCCCTGTGGCAGCAGCAGCAGGAAACACGGGCAGCTGCTTCCAGAGCTCCAGCAGCAGCTACTTTCAGAGCCCCTAACCCACATGGTGGGAGGAATCAAGTAGAGGATCAGAGCAGGAGTGCAGGGAGCACTTTGCTGGCAGAGAAGCAGGGTTCTCTTGCTTTACCCTGCTTGGATCTGAGTCACGGTCCTGGTTGGTGGTTCTTGGGGGGGGGGGGAGGTAAAGCACTGGTGTGGCAGAGTTTGTGGTGACTGTGAAGAGTGAGTCCTCCAGGTAGCTACATGGCAGAAAGGAGTGCTTGCACTCACAGACAAGAGCACAGGGCAGGAGAGGAGTATCATACCACCTCAGAATAGAAGTACCTCTGAAAACAGCAGTGCAAGGCCCCAAAGCTTGGGAGAAAGCACTCTCCACTCTGAAAAGCAGTCAGACCCTGACAAAAAGCTCAAGGGTCAAGTAGTTGGCTGGGAACATAAGCAAGCACCATAAAAGGACTCAGACTGTACAATCTTTTTTTGGTGACAAAGAAGATCAAAACATACAGCCAAAAGAAGTCAACAAAGTCAAAGAGTCTACATCAAAAGCCTCTAAGAAAAATATGAATTGGTCTCAGGCCACAGAAGAGCTCAGAAAGGATTTAGAAAAGCAAGTAAGAAAAGTAGAGGGAAAATTGGAAAGAGAAATGAGAGTGATACAAGAAAATCATGAAAAATAAGTCAATGACTTGCTAAAGGAGCAAAAAAAAAAACTGAAGAAAATAACACCTTAAAAAATAGACTAACCCAAATGTCAAAACAGCTCCAAAAAGCCAATGAGGAGAACAATGCCTTAAAAGGCAAAATTAGCCAAATGCAAAAGGAGGTCCAAAAGACCACTGAAGAAAACACTACCTTAAAAAATAGAATGGAGAAAATAGAAGCTAGTGACTTTATGAGAAATTAAGATATTATAAAACAGAGCCAAAAGAATGGAAAAAATGGAAGACAATGTGAAATATTCCATTGGAAAAACCACTGACCTGGAGAATAAATCCAGGAGAGACAATTTTAAAATTATTGGACTACCTGAAAGCCATGATCAATAAAAGAGCCTATACATCACCTTTCAAGAAATTATCAAGGAAAACTGCCCTGATATTCTAGAACCAGAGGGTAAAATAGAAATGAAAAGAATCTACCCATTGCTTCTTGAAAATGATCCCAAAAAGAAAAGTCCTAGGAATATTGTAGCTAAATTCAAGGGTTCTCAGGTCAAGGAGAAAATATTGCAAGCAGCCAGAAAGAAACAATTTGAGTATTGTGGAAACACAATCAGGATAATACAAGATCTAGCAGCTTCTACATTAAGGGATCAAAGGGCTTGGAATATGATATTCCAGAGGTCAAAGGAGCTAAGGTTAAAACCAAGAATCACCTACCTAGCAAAAGTGAGTATAAGACTCCAGGGACTTTCAATAAAATAGAGGATGTTCAAGCTTTCTCAATTAAAAGATTAGAGCTGAATAGAAAATTTGACTTTTAAATACAAGAATCAAGAGAAACATAAAAAGGTAAACAGGAAAGAAAAATTATGAGACTTGCTAAAGTTGAGCCATTTTGTCTACATTCCTACATGGAAAGATGATATTTGTAACTCATGAGACCTTTCTCAGTATTAGGGTAGTTGAAGGGAATATACATATATATAGACAGAGGGCATAGGGTGAGTTGAATATGAAGGGATGATAACTATAAAAACATAAAACTAAGGGATGAGAGAGGAATATATTGGGAGGAGGAGAAAGGCAGAGATAGAATGGGGGTAAATTATCTCACATAAAATCACAAGAAAAAGCAGTTCTATTGGAAGGGAAGTGGAGGCAGGTGAAAGGGAATGAGTGAATCTTGCTCTCATCAGATTTTACTTAAGGAGGGAATAACATGCACACTCAATTGGGTATCTTACCCTACAGGAAAGTAAAGGGGAAGGGGATAAAAGAGGGGGGATGATAGAAGGGAGGGCATATTGGGGGAGGAGGTAATCAAAAGCAAACACTTTTGAAAAGGGACAGGGTCAAGGGATAAAATTGAATAAAGGGGGACAGGATAGGATGGAGGGAAATATAGTTAGTCTTTTACAACATGACTGTTATGGAAGTGTTTTGCATAATGATACATGTGGGGCTTATGTCGAATTGCTTGCCTTCTCAGGGAGGGTGGGTAGGGAGGGAAAAGGGGAGAGAATTTGGAACTCAAAGTTCTAAAAACAAATGCTCAAAAAAAAAAGTTGTTTTTGCATGCAACTGGGAAATAAGATATACAGGCAATGGTGTATAGAAATCTATCTTGCCCTACAAGAAAGTAAGGGGTAAGGGGACAAGGGGTGTGGAGTGGTGGGGTGACAGAAGGGAGGGCAGAGTGGGGAAAGGGACAATCAGAATATATGCCATCTTGGGGTGGGGGGAGGGTAGAAATGGGCAGAAAATTTGTAACTCCAAATCTTGTGGAAATCAATATTGAAAACTAAAAATATTAAATAATAAAAGAATGAACACATAAAAGATGTTGAACAGCACAAGACCAAGGACAGATCCCTGGGACACTCTTCCGCAAGACCTCTTTTGAACTTAACGTTGACTTCTTGGGTCGGCTCATTCAACTAGCTCTGAATCCACCTAGCCCACATTTCTTTTAAACTGTTCACAAGAGTACTGTGAAAGACTTTGTCAAAAACTTTTCTGAATATCAAACAGGTAGTCTTCACATGTATTTAGATTTCTGTTGTAGTTACATAAACAAAGACTTTTTGATAATGATGATGATGATGGTGGTGATGGCTAGCATATGCTTAATTTTTAAAAACATTTGACAGTTATCGTCTTATTGTATCCGTACAACAAATGTAGGAAGTAATTGCTATTATTTGCTCCATCTTAAATATGACAAAACTGAGGCTTAAAGAGGTTAACTTGCTTGTCCAGGGTCATACAACCACTAAGGGTCTGAGGGAGAATTTGAACTCAGGTGTTTCTGACTCCAGATCCCAAACTCTATCCACTGTACCACCCACACATACTCCACGAATGCTGATTGCACAGGACAGAAAATAAACCACTGCTTCTCAAGCAATAATATGTTTTAATGCCGCTATTCTAACCTCGGAAAAGAAAAAAATCCAAATCTTCAGGTCTGAACAGAATACGTAGAGAGGACTTTTCTCCTATTCCCACAAAACATTAAAGTAACCTTGGAGTACCTTTGGAATTCAAAAATTGAACATTCCTGAAAAAATTAATTACATGATTTTACTTGACCCTTATAGTTCCAAGTAAGGTACTGGCTGTGCAGAAGGTGCAAAACACAGGTGATCTAATGAAGTAAGGCCAGGCACTCTAAGAATCCAGCCATATGTTTAGTGCCAATCTTGATCACAAGAGAGCCTTTTCTACTATCTGCATGCCCTAATGGCCTGGGCCTTTCCCAAATGGTTGGATCATTTAAATGACCTGAGTCACCTCCTAAAAGATGATACCTCATGGAGAACCTTCACCAATACAACTCACCCTCCTAGGAGAGGTTCTGGCTATTACTTTTCAATCAGCCAATCAAAGAGCATTTCTTAATTGCCTGATACATGACAGCTATGTATGGTGACTACCATGACAATAAAATGAAAAGGAGCTTGCATTCTATTAGAAGGGAAACCATGAACACAGACAAGCATATGTGAAAGAAATACAGATGATTGTATGTAGGGTGGAAACACTAGTAGCAGGGGGCCTCAGGGATCAAGAAATGCCTCATGGAGGAGATGGCCTTGGTGCTAAAATTTGAAAGAAGCTAGAGATCTTAGGAGACAGAAGTGAGGAGGAAGGAATGCCAGAAACAGACCACAGCTTGTGCAAAGGCCCAGAGATGGGAAGCTATGTCTAAGTAAAGGTGAAGGTCAGTTTGGTTAGACTAAAGAGTAAATGAAGGCAAGTAATGGAGACTAAGCCCAGAAAGGAAGGTCAGAGCCATGTTGCCATAGGTTTCAAGGCCAGAGAGAAGGTGTGTTTGAATCTAAAGGCAAAAGGAGCCAGTGAAGGTTGTGGAAGCAGGGAGTGCCTTGATCAGACTTTAGCATCCTCACTTTGCTGGTGGTGTGGGGAAAAAACTGCAGAGGAGACAGATTACATACAAGGACCCCTGTTAGGAGAGTTCACACTTAGCCTTGGATCTTACTTTGCTAGGCCATTAGATTCTCTCATTCCAACCTGGCTCATTGACCTTCTATCTGATGACCCATGAATAAAAATATTAATAATAACCAAAAACATTGACATAGTGCTTACAATGTGTCAGGAACTATGCTAAGTGCTTCTTAAATATTTTGACATTTGGTCCTCACAAAAACCTTGGGAGGCAGGTGCTATTATGATGGCCATTTAACAATGGAACAAATTTAGGCCAAAGGAGGTTAAGTGACCTGGCCAGGGTCACCCATCTAGTAAATGCCTGAGATCAGATCTGAAATCAGCTCTTCCGCACTCTAGATCCAGGACTCTATCCACTGTAAAACCTAGCTTCCTCTCTTTCTTAACAACTTGGTTTGCCTCCTGAAATGAAAAGGTTTAGTCCCCATCATTATGTTTCTCTCTGACTAGTTGTCCTCATAAAATCAGTTTGGATCCCTTAGTATGGGTCTCAAACCCCCTTATCCAAACTGGCCCTAATTACTCATCTGCAATATCTATGCTATGGCTTATTTTCTATTGATGTAGACACGTGTTAATATATCTAGTAACAAGAACTTGCCTACTGACCTTCCAGGTCCCAAGACTCATCCCAATATTCTTAGACATACTATCAAATTAAAAAAAAGATCCCAAAAGTCCATATCCTTATAACCCATGCAAAATTAATGTTGATGTTCATGAATTCACAATACAGAGCTGGGGATCTTTGTCTGTGGAAAACTGCTTAAGGTGGGAGAGAGTCTAATTCAGGCACCAGTAAATCTAAGAGGGTAACACCCCCTGGTACAAGTCATCATAGCACACCACTGAAAGATCAGTCCTAGACAACTGCCATGCTTCTTCATGCTTTTCTTTACTATTTATTGCAACACTGGGGAAAGATAAAATGAAAATTTTGAGGCAAAATTAATGTTTTCATAACTCTTTTGGTTTGACACCAACAGAGAAACAAAACAGATGCATGAATTTTAGGTCCTCAGTTCCATTGCTGTTTTCTTCCACTGGTCAGCTAGAAGGAAAAAAAGGTATATCACAAGCAAAAATGATTTTAAAATCTAGTATTTTATTTTCCCCAGTTGCATGTAAAAACAATTTAAACATTCATTTTTTTTTGAAATTTTGGGTTCCAGATTCTCTCCCTCCTTCTCTCCTCACCCTTCCCTGAGACAGTGAACAGTTTGATATGTTATGCACGTGCAATCACACGAAACATATTTCAATATTAGTTGTGTTATTAAAGAAGACAAGGAACAAAAAAGAACCATTAAAAATGTAGAAAGGGGCATAGAAATTTATCTTGCCCTACAAGAAAGGAAGGGAAAAAGGGATGGGAGGGGAGTGGGATAATAGAGGGGAGGGCTGACTGGTGAACAGGGCAACCAGAATATATGCCATCTTGGAGTGGGGGGGAGGGTAGAAATGGGGAGAAAATTTGTAACTCAAACTCTTGTGAAAATCAATGCTGAAAACTAAATATGTTAAATAAATAAATAAATTTTAAAAATGTAGAAAGGGAAAAAAGGGAAAAAAGAAATTTGATACTTTATTATATGTTTAAAAGGAATAGCAAGTTGTACATAGTTGACCTACAGTTTCATTTACAATCATCTTTTTTGTTGTACTGTTAAGGAAATGCTTGTTTCATTCCATAAATTAAGAATTAAATAAATATTTTTTTATAAAGAGATAGGTGGTGGAGAGTCATGAGTAAGGAATAAAGAGAAGGCTGGTTTGTCTGGTTTTCAAAATTCAGGAGAAAGAGCAATATCCAGTGAGGAGGGAAAGATAAAGTTGGGCTAGGTTATGTAGGGCTTTAAACCCAAAAGAAAGGAGTTTATATTTTCTCCTAAAGGAAACAGAGAGCCACTGGAGCAGGAGGAAGGGACTCCAGCCTACTTAGGACATGGAAACCATGGCCTCTGTCTCCTGCTGAGTTAACTGAGTGTGTCATTGGCGATTACTTGCCTTCTCACTAGTTGCCTGTATTGCCTTCTAGCGGAACACTAACTGGAATACACCAGACGCCATGCCTCCCTGATGTTTGCAGATCATCTCCCTGTTGAAGTTCACACTGATCTGATTGTTTTGTTAATAACATAGCAGCACTGTCCTCAACTTTTCAACTCATTTCTGAGCAGCCTATCAATTCCCTGCATATCCTTGATTGAGCTTTCCTTCCCAAGATAATGCCCCCACCCTACCTCAAGGTAGAGCCTACATCGTTGGAAAACTAATGATAGGCCTGGGTCTTGGAGGTAGCAGCAATTCCAGGGGGCCAGGAAAGGACACAGGACATACCTAGGAAGAGTAAGGTCAGAGACTAGGTAGACAAACAAAAATCAGGAGAACTCAGGTACTGAGGTGAGGAAGGAAGATTGGGACAATCAGTCCGTGCTAGATCTATAACAGTTAAAGAGGTAGAACAAAATATGGTAAATGAGCCACATGTACCCAAAATGGGAGAACAATGGAGAATGGGTCTATAGTACCTGCAGCAAGAAAGGACACTGAAAATGGAGGCAGTTTGTTATTTGAGATTTAGTTGCTTATATTCCCCCTTTAGCCTGGTAAAAGCTAACCCCAAATGAGTTTGACCAAGATTATAAAAACAGCTGCCTAAGTGATAAGTACTAAAATTCCTCTAGCTGAAATGGTTCAGGGCACGTCAATACAGAAGATGATCCTGTGGTAGAGGTGGGACAGTAGCAGCAACATAGTGTCTCATCCAAACTCAGATGCAAGTTAAGCTAGGAAAGGGAAACCTGCTTCCAAAAGAGACCCACCTTTACCCCTACAGAGTGGGGGTGAGGGGTGGGAGACAGACCACTAAGCAAAGGGTGCTGTGGTAAAAGGACCCCAAGGATGGGGCTGGGCCAGTGTGGGTGAAGACTCAGGAAGCTGTATTGCATCTACTTTGATTCTACTTTGAGTTGGCACAAAAATCTGCAGACTGCAGGGCTTGTGTGGGAAGGGCTGGACTGAAATACGAAAGCAGCAAGAATCTGAAACGCTTAACTAGAGAAGAAGGAAGATCACTGGAATGATGAGTTCTGTGAGATGTAGGAATACTAGTCTCCATACCACCTTGAGAAAGAAGAATGAAGTTTCCCTGGAGAGGAGCTTTGCCCTCTGAATATCAACACAAAGCCCCAGTAGCCTCATCCTAGTTATGACTCTGATAATGAATGTTGGGAGTTTGGAGCAGATGAAGCTCCTCTGGAACTGGAGGGGAAAGAAGCAATGCCATCTTGTAAGTGGTGTTGTCAGATCACCTGCTTGGTTTGAGGCAAAGCAAAACCTGAGCTTGAGTGTGAATGAACTTTGACTAACCTCAAGGACAGACAGAAAATACTGACATTTCTAGTGCCAGATATAGTCCTCAGTCTTCTGAAGTTATTATATTTTTTCTAATCTGGGAAAAGATGCTTGGGACACCCTTGATTGCCCACTTTATTAATCAATTTCAGAACTGTCTGAAAAGGCGTCATGGTGTGGATAACAAATTTTCAAACAAATTTTACTCATTAATTTCTCTTTGGAAGAATATCAGGTGGCCCTAGCCATCCCATATGCACCTGGAGGACAATTGCTCTGAATTCAGCTCATTGGAACAGAAATGACAGAATGTCAATTTACTTCCTCGCTGTATGTCATAGTCAGGAATCAAATAAGCAATTACACAATGCCAAATTGAATTCATTTCAAATTCAGATGGGCAGCCTGCTCCACAGGGTCTTGAAAGGAAATAAGCCACTCCCTAAGTGGTAGAAAAAATTGAAATGGACTCTTGGGTGAGTTTGCTTTGTCCTACCTCTTGAATTATAGCCCCACCTGCACCTCTGGTGCAGGATTATGTAAAATGGATCTTCTGGTGAAATCATCTTTTGTACCCTCCCAAATCTCCTCTCAAAATCCCCTAAGCCTCTGCCTTCCTCTAACTCAAAAGCCTTCAAACTCAAATGAATGATTCTTCAATGGTGAAGTTTTAGGTCCTATGGCAAGTTTGGAGGAATTTTTTTTAACAAGATAGGGAGATTTTTTAGACAGTTATCATCATACTATAATAAATAATAAATCACAAAGCTGAAAGAGACCATCATATTGTCTTGTCCTTAATTTTGCAGACTGAGGAAACTGAGACTCAGAAAGACAAAGTTGGATATTTGGGATAAGGCACTTATACTCTCTGCGCTCAGCCTTTTTGTCTGTTATGGTATGAGACCCTAACACCCTTTCCAGCTCCAGGTCTATGAATTTGTGATCCATAACTAGGTCAGGGATACTACTGCTTTTTCTCAGAGCACAGATTTATAAACTACAAATATATATAGTAGGTGAGCTCTTGGCCCCATCTTCCCCACTTCTCCTTAGCAAATGTCTCCATCTTGCGATGTTCTGAGATCTCTATTTGTAAGGGGGCCCAATATTGGGGTCCCTATCCTTATGGTTGATTTGAAGGAATATTTAGTATTACTTACCCCAGGCATTATTTTATGGGTTTTGTTCCAGAGTCCAAAATTGTTAGATACAGCTCAAGATGAAGTGACTTTCCCAGTGTCAGACATTTAATACATATCAGAGCCAGCATTTGAACCCAGGATCTCTGATTATAAATCTGACAATTTCCAAAACACTCCATTGACTCTGTACTTCCCCCCAAGCCCCCATCATAGTGTCTTGGAAACTACCTATTCCTATGTCTACTCTGACCACCACATGTCCATATTGTGCTGGTCCAAACATCTTTGTTGCTGGGCATTAGCCACTCCCCATCGATCCTGCCAGAAAACTGTATTCCACCTACTTTCCCTCTACTTTGACTTGACACAGAAATCTGCAGACTGCAGGGCTCTTATGCGAAGGGCTAGACTGAAATAAGAGAGCAGCAAGAACCTGAAACACCTCTCTGGGGAAAAAGGTAGCCAAGAATTTGGGAATTCCTGTTGACCAGGCTCCTGGATGATAGTGAAGGTGACTGCTGTTAATATTACTGAACAAAGTGTCACTCATATGTCAAAGTATCATAGATGCAGAGTTCTAAGGGACATTAGAGGCCATCTAATCCAACGGTTTCATTTTACAGATGAGGAAACTGAGGTTCAGAAAGGTTAAGTGATTTGCCCAGGGTCACAGAGCTATTTGGTGAGTCAACAAACATTTATTCAGTACTTAACTATGTGCCAGGCACTCTGCTCTGAGCTGGGAATACAATGAAAGGCAAAAATCATTCCCTGCTCCCAAGAATCTCACAGTCTAATGGGAGAGAACATGCAAGCACCTATGTGCAAACCAACTATATACAGGCTCAATTTGAGATAGTCAAAGGAAGGAAGGCACTAAGATTAAGGAGGACTAGGAAAGGCTTTTTGAAGAAGATGGGATTTGAAATGAAACTTAAAGAAAGCCAGGGAAGGCAGGAGGCAGAAACGAGGAGGGAGAATGCCCCCAGCAGGAGGGATAGCCAGTGAAAAAGCTTAGATTTGGAAAAGGGAATACTTGAGGAATAGATCATAGAGTACTAGAGGGAAACTAATAAGTGTCTAAGGCAAGATTTAAACCTAGGTCTTCCCAACTCCAAATTGTGTACTGTGCACCCCTTTCCCCCTACTGCTCTAGTTTGGGTTGGTCTATTCCTAAGTGGGTTTATCCTCTCTGAATGTAACTAAATGAAAGGATCCTTGGTGGTTCCTGCTTAGGAAAAAGCCAGATTCATTTGGATGGGAGTGGTCTAGAACAAAGATCTGAGGTCAAAATACAAGGTAATCCCTTCATCTGGAGATCCAGAATCTCTAAGCTTCAGATTTTTGGGTGGCCGCTGAGGATCTGAGGAATGAGTCACAGATTGACTCAGCAGGACTAAAGATGATTAATGGATTTCCCCACTTTGTTGAGGGTCCAAACCTACAGTTATTAGTTCCAGGATTCTGCTTAGAAATTGCGGCAAGATATAATTTTGGCTAATTCGTGGGTATAAACTTCTCTATCATTTACTAAATGCATTAGCATTTGTGGCTTTGTTGGTTTGTGCATATGGAAAAGGGAAAGAACAAAGGGTTATGGACCCATTCAAAGGGGCTGCCGCAGAAGTAGGAGTGGCCAGGGTGCTGCTTCTGGAGTCAGAAGAAATGAGTTCAAATTCCACTTCTGACCCTACAGACCCATGTGATCTCTGGCAAATCACTTTACCTCCATCATTGCCTCATCTATAAAATAAAGAAGGTGGGTTAGATGATTTCTTTTTTTAATTTCTATTTTGTCAACATTCATCTTTATAAACTTTTGAGTTCCAATTTTTTTCTCCCTCCCTTTCTCCCCTTTCCACTCCCTAAGACAGCAAGTAATCTGATATAGGTTATACATGTACAATTATATTAAACACATTTCTACATTAGTCATGTTATGAAAACCATGAGAAGGAAAAAAAAATTTTTAAATGAAAATAATCTGTTTCAATATGCATTCAGACTCCATAGTTTTTTCTCTGTATCTAGGTAGCATTTTCCATCATGAGTCTTTTGGAATTGTCTTTGTATACAATTTGTCATTATATTGCAGAGAAGAGCCAAGTCTATCAAAGTTGATCATTGCATAATGTTATTGTAACTGTGTACAATGTTCTCCCGGTTCTGCTCACTTCACTCAGCATCAGTTCATTTAAGTCTTTTTGGGTTTTTCTGAAATCCATCTGCTCATCATTTCTTATAGCACAGTAGTATTCCATTACATTTATATGCCACAACTTGTTTAGCCATTCCCCAATTGATGGGCATCCCCTCAATTTCCAATTCTTTGCCACCACAAAAAGAGCTGCAATAAATAATTTTTGCACATATGAGTCCTTTTCCCTTTTTTATGATCTCTTTGGGGTACAGACCTAGTAGTGATATTGCTGGATCAGAGGGTATGCACAGTTTTATCGGGCTAGATGTCCTTTCTATATCTATGTCTATGGTCCTAGGATGAGATTGCCACCCCAGAGACATTTGGTCCTTCCAAGGAGAACATGGCTGCCCTCCTGAACTCCTTTTGAAGGAAGAAAAATACCCAACAAGCCCAAGGTAGAAATTCTAAGATGGTACTTGCTAGGGAGATACAAGGAGATTAACCTCAGAAATTATGGTTCTATCTTAGCTCCTTTGAGATGGAGGAGGGAGATATGCAGGAATGCATTGGGTGAGCTGGGGGGAAAAACAGTTGGGAAATGCTTCACCAGGATGTGGAGCTCATCTGACATGATAACAGACTGAAAGAAATGCCAGGGCTTTTCACCCTGGAATTTATTTGCTTTACAAGATTCACCCTAGGCTCTGAGCAGCAATTCCTTCAGCCACCAAATGAAAAACATTCTCTGCTGGAACAGAGTGATAACCCAATTTGAATGTCATTAGGAGCTGTGCTTTTGCACTGAATCTCACAACACCCTAGTGTTTGACCTAAACAGAGAAAAGGAACTGCTATGATTTTGGGGACCTGCCTTCTAGCAGCTGAGGTGGAGGATTGTCATTGAGAATGTTAGAAATGGAACACAAAATTTAGAAAACCCAGTTTTCAGTGAATGAATAAATGAAAAAGCACTTATGAAGCATTTGTTCTGTGCCAGGCATAGTGTTAAACACTAAAAATAGAAATCAAAATGAGAGACAAACATTGTGTGATTCCTGCTCACGATGAACTTCCACTCTAATTGGAGAAGACAATGAATATAGGAAAGTGATGCCCAGGGAAGGGTATTTTGGTCAAAGAAGTCACACCATTGATGAGTGGAGTCATATGACTGAAGACTGACATGCCCTTTGACCATGGGCTAAGGCAGTGGTAATGCTCAGAGCAACAAGTAAAAAGTAGAAGTGGGGAATGGGGTATTCATGAGAGGTGGCATAACTGGTTGAAGTGAATCGTGATCAGTTGGTACCTACTCCTTCAACCTGCCTGAAGTTAGGGCCCCCGTACTGGATGCAGAACCTCTTCTGCCCTGGTGAATAGCATCTCCTTATGCTAGAATGTTCTGTGTGATCATTACTGACTAGACCTGTCCACAGTTACTGCAGACTTCTCTGTCTGTCTCCTTTTGTGGATGTAGGCAGGAAAAAAATGACTCATCCAGATTTTTTCTCTTAGATTTCCCAATCAGGACTCAGTCTAATGCATTTTCTAGATGTGTGTGGAGGAGTTAAGGGATAGGACTTTCCTCTACTTCTTCCTGCCACTCCCCTATTCCTTTTCACTGCCTGTTTCCCAAGCCTGGAATAATTTCCCTCCTCATTTCCTCCTCTTATCATCCCAGAATTTCTTCAAGACTCAGTTCAAATCCCACTTTCTGCAGGAAGCCTTCTGGGAATGTCTGCTCCCACGGCTAGTGCCTTCTTTGGAGATTACCTTTCATCTACTACATATGTATCTTGTTTGCATGTTGTCCCCTGTGAGAATGTGAGGTACTTAAGGGAAAGGATCATAGTTTTCCCTTTCTTTGCACTTTCAACACTTACCAGAGTTACTAGCACATGGAAAACATTAGATAAATGTTTGTTGATAACAAATATTTAATAACAATATAATAATTGATAATGATAAATGCATGTTGATTGACTGACAGACCAGGTGGAGTGTCTAGGATGGTACTTAGGGAATGAGGACTTTCAAGGATCTGGTGGTAATCTATGTACTATTATATTTTTTACTTTAAAAAAATACTGGCTCTTAATCTCTAGTTAGCCTTGCAAGTAGAGAAACTTGTTTCTCTCTTGGATTCATTTTATTTAAAAATTGTTATTTTATTTTTCTCAATGTTATGTAAAAATCTTTTAAGCATTCATTTTTTTAAATTTTTAGTTCTAAATTCTCTTCCTCCCTCCTTGCCCTCCCTGCCTCCTCTTGAGAAGGCAAGCAATTTGATATAGATTATACATGTGAAGTCATGCAAAAACATATTTCTATATTAACCATGTTGCAAAAGAAAACACAGACAAAAAATAAAAACAAGAAAAAATAGTTCTAAAAAGTATGCTTCAATCTTCATTCAGAGTTCGTTAGTTCTCTTTCTGGAGGTGAATAGCATTTTTCATCATAAGTCCTTCAGAATTGTTTTGGATCGTTGTATAGCTCAAAATAGCCAAGTCATTCACAGCTGATCATCAAACAATATTGCTGTTATGGTGTATAGTGTATTCTTGGCTCTGCTCACTTCACTTTACATCAGTTTATGTAAGTCTTTCCAGGCTTTTCTTAAATCAGCCTGCTTATCATTTCTTATTGTATTCTATTACATTCATATACCATAACTTGCTCAGCCATTCCCCAATTGATGGGAATCCCTCAATTTTCAATTCTTTGCCACCAAAAAAATAGCTGCTATATATTTGTACATATAAGTCCTTTCCCCTAATAGTGTTATTGCTGGATCAAAGGTTATGCATAGCTCTTTATGTCTCTCATCAATAGTGATTAAGGGCATTTTATATAACTATAGATAGCTTGAATGTCTTCATCTGAAAATTTCCTGTTCATATCCTTTGACAATTTATCAATTGGGGAAATGCTCTTATTTTCATAAATTTATTTGAGAAATGAGGCCTTTATTAGAGAAACTTGCTGTAAATTTTTCCCATTTTCATTCTAATCTTAGTTGCATTGGTTTTGTTTGTGCAAAACCTTTTTAATTTGATGTAATCAGAATTATCCATTTGTACATCCTGTATGCTCTGTTTCTTGCTTGGTCATGAATTCTTCCCTTCTGACAGAAAATTTTCCAGGCTCCCCTAATTTGCTTATGATGTCGCCCTTTAAATCTAAATCATGTACCCATTTTAACCCTATCTTGGTATATGGTGTGAGATTTTGGTCTATACCTAGTTTATACCATACTGTTTTCAAGGTTTCCCAGCAATTCTTGACAAACAGTGAATTCTAAACCCCAAAAGCATGGATCTTTGGGTTTACCAAATACTAGATAACTATGGTGATTAAACTACTATGAATTGTGTGTCTAATCTGTTTCACTGATCTACCACTCTATTTCTTAGCCAGTAACAGATTGTTCTGATGATTACCACTGTGTAATACAGTTTGAGATTTGGTACTTGCAGTGCCAATGTGTTACCCGCAGTGGCTGCTATGAATATGCTGGCATATTTCTGAATCACAAAATATAACAGACTCTCTCCATGGAAGACGAAACCAAAACATTCATTCTAACCCCAGAAAGCCAAATCCATCATAGCAACAAAGAAATCCATTATAGTAACCAAGAAGTCTATACACATGACCAATGCTGGGGGCACCACCCCCAAGCCTTCCCTCCACTGGGGCCTTCTCACAAACAAAACTTCCTTAAGCAAAATCACTCCCTCCCTCCCTCACGCTAGCTGCTCTGTGTCTCCCGGCCTGCCTCCTCTCTCTCCAAGCTCCAGCTCCCTCTGTCTCTCTCCCAACTCTGACTCGCTCCAACTTCCTGCTCCACCCCTTCCTGCTCCACCCTTCAGCAAGCTCCTTCCACCACAGGCTCATGTGACTCAGACTCATGACTCAAGTAGGTCATGTGGGCCTATTAATGGATGGGAAGGATTTTCCCATTTTATTGACAACAGCAGTACTGCAAAGCCCCCTTCCTTCACATTTTTCATTGATTCCCTTGATATTCTTGATCTTTTCTTCTTCTGGATGAATTTTGTTACTTATTTATTCTAGCTCTAAAATACTTTTTGGTAGTTTGATTGGTGTGGAACTGAATAAATATATTAATTTAGGTAGAGTTGTCATTTGATTATATTGGTTTGGCCTACCCACGAGCAATTAATATTTTTCCAATTGGTTAGGTCTGACTGTGTGAAAAGTGTTTTGTAATTGTGTTCATATAATTCCCAGGCTTGTCTTTGCAGATGGACTTTCAAGTATTTTATGTTGTCTACAATTATTATAAATGGAATTTCTCTTTCTCTTCTTGCTGGACTTTGTTGATAATACATGCTAATGATTTCTGTGGGTTTATTTGCTGAAGTTGTTAATTATTTAACTAGTCTTTTAGTTGATTCTCTAGGATTTTCTAAGTATAGCATTGTATCATCTGCAGAGTGGTAGTTTTGTTTCCTCATTGCCTATTCTAATACCTGCTATTTCTTTTTCTTCTCCTGGTAGTCTAGCTAAGATTATAGTACAGTATTAAATAAAAGTGGTGATAATGGTCATCTTGTTTCACCTCAGATCTATTGGGAATGCTTCTAGCTTATCTCCATTACAAATAACTTGCTGATGGTTTTAAATAGATACTGCTTGTCATTCTTTAAAGAAACCTCCATTTATCCCTTTGCTTTCTAGTGTTTTTAATAGAAATGAGTGTTTTAACCTTCCTTGAAGAATTTGGATGCTATGCCATTTGATGCATATATGTGTAGTATTGATATTACTTCATTGTCTATGGTACCTTTTAGCAAAATGTAGTTTCCCTCCTTATCTCTTCTAATTTAGGTCTGTTTTTGCTTTTGCTTTATCTGAGATCATAATTGTTACCCTTGCTTTTTTTGTTAACCTCAGCTGAAGCATAACAGATTCTCTTCCAGTCCCTTATTTTTATTCTGTGTGTGTCTTTCTATTCCAAGTGTGTCTTTTGTAAACAACATATTTTTGGGATTCTAGTTTTTTAATGTATTCTACTATCTGCTTCTGTTTTATAGGTGAGTTTATCTCATTCACATTCACAGTTATGATTACTAACTGTATATTTTCCTCCATCCTATTTTTCTCTTCTTCTTCTTCTTTTCCCTCTCTCTCTCTCTCTCTCTCTCTCTCTCTCTCTCTCTCTCTCCTCAAAAGTATATTTTGCTTCTGACCACACCCCCTCCTTTAATCCACCTTCCCTTCTATCAGTTCTCCCCACCATCTTATTTTATCCCCTTCCCTTCCTACTTCCCTATAGGGTAAGATAGACTCCTCTACACAACTGAGTATGTTATTCCCTCTTTGAGCCAATTCTGGTGAGAGTAAAGCTCAATTGTTGCTGCCACTCCCCCCACCTTTCCCTCCACTGTGAAAGCTCTTCCTTGGGTGGCTTTTATGAGGGGTAATTTTCCCCATTCTTACTCTCCCTTTCCCCTTCTCCCAGTGCATCCCTCTTTCTCACTACTTAATTAAAAGTGTGATGTAAGTTACAATTAGGAAAATTGAATTATATAATATGAGGCAAAAGAGATCATAAATGTTACTATTCTTATTGTACAGAGGAAAGTAAGAGCCAGGGAGGTGAAATCACTTGGCCAAACTTATACAAATGGTGTCAGAATTGAAATAACAATTCAATTAAATTCACTAAGCCTTTGTTGAATGTCAGCTCTGGGTAAATCACCAAGAAACATTAAGGAAAGATTAAAAACATACGAAAAAAACCTGCTCTCACGGGGCAGCTAGGTGACATAGTGAGTAGAGCACCGGCCCTGGAGTCAGGAGGACCTGAGTTCAGATCCAGCCTCAGACACTTGACACACGTACTAGCTGTGTGACCTTGGGCAAGTCACTTGACCCCAATTGCCCTGCCAAAAAAAACAAAAAAAGAAAAAAAGCCCTGCTCTCAAAGAGTTGACATTCTACTGGAGGGTATGATGTGTATATTGATTAATATATAAAATATTTTGAGGAGGAAGAGAGTGCAGATAAGTAGAAGGAGCAGAAAGAATTTCGTGGAGAAGGTGGCACTGGAGCTGAAGCTTGGAGGAAGGGAGGATTCTCAGAGGCAGAAGTGAAGAGGGAGTGTATTTCAGGCACAGGGGAATGTGGAGTCAGGAGATGGAATATCAAGTATGGGTTTGGCACCTGGTAGAATTCTAGCTTTCTGAGGGAAGGAACTTAAAATCCAGGGCCAGTGGTAATCAATTCGATTCAATCCAAATCAATAATCATTTATTAAGTGCCCACTGTATCAAGCACTGTGCTTCAAAACAGAGGCAAAAGACAGTCCCCATTCTCAAAGAATTTATAGTCAAATGAGAGAGAAAACATGCAAACAAATGTGTACAAAGCAAGCTACGTACAGAATAAATAGGAAATAATTAAAAGAAAGAAAGTGCTGGAATTTAGAGGGGTTAGGGAAGGCTTCTTGTAGAAGGTAGGATTTTAGGCAGCTGTTAATTTAGACTTGAGAACCTGGGTGTAAGGAGTCATGATGCTCTGTGTGTGTGTGTGTGTGTGTGTGTGTGTGTGTGTGTGTGTGTGTGTGTTTGTGTGTGTGTGTGTGAGTGTGTGTAGGTGTAGGTGTGATAGTGATCACATGATCCCGGCACTACATTTCTAACCATAGTGTCCCTTTGGAAATAGTTTCTTTATTTAGTCAGCTAAATGACTGTGAATGGCAACACTCTCCATCAGGGATTGGTAAAGGCAATATGAACCTTTATCTGATCAAAATTGTTAGAGTCGAGAAGGACCTTAGAAATCACATCCCTTCATTTTTATCCTTAAGGAAACAGGTTTGGAAAACTGAAATGGCATGCT
This sequence comes from Trichosurus vulpecula, assembly GCF_011100635.1. Taxonomy (NCBI): domain Eukaryota; kingdom Metazoa; phylum Chordata; class Mammalia; order Diprotodontia; family Phalangeridae; genus Trichosurus; species Trichosurus vulpecula. The sequence goes on along the minus strand of NC_050573.1, from coordinate 554,337,486 downwards.
CGAGGTCACATAGCTAGTTAGCAGCATATCCAAATCTTGGGACTTCTCAGCCAAAGTCTGTTACCATAACTAGCTCCTCCCATCAAGCTACTCCTTAGAAACAGCACTCATCAAAGTACCTGGCACGTAATAGGTACTTAATAAATGCTTGTTGTCTGGTTGACTAGACAGGGCCAGCTTCAAGAAAAATGACAAAACAGCAAAATTATGAAGTTGAAAGTATTTGTTATTGACAGGTCATTCCCTTCGTCTTTCCTTTGCCCTTATAGCGCTTGGACTATCCTCTCTCCTATTGCCTTATGATGGATCTTCCCTGAATTGCAGCTGCTTTGTGGCCTGTTCCCTGAAGGGGAATGGCCAGAGTTCTTAAATAACCCAGGGCCCTTTCAAGTCTTTCATAAGTCAGACTCGCAGTTGCACCCGGTTAGCCAGGTGAAGCCTGTAGGTCAGGTCTCTCTTCAGAACTCCTTTGGTTCTATCTTCTTCACCACTCACCCAGGCCTACCTGCTATTTCTATTGGGATGAAACAACTCTAGCTCACTCCCATTATACCAATAAAAGCCAGGTATGGGCTGTTCAAATTACTCTAGAGCCTCTCTCTGACCAGGATGGAGGGTCAGTATGCAGCTAGGGACGCTTGTCCTATATTGCTAAAGCTAAGGCTAAATCTAATATCTTCCTATCCTCTACTATCTCCATATTTGGAAATCATTATCCTAATGTATCCCCCAGGCCCCAAGGCCTCCCTTAATTTATTTTATCTTATTTTGTCCTTCCATTATATTGCTTGATAGAAGAACAAGTCAATGACATTAATGGAAAGAGAGAGCCTGTGTATATTCTTCCCCTGTGACATTTGTATGTGACCCACACATTTTTGCGGCATCCCATGAGTACAAAATTCCTACAAGTAACCCTGCTTCTACGTTCATACATTTCAGGTGATATTTATGAAATTTTTATTAAAGGCCTCACATATTAATATATCCCATCAGTGTTATGGTAATTTCTAAGGCTGTATCAAGATAACATATTTATGGGCATCTTTAAGAGTTGTAGTAATAGCTTTATGGATTAAAGTTAAACATGGTAACAGAATGCGTCTGCCATTTGACATTAAAATAGTTATTTACATATTTTCTCATGATTCTGCATTTGTAATGAGGGTGAAATTTCTTTTAAAAAGATGACTATAATTCTGTGATGAAAACAAACACTGGTTAATAAAACCACACAGATAAGTGTATCCATCCGTGATGGAATTGTGTGCCAAGGAAAATTTGAACACAGCTGTCTTGCCTGAAATCTCTTATTTTCTAACACATTAGAAGAAATCCTGCAGGAAAAATAGTACATTATAATGTAAAGAGAAGTAGAGTCATGGGTTCTAATCCTGGTTTTTTCACTAACTCATTACACGACTTGGTGCAAGTCACTTTGCCAGTGTTGCCCTCAGTTTCCTCACCTGCAAAATGAGTGGGTTGGAATATGAATGGATAACATTCAAACATGAAGTTACAGTTTATAAAATCCTTTTCTTCTGAGAATCCCAAAAAGTTATGGACATATTTTAATCCCCATTTTATAAATGGACAAATCAAGGTTCAGAGACTTTAGATGATTTCTTAAGCTCTTTTAATTATTACAGAACACTTTGACCAAAAAAGACCAGGAGAGATGATTTTGTGGACCCCCTTACCATTCAACAAGGTTATATCTAAATCATCTGAGACATGAATACTGAACCTATGGTCCATGAACTTTTTTCTTCATGAAAAATATATTTCTATATTAGCAAAATCACACAAAAAAGGCAAAAAAGCAAGAAAACTATACTTCAATCAGCACTCAGAATCCATCAGTTCTCTCTCCAGAGGGGGATAGCGTTTTTCATCTTGGGTCATTTAGAATTGTCTTGGATCATTGTCTTGATCAGAGTAGCCACGTCTTTCACAGTTGATCATCATTATAGCATTGCTGTTACTGTGCATAATGATTGCCTGGTTCTTCTCATTTCACTTCGCATCAGTTCATATAGATTTTGCCATGATTTTTTCAGAAACCACCCCTCTCAACATTATAGCACAATAGTACCCCGTCCCGAACATACACAACTTGTTTAGCCATTGCCCAATTGATGAGCATCCCCTCAATTTCCAATTCCTTGCCACCACAAAAAGAGCTACTATAAACATTTCTATACATATAGGTCCTTTTCCTTTTTCTTTGATTTCTATGGGGTATAGACCTACTAGTGGTATTGCCGGGTTAAAGGGTATTCACAGTTTTATAGCACTTTGGGTGCAGTTCCAAATCGTCCTCCAGAATGACTGAACTTGGCTCAGTGCTTCCTAAACTGTGGGTCATGACCCCATGGAGTCACCATCCACAGTTTCAGAAACACTGAAGGGGTCACAAATAGAAAAAGTTTAAGAAGCCCTGGACTAGTTCACAACCTCACCAACAATTTATTAGTGTGCCTATTTCCCTTCATCCCCTCCAAAATCATTTCTAATAGGTGTGAGATGGTATCTCAGATGTGTCTTAATTTGCATTTCTCTAGCCAATAGTGATCTAGAGCATTTTTATGTGACTATAGATAGCCTTGATTTCTTTTTCTAAAAACTACCTATTCCTATCTTTTGGCCACTTATCAATTGGGGAATGGCTCTTAATTTTACAAATTTATCTCAGTTCCCTCTATATTTGAGACATGAGACTTTTATTAGGAAACTAGCCCTTAATTTTTTTACATCATTTCATTCTCTATGTCACCTTTTAGCAAAATGTAGTTTCCCTGATTATCTCTTTTAATTAGGCCTTTTCTTGCTTTGATTTTGCTTGAGCCCTGTCTTTTTCATGAACTTGTTTTTAAAAATATTTTAGTAACTGTTCAGCATAATCAGTTTCCTTTGTAATCCGTGTATTTTATTTTATGCATTTTAAAATGTTATTCTGAGAAGGGGTTCATAAGATTCACCAGAATTCCAAGTGGGTCTTGTCACACACACACACACACACACACACACACACACTCACACGGTTAAGAATTTCTGCTCCAAAGACAATGAAAATTAATCTTCCTCTAAGAGTTCCTATAGAGGAGAACATTTCCTTGCACATAAAAGGTGATTAATGACTGTTGAATTATTTCAAAAAAATTTCATAAAAATCATTGAATCTGAAGCCAAAAGGAACCTTAGAAATTTAATTTGATAAAATCCAACAATCATTTATTAAACTTCCACTATATACAGTGTTCCAGGCTAGGCTTTCAGAATATAAAATAGAAATGAAACAGATTCTGTCCTCAAGGGGCTGACATTCTACTGGGGAAAAAGAATACATATTCAGATAAGTAGAAACAAAGTACATACACATTATTATGAAGTAGTTTCAAGTGGGAGGGATTTCTAATAACTGAGAGGATCAGAAAAGGTCTTGAAGAGCCTATGATTACTGAGCTGCTTTGAAGGAAGCTAGAAAATCTAAGAGGTGGTGGTAAAAAGTGAGAGTTCTCCAGACATGGGGGATCACTTGGTACAGGGGCAGAAAACGGGATGGGTCAGTTTTACTGGAAAGGAAGGTATGTAAAGGGTAATACTAAGCAAATAAGCCTGGAAAGCTAGTTGGGAACCATATTGTATAAAGTTTTAAAGACCAGGTTGAAGAAATTGTATTTTATCCTAGATGGAATAGGAAACCACCAATTTTTTTAAAATAGGAGAATGGTATAATTGGGTTTACCTTTCAAGAAAATCAGTTTTGCAGCTGTATGAAGGATGGATTGGAGGAAGGAGGAACTGGAAGAGGCCTGTTTTAAAAGGGAGCTTATGAGGACCAGAACATGGGTTATATGAGTAGAGAGACCAGAAAGAATTCAGGAGAAATAATGGAGGTATAATCGATATGATGGGAGGGCCAGTAATAGGGGTGTAATAGATAGCACACTGGGCCTGGGGTCAGGAAGACTGAGTTCAAATCCAGTCTGAGAAACTTACTAGCTGTGTGACCCTGGACAAGCCATTAACCCTGTTTGCCTCAGTTTCCTCATCTGTAAAATCAGCTGGAAAAGGAAATAGCAAACCACTCCAGTATCTTTGCCAAGAAAATACCAAATGGGGTCTTGAAGAGTCGGATGTGACTGAAAAGGCTAAACAAGAATTGATATGACTTCGTTATTGATTGTATGGTAGAAATCGGGGAGTGTAAGAGTTTCTGAAATGCATTGATTGAGAGGATGATGTCCTCAACAGACAGAGGGAAGTTGAGAAGCATGATCATCTAATCAAATCCCCTCATTTTACAGGTTTGAGTCTAACTATGAATATCCTTCTCTTCTCAAAAGTCTTTCCTCTCATCCTGCTTATTCATCCCCAAAGCCCAGTAAAATCTATGTGAAATGTAGAAAAGTACCAAACCGAACTTCTAAGCTATTCATTCCATTCCATCTAAATAAAATCCCTGTCTCTACAAGTAAATGTTATCAATGAGAATGGCACACACAGGGATTTACCTACCTCGACTACTTCCTTTCTCAGTCACCCACTTGTTTTTTCATTTCTCAAAAGCAACAAAGTTTCACAAAGAAGAGTTTTTATAGAAAATTCATGTCCAGGAATTATTCTGGTCTTTGTCATAAATTATGGCAACATATAGCTAGTCTTATACTATACAAATACAAATATTTCAACAAGTGGTTATAATACAGGACATGACTTTCCTTAGCTGGAGGAGAACTTCTGAGCTTGCAGCTACACTTTCCAATATGGCTGAGACAAACGTCCTAACAAAGCTTCCCTTTGATGAGAAAGCAAAGCGGGATTTCAGACGGGAAAGCATTCATTTCCCCCACAGAATACTAGGTTCAAATAGAATTGTCTTTTAAAATATAGATCAGTATCTATAAAGCATAGAAATGACAGCCTAGAAAACTAAAGGACTTCTTTCCATGAAAAATGACCTCACGCTTTGATTCATCTTGTCAGCTAACATGATGACCTTTAAAATCTAGTTCTTTTCAAATGGAAAATGTTGTGTTTTTTCTTTGGCTTTGTTTTAAGGAAAAAAAGAAAACTCATCAACATGGTAAAGAATTATTTAAATGCCTGATAATCTGACATCATGAGGCAGCTCAGTGGTGCAGCAGATAAGAGTGCTGGGAGACTCCTCTACCTGAGTTCAAATCTGATATCAACTGTGTGACCCTGGTTATTTCACTTAACCCTGTTTGCCTCAGTTTCCTCATCTATAAGATGAGCTGGATAAGGAAATGGCAAACTACTTCAGTATCTTTGCCAAGAAAACCCCAAATGGGGTCACAAAGAGTCAGACCCAACTGAAAATGACTGAATGACCATAGCAATATGACATTATGCTTATTGAATATCTTAAAAATCCAAGATCAGAAATACACAGACTAATTCCCTTGTCACTTCTGGATAGAATTCTAATGCAAGCATTAAGGACATTAGAAATGCCAGACTGGGTCAGATGCATGGTCTTTCCAGCCCAAGAGTCTATATCTGACAGGGACGCACAGGGATACATTGTGGAAGAGCCTGCTTGTCTACTCTGATGTCAGCCTTAGGAAGTTATATGTGTCCTCACAGACTAAACATCATCTAATTCCTCTTCATACACTATTATGGATGGGTCTTCTATGAAAATAATATGTGATCTAGTGGAAACTAGACTGGATTGGGAATCAGGATATCTGGGCTACTTCACTAGCTGTGTGACCTTAGATGAGTCACTTCAACTCTCTTTGTCTCCGTGGGTCAGATGAAGATAGTATTATTTATCTTATCAGACACTTAAGAGTTAGGATGAACCACCAAGATCATTTAGTACATTTTATAGGTGTCTCATCTTACCAGCCCAAGGACACTCAGGAAGGAGGTGGCCAAGCTCTTCTTTTAACCTGTGTCTTCTGACGTGTTCTTGTAACATAAGCAGAGCTGTTGTGAAGGTTCAATGAAATCATAGTTGTAGAAACATCTTGAAAAGTTCAAAGTGCTTCAGAGAAGCCAAGAATTGCTATTAATAAATAAGACACAATAGTTACCACTTATGCAGAGATTTAAGGCTTGCAAAGATACTATCTCAATTTAATCTCATAATAATTACTAACTTTATTTTACAAATCAGGAAAGTGAGCCCGATAGAGGTTAAGTGACTTGCCCAGACTCACAAAACTACTAAGTTATGAGGCTGGATTTGAGATCAAGTCTTTACAACTCTTAGTCCAGCATTCAATCCACCTAGCCATCTATATTAGCTACTAAGATAACAAATTGTTCCCATGATTTCCAGAGACAGAGCAAGTACTGTCAGAGCCCTCTAAAGTTGATACCCTGAGAAAAAGCTCCAGCATCCAACTCTAGTTATGACTCTGTTGGTCTCTCAAAAGAAACAGGAACTCAGGAAATCTGGCTTTAGAACCTGAATCTGCCAGTGACGCCTTGATTTTAATGGGTAAGTTCCATGACAGTTTTGTGTCTCAGTATCTCATAACCTCTGATGCATGAAGGGAAATAATTTGAAATCAATGGTAAGGATAGGTTGGAGCCAAATTAGCGACAATAATTATAATAGCTAACATTTGGATAGTGCTTACAGTAACAGGGACTGTGGTAAGTGGTTTACAAATACTATGGTATTTTATCCTCTCCCCAGAAGGTAGGTTCTATTATTATCTGCATTTTACAGATGAGAAAACCAAGGTGAACAGAGAATAAAAAAAACATCTCATGTAGGATATTTATGACCTGAACCGTGTAATGAGTCTGAGGGTTAACAAAGTATTATGGTGTGATCTGTGAAGTACTAAGAGAACTTGGGGAAGTTCCTGCTCTGCTGGTTAGGTCTCCTCGAGCAGATGTATTGAAGTATAAAAACACAAATAATAGTGACATTAAGTTGGCAGTGTGTCACAATCTATGTGAGTGAAGGGATGCATCTGCATTGATATTGTACCAAAGCCACCAAAAGATCAAAACGTAAGATGGCTGTGCTCACCTTTGGGTAGAAAACCCTTTAATGAAGAGCATAAATGAGGGGAGTCATCAATCAATATTTTTATTTTTGTGTTACCTTCATTTCTGAATATATTATTCTCCCTTCCTACGCCCAGTAAGCTATCCCTCCTAATAAAGAATAAAGAGAAATGAAAAGCATATCGGCAGAACTAACACATTAGTGGAGTCTGACAGGACATGCAGTATTCCTCATGCATAGTCCCCCACCTCTGAAAAGAAGGAAGGTGTATCAGTGACTGATTTTGATAGACTTAGCTCTTCTCAACAATGCAAAGACCTAAAACAATTCCAAAGGACTCGTGATGGAAAATGCCATCCCACATCCAGAGAAAGAACACTGGAGTTTGAATGCAGAGTGAAGCAGACTCTTTTCTTTTTGTTGTTGGTTTGTTTTGTTTCATTTTGTTTTCTTTCTCATTGTTTTCTCCCATTGATTATAATTCTTCTTTACAACATGATTAATGTGAAAATAGGTTTAATCAGAATGTATATGTAGAACCTATATCATATTGCAAGCCGTCTTGGGAAGGGAGGGGGGAGAGAGGGGGAGAAAATTTAAAACTTATGGAAGTGAATGTTGAAAACTAAAAATAAATTAATTAACTTGAAAAATTTTTTCAAAAGAAAGAAGGTATATTTTCTTATCTCTTCTTCAGGGTCAACCTTGGTCAGCACTCAGCTTTAGGTTTTTGCTTAGGACACTGTGGTAGTCACTCTCTATATTGTTTTCCTGATTCCGTCAACATTACTGTGCCTCCCCTCATATAAGTCCAACCCTAGCATCTCTGAATTCTTTATAGCTAAAAACTTTTCACAGGGGTATTTTACTTTAAGAGAATTTGATTTACACAGAAGACGAGTTAAGAGGTGAGCCTTCATTTTACAAGACAATCTTTGCACTTTCTAAAGGGCCCTGTCAAAGTATCTTCTAACTAGCAAGCCACTCTATCTAGCACATTTCAAGACAACTTTGTGGTAACATAACCATTGAGTAAAACAAGGTCCACCCATGTGTTGGACTGTTCCAAGCCACTGGGAATTTGGATGTTTTGCTCAAAGCAAATCTTTGAGAGAAGGCTGGTAGCCAGTGTCCCTTGAGTCACTGAGCTCCCTCCGCAGGGAGACACAAATAGGCAGATTCCTAAAATTAGAAATCACATCCTGTAAGTGCCTGCTGACTTGGCAGCCTTAGCACTGACATAATTTCACAAATAATGATGTTATCCAAAGCAAAAGTTGCATTAGACCAATTACCACTTTATTTCTGTTCATTTAAGTAGTGTTCCCATGTTTATTTCAGTTCAACTATTTTTAAGCCAAAACGCCCGGGCTCATAACTGCAACAATGCAAAGTGATTTCTTTTACACATCCTGAAATCACTCCATCAAACTTCTGAACCAATGCAAATAATTTGAACCCTTCCCACCACCTCCCTTTCCCTTATGCCTTTCTCCCTTCTTTCATCACAAAAAGAATGTTAGTCTATTCCTCTAAAGTCCCACTTACCACCCCTGTAACTTTCTGGATCAAAGTGTCCCTGCTGGACCACTACTCCCCTAAGTGTGTTATCTTCTCCTATCAGAATGGAAGCTCCCCGAGGGCAGGGGCTGTCTTTGCTTCCTTATTTGTATCCCTGTTAAGTAGCACATAGTAAGAGTTAATAAATGCTTTTTCATTCATTCGTTAAAATGAGGCCTTTTATTTTTCCAGGGAACAACTTGAAAGAAATCTAGCCCACTCTCTTATTTCTCTTCAATTCTAGGTCCCATTTATTGTCCATCAGCAGTGTCTAGCCAAGATAAATATGCTGACAGACCAGCTATACAGGTTGTCTATCTGGCATTATGGCATAGGTTGGAAAACAATTCTCCAGAAAAGTCTACAGAAATGTGAGTCATTATTATGGTCAAAACAACTACTGACCACTGAAGATTGCAACAGAAATAATCTGCTGTTTCCTAACAATAAGAGAGAAGGGATAGGGAAGCCTCAATCTTAGGAGAGAGCTCAGCTCAGATATCTCCTCATTTTAAACCTAGCAGTGCTATTTTGGCACTTCTCCGACGGACTTCTCCACCATGCCCCAAGAAGCTCATCATTGAGATGAACTCATCATCCTGTAAGACCTCATCAGCCTCTGTACTCTACCTCATCACCATATGGCCATGATCTACTAACTTCTATTTAAGGCAAGAGTTCAGCTCCAATATTTCCTCATTTCTCATCTGGCTGGACTTCTAACAGACTTGTCCACCACTCCCCCGGGCCCAGTATCTTCTCCTCCTCACCCCAACTTTTCAGCTTCCTTTTGTGTGCCATCTTCTCCTATTAGATTGTAAGTTCCTTGAGAGCAGGGATTGTCTTTCTCTTTTCTGTCTTTATAGTCCCATCACTTAGCACACTGCTTGGCACATAGTAAATTCTTCAAGGGAACAAGGAGTGTAGCTACTTCTATTTATGGTCTTCCTTCCCCCTGCTTCAACAATGCCTAATCTAGCACAGTATTCTGCACATAGTAGGCACTCGATGACTGTTTCTAGAATGAGTGATAGATAAATGTCTCCATTATGAGTGTGCCCCCTGACTCTTGGGGCCACTAGGTGGCATGAGAGCCTCTCAGACCCAGGCTGGACTCTTGGGTTTCTTCATGACCTTCTGTTTGGAAAGAGAGACTGCACATGATAAAAAGCTCTATGTAGAAAATAAGCTTGTCAGCTAATGTGCTAGGGGGAGATCTATGGCCACTCTGTGCACTTGGGTTTCTTGCAGGGGAGAAAAAACATTAAAAATTTATGAAATCAGATAATCTCTGAGCAAGAGCTATTATTGGGAGGTGTGTCTGTTTTTTTTTTTTTATTTTAACACCTGTTCAATTTGAGTGACAACCCAGTCTCCCATTTTCCCATCAAAGACGTATGGCCGTATCGTTGAAAGTTCAGATGACCCAAAGCTAACCTAGTCTTCACATTACACTTTCTGAGGATGGTTACTAATACTCTGAAATTGGATTTCCTAAAAATCTTGCTTTGAACAATTCTTGTATGGATAGTTGTGGAAGACCTGTAGAACAAACACCAGCTTAAAAATACAAATAGCGAGCATTTATATATAGTGCTTCAAGATCTACAGATGCCGTATTACTTCATTTAATCCTTACAATAACATTGTGCTGTGTTACTTCCAATAGCCAGTTTTTACATAGTGATTTAAGGCTTTTGAGCCACTTTACAAATATTATCTCATTTTATCCTCACAAAAACTCTGTTATTCTCCCCATTTTACAGATGAGTAAACTGAAGAAGAAAGAGATTAAGTGACTTATCCAGAGGAATACAGCTGGTAAGTCATGTCTGAGGCAAGATTTGAGCTCAGATCTTTCCAACTCTAGGTCCAGGACTCAATCCATTGATTATCAATATTCCCACTTTATCAATGAGGAAAATGAGATTGTCAAGGTTTAGTAACTTGCATAGCTAGTAAGTTTCTGACTTACTTGAATATTCCTGACTCCAGATCCAATTCACTACCCCCTGCGTTACTAAGTTTATTATTTCTAAGACCCCTCTTGAAACTGGTTTCCCTGGAAGACTGAAATTGGACACAGGTGAGAGAGCTAGGTGGTAGAGTGGATTCCAGGAAGCATATGTTTTTATTGATTATTTTTAGAGGCAATGGGGTTAAGTGATTTGCCCAAGGTCACAGAGCTAGAAAGTGTTTGAGGCCAAATTTAAACTCAGGTCCTCGTAACTCTGCGGCTTGTGCTCTATCCACTGAGACACCTAGCCACCCCTGTTGTTGCTGTTTTATTATGTATCGCTGATGAAATAATCAGCTCTGGGCTTTTACTCTCAGCTGTCCTCTAAGCCTGGAATGCTTCCCCTCCTCATCTTTATCTTCTAGTTTCCCTGGCTTCTTTCAAGTTCTAGCTAAAATCTCACCTTCTGCAGGAAGCCTCTCCCAAACCCTCTTAATTATGTTGGTTCCCTCTATTAATAATTTCCTATTTATGCTGTGTGTAGCTTGTTTGTACATATTTGTTTTCTTGGGTCCCCCCTCCCACCATTAGATTGTGAGCTCCTTGAGGGCAGGGACAGTCTTTTGCCTTTTTTTTTTTTGTATTCCTGCATTTAGCATAATTCTTGGCAAACAGTAAGTCCTTTAAAAATGCTTACTGAAGAGACTTTCCATATAGAAGGTAGAACTAAATCATTTATTCAGACACCAGACAACCAGATCTCAAAACCAATAAGCCCAATCCATCATAGCAGCAAAGAATTCAATATACAATATCACAGCAGAGAACAACTCTATCCCAAAACCAACTGCTCCCTGCTGGGGCCTTGCCACTCACACACACACACACACACACACACACACTCACAACACAGCACATATCTGCTCTCTCCCTCAGCTCTAACTGCTCTCTCTCTCTGAGCATTTCCTGTGATATACTTTCCTTTTCCTCTCAGCAAGCCCTTCCCACCACATGTGATTTAGGCTTCCTGAGATGTAATGGGTGGGAAAGATCTTCAAATCTAAATTGTCATTATACCTGGTTGATGCTGTATCCCTGAACTGGACTGTGATGCCTGTGGCGGAAAGAGTGAGGCTGATGATTTTGCCCAACTCTGCCTCACAATTCACAGGCATGTCACAACATCACCCTGGTGATGTCATTGGTCTTCTTCTCAAATGAAGGACAAACAACATTAGTAAGAAAACATTTTTTAGGAAAGATATTGTTTGTCCTTTGTCTTCAAAGAGGATCAATGACATTACAAGGTGATGTCTCGACTTATGCGTGAATTGGATTTAAGTGAGGCAGAGTTGCATAAAGTCATCAGTTTCACTCCCTCTTCCAGAGTTACCAAAGTTCAGTGGCAGGACAAAAGTCAGGACCACTGGCAATGACCCAGGATGTAGTAGATAACCTTGGCATTTTCGATATCCCATTAAGCTCTAAGCATACCACAGAACCTACTTCAGCTGCCTTCATGGCGTTGGAGCAAACATTTCTCATCTACCCATTCCACTGGAAGGAAGTCTTCACATGCTTGGGGTAGACACCCCTCTAACTCACTAACACATTTGAGGTCTGTTGGTTACCCTCATTAGCCCATCTGCCAATATGGTTCTACCAAGGTGTAGCCTCTGTGTGGGCTACAGCTTCTTGCACCACAGGTGAGAGTTCGGTGAAAGACAGACACCAAAGGTGGATAAGCAACCCTGGAAAGGGCTCAGCAAGACCTCACACCAGAGGTACTAGTCCTCCTGAACCCCCAAAAGACCCCAGAGATACTCTACCTATCTTATCCCCACTCATCCTTTGGGGTCTAGCCAAAATCCTTGCTCCTTTACTGGTTACCATAGCCTGTAATGATTATAGGATCTTCAATCTAAAGGGACTTGGAGTTAGGAAGACCCCAACTCCTGCCTCAGATACTTACTATATAAGTGACCCTAAACAAATGACTTAATCTCTCTCATCCTGTTTCCTTCTCTAAGAGAATAACAATACTGCTTACCTCTCAGGATCAAATGAGATAACATATGTAAAGTATTTTGCAGCCTTTAAAGAAAAAAGAACGATGTCAACAAGATGGAGGGCTATGGGCAGAAGAGGCTATCTTTCATTGCCTATGCTCTAAAGACATCATGAGTGGTTTTTATGTGAAACATCTAGGTGTCACAGTGGGTGGAGCACTGGATCTGGAGTAAACAAGACGAGTTCAAATCCAGCTTCAGATACTAGCTGTGCCATCCTGGGCAAGTCACATGTTCTGTCTATCTCAGTTCCCTCATCTCTCATAATAGCACCTACCTTCCAGGGGTGTTGTGAGGATAAACTGAGATAATACTTGTAAAACACTTTGCAAACCTTAAAAATATTAGATAAATGAGCAATGGGTAGAGTGCCCTGCCTGGAGTCAGGAAGATTCATCAAGACTCATCATCAAGATTCGTCAAATCTGGCTTTAGACACTTGCTGTGTGACCCTGGGCAAGTCACTTAACCCTGTTTGCCTCAGTTCCTTCATGTGTAAAATGAGCTGCAGAAGGAAATGGCAAACTGCTCCAGTGTCTTTGCCAAGAAAACCCCAAATGGGGTCACAAAGAGTCAGACACAACTGAACAAAACAACTGAATGACAACAAAAGGCCACCTATTGTTGTTATCATCACCACCATCATTATCATCTTTGTTATTATTACTTCACAAAGAATCTGAAGAGACTGACTATTTTTAAGCAACAACAGAGGGTGGGAACCACTTAGCCTCCAACATTCTTTCTAACTCTCAGATTCTATGACTCATTATGTGACATAGACAATTCAGGCCAAGCCTACAAAATCCCTCAGATAGGAAGTCTGAGCAAATACCAAACACAAACAAACTTGGATTCATTGTAACATTGCAGGGAGGCTCTGCCATGAATGAGGATGCCATTTTATTTCTTCATTGGCATTTTATTTCCTTGCACATACATATAGCCCAAATACTCCCAAAATGGAAACTATTCCCAGGGGTTAAATAGTTAACTTTATGAAAGTTCATATGACCAGTCCACAGTTATCTTATTTGAAGGTTCTTAAATATTGATTTCTAAGAAAACAATATTCAATTCCAGAGAGGATACATTTTTATTGCTGATGGCAGTGGCAGCATCTGCAAGGTCAGATAAAGAAGGGCACCAGGAAAATAAGTGTCATAGTGATAAGACAATGCCAGGAAAGGGAGTGAGTTCTCACCTCTAAGCAGAGGGCAGTGGAAGACTATGAGGCACAGTAATGGTAGTTTTGGTGTCACTTTAGACTATATCAGTGCCTTGGGGCACTTGATCCTAGCTTAAATCAGCTGAGAAGTGATAGTAGCCATAGGAAGAAGAAAAGAAGGAAGAGAAAGAGGAGAAGGAATAGTGGTTGGGGACAAGAAGAAAGTGACAGATTTTTCCTCTTTTGATTCTTTAGAAATAAAGTGAGATGGGAAAAACTCACCCATCAGTGAGAGAGTCAGATGGCTCAGCTCAGTTCATGGTCAGATTCTGCCTTGGGTGGGGAGGCAGACACCACACATCTCTCATCCCAACACATTTGCTTTCATCAGACAATCTCACCACAGTCTGTTAGTCACAGGCCAGGCATGTCTATGCTCAGAGAACTCTCTCATTTACCCAGGAGGCACTGGATATAGCAGAGAGGTTCATTGCCCTGTGATAGCTGTTTTTAGATATACAACACGACAGACTGGTTGATTTTTGGCTTTTTGACCTCTCCATGAGCTTACCAAAGGAAAGGGCTTCCCTACCCCTTCTTGTATTGTGAAAATGCAGGGAGAGAAAAGGACAAAAGATATACCGAGAGCAATGAATTTGGAGGTAGGAGAACTAGATTTGTATCGGACATAGAGCCTTATCCTAGATATATAGAATCCTAACATAATACTTAATACTAATGTCCTACCATATCTCCCAAACTCTACACCTGCATCACCAACTTATTGTCAATATTATCCTCATCTTGATGGGGCATTGGCATCTCAGATTTAACATATCAAAAATAGAAATTAGTATCTCCCTTCCTAAACTTGTCCTTCTCCCAATATCCCTATTTCTGCTGAGGGTACCACTATTCTCTAAGTTACCAAGGTTCATAACCATGGAGTCATCCTTGAGTCTTGTCTAACACCTGAGCCTAGTATAGCAGGTATCTGTGTTACCCTGGGCAAGTAACTGGAGGTCTCCAGGCCTCAGTCTCTTCGTGAAATGAAATCGTGAAATGAAAGACTTATAAATGACGACCTCTAAAGGTCCTTCTAGCTATAAATGTATGATACTAGGTCTCACACTCCCCTCCTCCCAATAATGAATTAGTCGACAAGTCTGGTCAACTCTACTTCCATACTCTCACACCCTGCACTTTCTTACATTCAGAAAGACTTGAGTTGAAATCCTGCCTCAGGTCCTTCTTAGCTATGTGACCCTGGAAAAGTCACTTAATCTCTGTCTGTCTCAGTTTCCTCAGCTATAACTTAGGAACAATAATGGCGCCTATCTCCCAAGGGTATTGTGAAGATCATTATCTGTAAAGTGCTTATCATGGTGCCTAGCACACAGTAGGTGCTGAACAAATGCTGATTTCTTTACTTCATTCCTTCTTCCCCTTCTTCATTGTTTCTCCCCTTCCTTGTTTCCTTCCATTCTCTTGATCCACAGGACCTTATCACTGACTGTCAGGATAATTATGGAAGCCTTTCAATTAGCCTGCCTATCTCCAGTCTCTCTCTTTTTCAGTTAACTATACAATTAACAAAAAAAAAATCTTTTAGGCACAGTTCTAACTATATCATTCCTCTATTAAAAAACCTTCAGTAGGTCCATATTACCTCTAGGATAAAATATAAATACTTCAACCCAGCTTTTAAGACTTCCACAAAAGGGGTAAAGCCAACATGGCAGAGTACTGAGAGTATTTCAGCTGAACTCTCCCAACGTTCCCTTCCAAATAGCTTTAAAATAACATCCCAAATCAAATTATGGGGTGACAAAGTCAACAAAAAGGTCAGATAGAGACATTTCTCTAGCCCAGGACATCTTAGGAGGTTGGCAGGAGAGGTCTGTGACCCCAGGGTGGGGGCAACAGGGAACACAGCCCACGTGGCAGCAACACTAGCAGCAGGCCCTGGAAGTGGCTGCGATAATGGCAGCAGCAGCTTCAGGATTTCTCAATCCAGAGATGGTAAGGGGGTCGGATAATTGGTCAGAAAGAGATTGTAGGGCGCCCATTGCTGGCACTGGGTGCAGGACCCTGCTATATTGCCCATATGTAGTTCCAGGTCACATTTCCAGGGTGAAGAGGATCACTAGGGCTTGCAGCCACAGAGTGGGCAGGGACTTGGTCACAGTTCCAGGGCAGAAAAGAATGCTTGTAGTAGCTCACAAGGGAGTAGGGTCCCTGGTCTCAGTTTCAAGGCAAAAAAGAGGAGAGCAGGGGACTTGGTTACAGTCTCAGGACCAAGAAAAGTGCTAGCACTTGTGGCTGCAGGGGAGTAAGGTAAAGTCAAGAGCGCAGACCAGGAGAGCAGTAAGCACAACTCTCCTTGGATCATGCTACTTTGTAAGCATTAAAAACTTACAGACTGCCAGAACTAGCTCTGAAAACAACAGCAAAAAAAAAAAGCTTGAAGCTTGGGACAGTGTCCTATCTACCCTGGAACCATAGCCCAACCGTGCCATACCATTAAAAGTCAAGAAATAGACTGGAAAAAATGAGGAAGTGGAGGAGGAAGAAGAAGGAGGAGGAAAAGAAGGAGAAGAACAACAAGAAGAAAAACAAGAAGAACAAGAAGAGGAAGAAGAAGAGGAAA
Source organism: Trichosurus vulpecula (assembly GCF_011100635.1). Taxonomy (NCBI): domain Eukaryota; kingdom Metazoa; phylum Chordata; class Mammalia; order Diprotodontia; family Phalangeridae; genus Trichosurus; species Trichosurus vulpecula. Next base: position 554,321,082 of record NC_050573.1, on the reverse strand, counting down.
AAGAAGAAGAAGAAGAAGAAGAAAGGAGGAAGAGGAGGAGGAAGGGGAAGAGGAGGAAGAGAAGGAGAAGAAAAACAAGAAGGAGAAGAAGAGGGAGAAGAAAAGAAGAGGAAGAAGAAGAGGAAGAAGAAGAGGAAAAAGAAGAAGAAGAAGAAGAAGAAGAAGAAGAAGAAGAAGAAGAAGAAGAAGAAGAAGAAGAAGAAGAAGAAGAAGAAGAAGAAGAAGAAGGACAAGGAGGAGGAGGAGGAGAAAAAGGAGAAGAAGGCAGAGAAGGCACAAACATATTGAAGAAAAAAACACCTTAAAAATAGAATTGAACCAGAACCAAAGGGGAAAATAGAAATTGAAACAATCTACCAATCATTTCCTGAAGGAGATCCCAAAATAAAATCTCTAGAATATCATAACCAACCTCCAGAGCTCCCAAGTGAAGGAGAAAATATTGCAGTCAGACAGAAAGAAACAATTCAAATATCATGGAGCCACAGTCGGGATCACACAAGATTTAGTAGCTTCCATTTAGAGAATAGGAGGGCTTGGAATATTATATTCTGTGAGGGAAAAGAGCTGGAATTGGGGGCTATCTTCAGTTGTCCTATCTTGCCATAGTTCTGGAGGAGAAGGTGAAGCTGGGACTTTGTGTTCAACAGCCCTCCCTCACTTAAATCCAATTCACTTGTAAGGCATGGCATAACCTTCCTGATATCAGGGTCCTCTTCAAGAGGAAAAGACAAAAAACAACAACCCAGCAAAACTGAGTATAACCTTTCACGGGGGGAAATGGATCTTTTATTAAATAGATGTCTTTCAAACATTCCTGATGAAAAGACTAGAGTTGAATAGAAATTTTGACTTTCAAACACAAGACTCAAGAAAAGCATAAAAAGATAAATATAAAGAGAAATTATAAGTGACTCAATAAGGTTAAATTGTTTACATTCCAATATAGGAAGATGATAATTTTTTAACTTCTAGGAATTTTTATCTTTATTATGGCAGTTAGAAGGAGTATACATAGACAAAGGGCATGGATGTGAGTTGACTAAGGGGATGATCTAAAAAAAAAAGGGTGAGAAAGAAAATGCACTGGGAAAAGGAAGAGGAAGGGTGGGGACAGTATCTCACATACAGAGGTGCACAAGTAGTGGTGATGGATGTTGTCCTTCATTCTCGAAGAGGACCAAAACGACTTCACTATGCTAGAGTCGAGTTTCTTTGTGTTCAACTGTGGCTGATCAGACCAATACAAGCTCAGAATGCTCCACCACAGATTGGTCACAAATAGTCGTTGTGAAGATTTGGGGTAGATTCTCTAAATTTGAGGATCTTGTGCTTCTTCTGAGCTGTTTCAATTCTGCTTTTCTTCTCTAATGTGGGCACGCCATACTGAGAGGTCCTGTGCCAGTATCTCCCATGTTACACAATCAATTCCAAAGTATTTAAGAGAGACCTTGAAAGTGTCCTTGTATTGCTTCTTCTGACCACCATGTGAACACTTGCCCTTTGTGAGTTCTCCATAAAACAGTCTTTTGGCAAGCATACATTTTGCATTCGAACAATGTGGCTGGCCCATCAGAGTTGCGCTCTCTAAAGCAGAGTTTGAATGCTTGGCAGTTTAGATCAAGTAAGGACCTCAGTACCTGGAACCTTATCCTCCAGGTGATCTTCAGAATCTTCCCAAGACAATTCAAAAAGAAGCAATTCAGTTTCCTGTGTTCAGGTTTCACAGGCATACAACAATGAGGTCAGCACCACAGCTCTGTAGGCCTTCAGTTTGGTAATCAGTCTAATACCTCTTCCCTCTCATACTTTCCTTTGGAGCCTCCCAAACACTGAGCTAGCTCTGGCAATGCATGTGTCAACCTCATTGTCAATGTGTACATCCCTAGAAAGTACACTATCAAGGTAAGTGAACTTATCCACAGCATTCAAAACTTCTCCATTTGCTGTAACCGATGGTTCCACGTGTGGATGGTGTGGTGGAGGCTGATGGAGCACCTGTGTTTTCTTGGTGTTCATTGTTAGGCCAAAATTAGCACAAGCAGCAGAGATCCATACTTTGTTGCATCTCAGCTTCAGAGGCTGCATTGAGTGCACAATCATCCACAAACAGAAAATCATGCACCAGCACTCCCTCCACTTTGGTCTTGGCTTGTAGCCTTTTCAAATTGAAGAATTTACCAACAATGCAGTAGCTGACTTGATGCCATGTTTATCCTTACTGAAATCACTTGACAACATGGCTGAAAACATTATGTTAAAAAGCATAGGAGCATGCACACAGCCTTGTTTCACTCCACTGGTGACTGGGAATGCATGAGAACATTATCCATTATCCAGAACCTGGGCAAGCATGCCATCATGAAATTGATGTACAATACTGATCAACTTCTCTGGGCAACCCAAATTCTGACATAATTTTCCATAATCCCTCATTACTGACAGTATCAAAGGCCTTGGTCAGATCTACATATATTGTGTACAGACCTCTGTTCTGCTCCTGGCATTCCTCCTGGAGTTGTTAGGCAACAAACACCATATCAACTGTTCCTCAGCCCTTTCTAAAGCCACACTGGCTCTCAGGTAGATGACTATCTTCCAAGTGAAGGATCAGCCTATTAAGGAGGACTCTGGCAAGAATCTTGCCAGCAGTGACTAAGAGAGAGATCCCCTGTGATTGTCACAGGACAATCTATTTCCTTTACCTTTATAGAGATGCACAATGGAGGCATCCTTGAACTCCTAGGGGATAATCTCCTGTTGCCATATAACCTGGAAAATCTCAGTTAGCTTTTGTATGAGCAATGGATCCCAAGCCATAAATGAGGTCCCTAAGAAAAAATCTCTAGAACCAGAAAGATTCACAAGTGAATTTTACCAAATATTTAAAGAGCAATTAATTCCAATACTATGTAAACTATTTGGAAAAATAGACAAAGAAAGAGTTCTACCAAATTCCTTGTATGACACAAATATGGTGCTGATACCTAAACCAGGAAGCACAAAAACAGAGAAAGAAAACTATAGACCAATTTATCCAATAGATATTGATGCAAAAATTTTAAATAAAATACTAGCAATTGAATTACAGCAATATATACAGCAATAACACTATGACTAAATGTGATTTATACCAGGAATACAAGACTGGTTCAATATTAGGAAAACTATCAGCATAATTGACCATTTCAATAACAAAGCCAACAAAAATCATATGATTATCTCAATAGATACAAAAAAAGTTTTAGACAAATTTTTGTTATTTGTGGTTGGTGGTGGTGTTAGTGGTAATGGTGGTGGTGTTGAACAGTTATGTCCAACTCTTTGCAACCCCATTTGGAGTTTTCTTGGCAAAGATATTGGAGTGGTTTGCCATTTCCTTCTTCAGTTCATTTTACGGATGGGGAACTGAGGCAAACATGGTTAAGTGAGTTGCCCAGGATCACACAGTTAGTAAGTGTTTTTGGCCAAATTTGAACTCAGGAAAATGAATCTTTGTGACTTCAGGCCCAGCACTCTCTATAATACTGTGCTACCTAGATGCTTTTTGACAAAATACGAGACTCGTTGCTATTAAAAAAACACTAAAAAACAGGAATAAATGGAGCATTCCTTAAAATGATAAATAGTATCTATCTAAATGCAAAAGCAAGCACTATCTGTAATGGTGATAAGCTAGAAGACTTCTTAATAAGACTGGGGATGAAGCAAGGATTCCTGGCATCACCACTATTACTCAATATTGTCTTAGAAATGCTAGCTGTAGCAATAACACAAGAAAAAAGAAATTGAAAAAATTAGAATAGACCATGAAGAAACAAAACCATCAGTCTTTGAAGATGATATGATGGTATTCTTAGTGAATCAAATTATCTTCCTTTAACAGGTGAGAAAACATGCTCAGAGAACCTAAGTGACTTGTCCATGGTCACACAGCACTTAGCACAGTGCCTGGCACATCATAGATACTTAATAAATGTGTATTGACTGATTGCCTAAGAAAACTACTACCAATGATATTTATTAATAACTTCTTACATACAAAACATTGTGCTAGGCACCAGAAATACAAAAACAAAAATGAAACACTAAGCCACCATTCTATTAAAAAATTCAGCATGCATGCTTAATTAATTAAGTTTTGTTTTTGGTCAGCGAAAGAATAGTCACATAAGGGTGCATTGGAAGGTCTTCACAGAGAAGGTGGCATCTGAGGTAAACTTTGAAGGAAGATAAAGATACTGATAAGTGAAGATGATGAAGGAATGCATTCTAGGCATGGAAGGAGGGCAATTTGTACAAATGCTTAGAGGTGGGAAATTAGAAGTTAAATAAATAGGACAACTAAGAAGCCAGTTTAGCTGAAGCTAGAAAAATGAGAAGGGAAATAATGTAAGATAAATATGGAAAGATAACTGGATACAGATTTTGGAAGGGTTTTTTTTGGTTTCTTTTCTAAATTTACTATCTATTTTAAGCATTCTTTTGAAAAAAACCTTGAGTTCCAAATTTTCTCTCTCCCTGCCACCCTTCCCACATCCATTGAAAAGACAAGAAATGAGATATTGATCATACAATTGAAATCATGCAAAACATTTCTATATTAGCCATACTGAAAAAAAAGCAAGAAAAATTGGTTAGAGAGCTGGGCCTGGAATCAGGAAGTCTTGAGCTCAAATCCAGCTTCAGGCACTTACTAGCTGTGTGACCCTGCGCAAGTCTGTGTGATCCTGTTTGCCTCAGTTTCCCCATCTGTAAAATGAACTGGAGAAGGAAATGGCAAACCACTCCAGTATCTTTGCCAAGGAAACCCCAAATGGGGTCACCAAGAGTTGGGCACAACTGAAATGACTGAACAACCTTGTTCTCACTGCTGTTGATGTTATTGTTATATCTATATGTCCTTCAAAGACTAGGGATAGCTCACAGAGGAGTTTGTTTCCCATAACTGTCAGAAACCATTTTGTTAGCCTACTAGCACAGGGATATTTGAATCAATTGGACTGTTTTAAGTCTGAGAAGGTTAATGGGCATTCATGTCCCATAACCAATAACCACATCTTCAGAGAAGCTTGCCAACTATTAGTTCTGTGTGTTGAAAAGATACTTTTTAGTAAATTGGCATATAAAATAAACAACAAATGTGTTTTAAGGCCAGAGTGGCTAACTGGTCCCTGTGGATTACTACACATATTACACCCAGGGAATGCCATTAGCTCTCCTTAGCTGCCTTTTCATCTTCCATCTAGAATAGAGTTTTCCATAGGAAGTTGGCTTCTCTCTCCTTTCCATCCACCTTTCTCTTCACATCCATTAGAGAAGCTTTCTCTATGAAAGAAAGGAATGCTGGGTCATTGTGCTGGAAGTATTTAACTAGGGAGATCTCAAAACAAAAAAAAAAACAGCATTGTCATATGGTGAATGTTTTCTCAAGTCACACCTTGCAGTGATAACAACTAAGTCTTTAAAACATCAGGCTCAGTTTGATTCCCAGAAGTTCATTGACAAAATGGAGATGTAGCTTGGGTCCAGAAACTCTAGTCATAACAGTTGTGTAGTCTCAAGACCACCATAACTCCATGAACTGAGTTGGCCACTCTGTTGAAAGTATAAAAAGAAGGTTGGTTTGTATTTCGTTTCAGCTGGAGAAACAAAACAAAGTGAAGGTTTCTCCAAAACTTGGAGATACATTTTAAAATTCAATATTAGATACTTTACTCTCATCTAAACTGATCAAAGGAAGGAAAAATATACACATGCACACACAATTGGATACAAAAATTCATTTCATTCAACAGGGAAATGGGAGGGAAAGGGAAGAAGGTGGGTAGATTAAAGGAAGGACTAATTCTAAGCAAAATAAACTCTAAGGATATATAAAAATATTTATGGTTCTTTTTGGGGTGGCAAGGAATGGGAATAAGAGGAGATGCTTATAAATTGTGGAATGGATCAACAAGATACGGTATATAAATGCAGAGGAATAATTCTGAGCTGTTATGAAGGAGAGGAAAGGCTTGTATGAACTGATGCAGAGCAAACAGAGCCAGGAGAACAATTTATGCAATGATGACAACATGGCAAAGACAGACAACTTGGAAACAATTAGGAACTCATTAGTATAATGGTCAACAAAGATTCCAGAGGACTGAAATGTACTACCCACCTCCTGATAGAAATGTGAAGGACTCAGAGTGCTGAGGGCTCTGTCAAGTATCGAAAAGTCCAGAATTAAAATCTACCAGTCAATCAATCAACTAGTATTTTTAAGTGCCTACTCTGGGTCAGGTGCTGTGCAATTGAGTTGAGCTTGATTATATTTTCTGATACTGCCATGTTAAAGAGGCAGTATGGTGTGATATGTGGGCAGCTAGGAGGCACAATAGATAGAGCTCTGGGCTTGGGAAGATTCCTCTTCCTGAGTTCAAATCTGGCTTCAGACACTTATTAGCTGTGTGACTCTAGGCAAGTCACTTAACTTTACCTCAGTTTCCTCATCTGTAAAATAAGCTGGAGAAAGAAATGGCAAGCCATTCCAGTATGATTAACAAGAAAACCCCAAGTGAGGTCACAAAGAGTCAGACATGACAGAAAATGTCTAAACAACAAAAGGTGTAATAGTGTGAACAACTAGGATAGTAAAGGGCTTTAAGATCTTGTCATACAATAATAATTGAAGAAACTATGGATGTTCATCCAGTAAATGACTTAGGGGAGACATAATAGGTGTCTTAAAAACTTGTCACATGGACCAGGAATTAAGTGTGGTGGATAAAGTGCTGAATTTTGAGTCAGGAAAGACCTGGCCTTGAATGCCCCCATCACGGGCACAGTAGAAGGGATGGCACAGCTGGATGAAAGGGCAGGGTGGAGGAAGATGCCAAATAAGAAAATAGGAGGTGGGGCTTGGGGATAGTCTTCTCTTATGTAGCCAACTATTGACTAATACATGGATGGAGAGAGAAACAGATGGTAGAAAATTGTTAAAGAAAACTGTTAAATGTTAAATGAAAAATAAAGCTCAGAGTCTCCAAAGGGCATTTATGCTGAATGACGACTGGATGGGGGGGGGGGGTAGGTCCATAAATGCTCTCATTTGATAGTAGAGGATGGGGAAGAGAAGAGCATAGCTTGGTCAAGTTTCACCCACTGGAATGGTAATTTAAATTTGAAGATCTTTCCTACCCATTAATAGGCCCATGTGACCTGCTTATGTCACAGGAAGCCTAAGTCACATGTGGTGTGAGGAGTTTGCTGAAGGAGAGGAACTGGAAGAGTGGAGCAGGAAATTCTCAGAGTGGTTAGAGCTGGGGGAGAGAGCAGACATGTCCCAGCTGTGCTGTGAGTGTGTTTGTTGGTGGCAAGGCCCCAGCAGGGAGCAGGGAGGCTATGGAATGGAATCATTCTCTGCTATGATAATGTGTATTAATTTCTTTGCTGCCATGATGGATTGGGTTTATTAGTTTTGGGATCTGATTCTCTGGTGTCTGAATAAATGGTTTACTTCTTCTACCTTCTATATGGAGAGTCTCATATTTTGCAATACAAAATTACATAGGCATATTGACAATAATCGTCTATATTGTGATTATTGCCTAGCTAATACATTTGGTGACTAGGAGGATGGGACTGCAAAGTACAAAATCTCTATTTGGAGGTAGGAGGGCTTTAGAGGAAGAAATGGTCATCCCAGGTTGGGATAATGTACCTTATTCCTCCATAGCAAGGCAATGGTCTACTGGAGCAGGACTCTGTGAAGACTGGAACCAGAGCCTACAGAGGGGAGAACCTAGAGATTTGGAGAGATGTTTGCAAGAAATTAAAGTTAAGCCAGGGAGAGAACTGCCAACAGCACTCTCTAGGCACGGCTGGATATTGTTGTCAGCTTATAGTTTGATCTATGAAAGAATGGACAGATTGTTAAAAGAGAAAACTAAGATAGAAAGAGAATTAACTAGCCTGAATGGGAATATTTCTTTGCCACAGCAAGATGAGAAATCTCAGGTGGCAGAAGAACAGATTATTGTTCGGGAACTGACTGATTTTGCTGTTAATTTGGCTAGAAAAAAGAGGAAGCCAAGGAGGTCAAAAGTGCATCTAAGTTCAGCCCAGGTCAAGTTTAGCTGCCCATTTTGTTACTATGGTGATGGGGAAGAGAGCCGGGAGAGAATGTTACAGTATTAGGAGATGAGGAACGAAATGATACTTTGTGGCATGATGCTCCTGAGCCAGAAAATGATACAATATCAGACCAGACTCCTCAGACAGAAATGCACCCCATACTGTGAAGGAGGCAAGAGACCCAAGAAAATAATACAGTTTTTCAATAAATGTTGGAGGATTTTATACAGCAGAAAATCACAGATATCTTCAGTAGGTTCACCCAAGGAATGGGAGAATCATTAATATCTTGGATTGTGGGAATCAGTCATGAAGGGGCCGCAGGAATATCTGTGGATAGTGTGGACTGTATGAAATTCATAAGCATTAGTCAGAATCCATTTGTACAGCAAGCATTTAGGAATTATTATCTGCAAGGGGGTAACAGGATGATTAGTCTGTTAGCTTTAGCAGCAAAAGGATGTAACCAAGAGTATCCCACTGATTCTATGTGGCCCAGTGCAGATAGACCCTGGTATTCATTTAGGAACTGTATGAGAAAGTTAAAGGAGTAGTTAATGAAGACTGCTGTTATGATGGAAAACACAGATGCATGCTATGATAATCCCTTGGGAGTCTCTCATAGTCTCATAGTTAAGACGGCTCCCCCTGCTCATAAACACCTAATTCTGGCTCTGCTAATTGGTGAGGCAGGGTACCCTCTTTTTGAGGTGCTAGATAGGATTTCACAGTTAAGTGACTTAGGAGTCTGGGGAAAAGATAAATTTCCTTTAGAGAGAAGAGTGAATAACCAGCAGAATCAATGTCAGAATAGAGAGACAAGAAAAGAAATGTTTACTGCTCTATTGAGAGTAGGAGTAGATTTTGTAAGACTAGATGGTATTCCAACTAATGAGCTATAAAAAATGTACTGAGATAAGGGACTTAATAGCAGAAGGAATAGAGAAGTAAGAACTGCCCCTACAAATACTACAGATCTTAAACCCTTGTATCCAAGTGAGTCACATCTTCAGGGAGACTAGGAAATAGGCTGAGTGCCAGCTCAGATTAAAGAAACACACAGATGGGATTACAGGCCCCATATTAATCTGACTATATATCGGAAAAATGGATCAAATACTGTAACTTTGGCATTGATCAATACTACGGCAGAGGCCTCTCTTGCATTCAGAAACCCTGACAAATTTAAGCACGGAACTCCTATTACCATCACAGGACTAGAAGGGGTGGAAATATCAGCCAGGCAAGTCAAACTGATGAGGAAAATTGGACAATTGCCTAAGAAAGAATATACCATGGTCATTGTACCCATTCCTGAATACACCATTGAAATAAATATATTGAGAGGTATGACTCTAAATTTGCCTGAGGGGAGATATTAATTTGTAGTAAGGAAGATAGGAATTAATATAGTTTTAGTGGGAAAAGTAAAAATGGACCCAATCACTTTACCTGAATCTTCTAAAGTAATTACTTTGAAGCAGTATCATGTGCCAGGTGGGCAAGATGAAATTGCCAGTACCATAAAGGAATATGTTGAAGCAGGAGTGTTAGTACCTACAACCACTCGATAGAATAATCCTGTCTAACCAGTCTGAAAGTCAGATGGATTGTGGAGAATGACAGAGGATGAGGTGACTCCTCCCTTGTATGCTGCTGTTCCAGATACTGTTACCTTAATAGAAAGGATCCAGAAATATGGTGGGACTTGGTACACACTTATTGATTTAGCCAATGCTTTCTTTATGATCCCAATAGACTCCAAACAATGGGACCAGATTGCTTTCATGTGGCAGGGCCAACAGTTTACTTTTACCCTATTGCCACAAGGATATTTGCACAGCCCAACTATTTGTCACAAGTTTGTGGCTGAACATTTGGATGAATTAAAGTTACCTGGTATACAGCTTACCCACTACATAGATGACATTATGATACAGGGAGAAAATGTAAAAGAAGTGGAGAAGAGTTTGATACTTTTAATTGGGCATATAAAAAGCAAAGGATGGGAAATTAACCCTACAAAGATTTAAGGGCCAGCTCAAACTGTAAGATTTTGGGGTATACAATGGAATAAAGTATTGCAAGAAATTCTCCCACAAGCCTGACAAAAGATTCAAGATTTTCCTATCCCTACCAATAAGAAAGAGACCCAAAAGTTTATAGGACTATTTGGATATTGGAGACATCACATTCTGCATTTGGGACAGATTTTGAAATCCTTATATAAAGTTACTAGGAAAAAATATGAATTTGATTGGGGACTTGAACAGAATAAAGCTTTTGAAGAAGCCAAGGCTGCTATACAATTGGCCCTAGATTTATGGCCTATGCAAAATGGCCCAGTGGAATTACAAATGACTGTACAAGATGACTGTGAGAACTGGAGTTTATGGCAAAAACAACAAAGCCGAAATGTATCATTAGGATTTTGGTCAAGGAAACTTCCTTCATCTGGAGTTCAATTTACACTTTTTGAAAAGCAGTTGTTAACTGCATATTGGGCTTTGGTAGAGACTGAACAACTGACTCTGGACCATGAAGTGATATTAAGGCCTAGAATCCTGATTATGATCTGGGTAATGAGTACCCCAGCATTTCACAGAATTGGACAGGCACAAGAGGCTAGCATAATTAAATGGAAATGGTATATTCAAAATAGATCTAAGACAGGCCAAAGTGGAGTTTCTGCTCTACATGAATCTACAGCAAACATAGACACTGAGGGAAATGATAAACTCCCTGTACCAAGTCAACAGTTGCTACAATCCTTGGTAAAATGGAGTGACAGATATGATGGATTAACTGAAGAACAGAAGAAATATGCATGGTTTACTGATGGGACAACAAAATATTTGGGCCATAAAAGACAAAGCAGTGGCCTATAACCCATGTTCTAAGAGGACTTTGGAAAGTACTGGGATAGGTGGAAGTAGTCAATGTGCTGAACTGATGGCAGTACATCAAGTCATTAAAGCAGAACAAGGAGTATAGTGTCATATAGTCTCTGATTTATGGGTAGTAGCTAATGGGTTAGCTACACGGATGCCCATGTAGCAAAATCAAAATTGGGAAATTCATGGTAAACAAGTTTGGGGCAAAGAATTATGGGAAGATACATGGGACATGTCTTTGGTTACTAATTTGTCAGTTTTTCATATAGATGCTCAAGTAGCCCTCGCTATGCCAGAATGTGAGTACAATGCACACTCTGATCAACTAGCAAAGGTTGCTACTGAACATATTGTCCCTACCCTGACAGCTGATGATCTGGTACTAACAAAATGGGTCCACCAAATGGCTAGCCATTTAGGGGTCCAGGCCACACACCAGTGGGCACAAGATTGAGGTATTAGTATCTCTCATGAATTGTTAAAGCAAGTAGCAGAAGAATGCTATATATGTCAATTGGAAAAGGAATAAACTGTTCCTTGAGTGGTAACTAGAGAGATAGCAAGGGGAAAAGTTCCAGCCCAGATTTGGCAGATTGGTTATACTGGACCACTACACCAAGATATAAGATGCAAATTTATATGCACTTGTGTTGACACCTATTCAGGTCTACTAGTGGCTTATCCAGGATTAGCAGCTTGAGGAATACATGTAGTTGGAGTGATAGATTCTAACTATTAAGGAGAAATTGTGACATTCCATGGGTAAAGAACCCATACAGTTTTGTAAAAATGATAGAATGATAGAATAGTTCAATTGATTATTATTCCTTGTGAAATAATATCCCTTGTGAAAACTGACCCTCCTTCCAAGATAGTTATCTTGGAAGGAGGGTCAGTTTTCACAAGGGGAACAGAAGAGTTTGGTTCTACTGATAGAATAAAATTGGGACTTAATGTATGGGTAAAATGGAATCCAGATGATGTTCCACAGGCTGCAGAAATTATAGTACATGGGAAGGATAATACTATAACCGTTGTTTATTCAGGAGAAGATGATTTCCAAATTGTACTCTTGACTCATGTATACTACCATGAATGAGGCTATGATGGTCTCCTTGTTTCTTTTTGGATTTTTCTCTGTTAAATTTGTTTGCTAGATTTGTTTCCTGCAGGCTTAGTACCATCCACCTGCAGATACCTGATCACTTAAGCAGAATGACATCCACCTGTCCACCCCTGGACCTGATGACTGTGATGTGTCATCTCTGGACCTGGTATTGACTGAGCTCCAAATGCCAGCTACAGAACTGACATCCCAAATAGGACCCTTTACCTCTTGGGGCAGGTACAGCTCTATGTCCAATTTCAGCAGGAAGAAGCTATGGAGGACAAGACCTTCACCCCTTACCCCAAGATTCTGAGCCCCATTTTTTCCAGGGGGAAATGATAGTATTGTTTTATAGGCTTATCTTGTGTTATCCCTGTTATATTGTTGTAAAGTTCTATTGACACCAGTTATCCCCAAAATCCTATTTATTGTCTATTGACCTATGTAATGGATAAGAAAGATCTTGGGGTCCAATGTAAAGGTGATTTAAATTTGAAAATCTTTCCTACCCATTAATAGGTCTGTATGACCTGCTTATGTCACAGGAAGCTTAAGTCACATGTGGAGGGAGGAGTTTGCTGAAGGAGAGGAACTGGAAGGGTGGAGCAGGAAATTCTCAGAGCAGTTAGAGCTGGGGGAAAGAGCAGACATATCCTAGCTGTTCTGTGAGTATGTTTGTTTGTTGGTGGCAAGGCCCCAGCAGGGATCAGGGAGGTTATAGAATGGGATCATTCTCTGCTATGATAATGTGTATAAATTTCTTTGCTGCTATGATGGATTGGGCTTATTGGTTTTTGGATCTGGTTCTCTGGTGTCTGAATAAATGGTTTACTTCTTCTAATTTCTATATGGAGAGTCTCATATTTTGCAATACAGAACTACATAGGCATATTGACAATTATCATCTATATTGTGATTATTGCCTTGCTAAGACACTCACCTAAAAAGGGATGCTAGGTTTGGGTCAGTTCCTGCCAGCTGTTGCTGCTCCTCCTGAGTGAACGATGGAACAGTGAGGCAAAGGCATTAGGTAGGTGAAACCAGTGCAGCCAAACCTTGTGCTCCAAAAAGCCTAGTATCAATGTTATTAAATATACACATGTATATGTATATATATATATATATATGTGTACATATATATATGTATATATATATACATATATATATATATACAGAGAGAGAGACAGACAGACAGACAGACAGAGAGACAGAGAGATGGCAGAGTAAAAGCAGGGACTTTCTTGAACTCTCCCCCAAACTGCTCCAAATATCTATAAAAAATGACTCTAGACAAATTCTAGAGCAGCAGAACCCATAGAATGACAGCGTAAAGTGGATTTCCAGCCCAAGACAACCTGGGAAGGTCAACAGGAATGGTCTGTTGCACCAGCCTGAGAGAGGAGTACAATGTAGCACAGACCAGGCCCCAGCAAACCTGGAGCAGGCCTCAGGGGACTGAATCACTGGCAGCTGCGGTGGTTTCCAGACTTCTAAACCCATCAATGCCAAGGACAACTTGGAAAGTCAGGGGGAAAGGTCTGTTGGACCTGGGTAAGAGAGGAGCAAGATGCAGCCCGTACCTAGCCCCAAGGTGGCAATGGAAGCAGAGGCAGTGGCTACCTCCAGAGTTCTTGACCCACAGATAATGGGGGGATGCGGCAGCTGCTCAGAGATGGATTGCAGAGACCTCTTTGCTGACACTGAGGCAGGATTCTCTTGCTTTGCCCTGCTTGGATCTGGGTCTCTATCGTGGGTGGCAGTCCTGGGGTAAGTAGGAGCACTGGAGTGCCAGAGCTTGTGGCGGCAGTGGAGAGGGAATCCTCACAGTTCCAAGGCAGAAAAGGGTGCTTGTGGTCACTCACAGATCAGAGCACAGACCAGGAGAGGGGTAAACACCTCTCCTTTGATCATATAAACTTGGAAGTACGGAAAATTTACAGGTCCCTAGAAATATCTCTGAAAATAGCTACACAAAACCCCTGAAGCTTGATTCAGTAAACCCTCCATGAGGGAAGCAGAAAACTACCTTAACAAAGAGCTAAAAAACCTAGTAATTGGCTGGGAAAATGAGCAAACAGCAGAAAAAAATCAGGCTACAAATGTGTGTGTGTTTGTGTATGTGTGTGTGTGTGTGTGTGTATACACATATGTGTATATGTGCATGTACCTACTGGTTTCCAAATATCATCACTCTATGTTTATCACTAGTATTTATATGGTACCTTAATGTTAGCAAAAGTGCTTTACAAATAGTATATCATTTGATCCTTATAACAACCCTGGGAGATAAGTATATTATTATCCCTATTTTACAGATGAGTAAATTAACGTAAATATAGCCACTTTGCAGTGGCTTACCCAAGGTCACAGGGTTAGTGTTTGGGGCAGGATTTGAATTCAAGACTTCCTGAATCCAAGTCTAGCACTTTATCCCCCCCCACCTTATGAGCATGTATATGTATCTATATACACATTTACACACATACATATACATATACATATATATGCATACATACATACGTGTATATATATATATATATATATATATATATATATCACACATACATGAGGCAGGATGGAGTAATGGATAGAGAGTTGACTTTGAAACCAAAAAGATTTGGGTTCAAAGCTAACCTCTGACACATCTTGACTAGATGAACCCAGGCGAGGGATTTAATCCTTCAGTGCTCTGTGCACCTCTCTAAGTTATATTCAGTCAAGTAGGCACAGGAAGGGGAAGGAAATGAGCATTTTTAAAGGCCTAGTGCAGTCCAGAAACTGTTAGAAATTCTTTACAATCCTGGGAGGTAGTGCTAATATTATCCCCATTTTAGAGTTGAGGAAATAAAGACATAAATAGGATAAGTATCTTGCCCAATGTCACACAGCTGGCCAGTCTGAGGCTGGATTTGAATTCATGTCTCACTGACTCCAGGTCCAGTACTCTATCCACTGATGTCACCTAGCTGCTTATTACATAGTAATGAACTATGTAATACATAAATAAAATTAAAAAGCACTTATTACATAGTAATAAATATTACTATGTGCCAAGTATTAAGTGCTAAGTTTACAAATAAGCAAAAAAAAAAGGACAATGATATCCCCTGCTCTCAAGAAGCTTACAGTCTAATGGGAGAGATAACTTACAAACAACTATCTGTAAACAACATAGATACAGGAAACACTGGAGATAATCGATGGAGGGAAGGCAGCAGCATTACAGAACATGAAGAATGGCTTCTTATAGAAGATATGATTTAGTTGAGACTTGAAGGGAGCCAGCAAAGTTAGATGGCAGAGATGAGAGGAATAAGATCCAAACATGGGCAACCATCAGCAGATGGAGTGAGGTGAGAACAGCAAGGTCAATGTCACCAGATTGAAGAGGACATGAGGGGAAAAGGAGCATGTAAGAAGAAAGGAAAGGGCAGCAGGAAGGGGGCAGCTTACAGAAGTCTTTAAAAACCCAAATGAAAATTTAATATTGGATCCTGGAAGCAATCAGGGAAAACTGGAGTTGATTGAATGGTTGGAGGGCGGTGACGTGGTCAGACTTCTGCTTAGGGAAGATTATTTGACAGCTGAGTAGAAAACAGACTCAAGTGGAAGGAGATGTGTCAGGCAGACCAACCAGCTGACCATTGTGTTAGTCCAGGAGTAAGGTAACAAGGGCTTGCATCAGCATGGCGTTGGTGTCAGAGGTGAGATAGGGCCAAGTAAGAAAGACATTATGAAGACAAAATGGACAGACTTTGGTAAATAGATAAGGTGCAACTAGGTGGCACAGTGGATAGAGCACAGAGCCTGGAGTCAGGAAGACCTGAGTTCAAATATGGCCTCAGATACTTCCTAATTATATGATCCTTGGCAAGTCACTTAGTCTCCTCATTTGTAAAATGAGTTAGGGAAGGAAATGGCAAACCACTCTAGTATCTTTGCCACGAAAACCCCAAATGAAGTCATGAAGAGTTGGACACGATTAACATAACTCAAGGATGACAAAATGGGGAGAGTGGGTGAGGTGAGAGAGAAAGAGGAGTCAAGGTTGTGAGCCTGGATAACTGGGATAGTAGTGGTACCCTCCACATTAATAGGGAATTTAGGAAGAGGGAAAGATTTAGAGAAAAGATAATGAGTTCAGTTTTAGATACATTGAGGTTAGGATGACTACAAGATAGCCAGTTAGAGATGTCCAATAGCAAGTCACAGAGAAGATTCCAACATGCATCTGTATAGGAAGTTCCTCAGCAGCAGCTCCCCACACAGATGAAATCACCAGTCCACTTCCTGTCTCCGTTAAAAGTAGATGTTTTCAGGAATAAGAACATGGAACTCCTACCATGCACTACCCACATTGGGAGTACTGCCTCAGGTCTGGGTGCTTCAGTTTAGGAGGGACACTAACAAGCTCCAGGGAAGAGAAGGGCAATTAGGATGGTAAAGGACCAGAAGTTTATGGCACATGATAATTTCAGGAAGTAGCCATGTTTAGTCAAGAGAAGACTCAGGAGGGATGTGATAGCTGTCTTCAAATATTTGAAAGGTCACATCATGGAACAGTTCTGCTTGGCCCCAGAGGGCTGAACCAAGAGTGATGGGTGCAAGTCACGAAGAGACAAATTTTACTTTGACATAAGCAAAAACTTCATAAGAGCTATCCCAAAGTAATGGACTGTCTCGGGAGGTTTGAGGTTCCCTGGCACTTCCATTGTAGTGCTTCAAGCAAAGAGTGAGACCTACTTGTATACACTGTACAAGGGATACTTTGTCATGTATTGGTTGGACCTGATGGCCACAAAGAACCTCTCCATCTCTGAAATTCTGTGACTCTGTGGTTTTGTATCATAAATGAGAAATGGGCACATGAAGGATGAGTTTGAATAAAAACTATGCAGACTGATGAAAAGTCTTTGTGACAACCTGAATTACTCCACATTCTTTCTACCCAGAGTTGGGTCATTCCCCACTTACTAAAATCATGAGCTCTGAGGCCTCAAGAATGTCAGGAAAGTGTCCAAGAAGCCCTGTTGGAAAACATAAGAAATTATTTATTCTCACAAGATCAGAGCTCCTTCATTTATCTCCTTTAAAAGCACATACTGATATGTTTTGTTTATACATTACCTTCAGCTCTAAATATAGCTTCCCCCTTGCCTTTCCCAGTGAGTTATATCCTTGGAAATGAATGGCAAAGAATTGACTAAGTGCTTATTCTGTGCCAAGGACCATAATAAGTAGTTAATATGCAAATAGAAAATTAAATAATTTTTTGCTCAAGAAACGCAAATCCTAATTAGAAGAGATAGCACATACAGGAGGGTTCAGATATAGGGCAGATGGAAAAGTCATATGGTCTTTCTGGCAAAATGACAAATCAGAAGTCAATGTCCAGTGATCCAGGAAGCAAAATAGATGGTAAATTGCAGTGGATCTTGGGAAACAGTGTCAGGGCAGATGGTCCCTGACCAATGACCAATGGAAACAGATTGTGGGCCCAAGGGTTGGAGTGGAATGGGACTCCAGGTTACCTCAGGTAAGAATGAGAAGAAGAGGAAGTCACTATCCCTCCAGGAGGATATGTCCAGCACTTGGTGGGAATCAGGCAATGGGGACTACATCAGTGGATAGGAAGATCCCAGGTTTTCCCCACAGCATCTGTTATTAGTAGGTCTTCTGGATGCCTATAACATGCCTTGTTACAAAAGGCGATGATAGGGAACAGGTTAGCAAAACTAACAGGAACATCTCTTCCTGGCCAGCTCCCCAAATTGACTGACAAATTTACTGTTCGAGTCCTCAGAAGGGCTTCTACTCTCAGGTTCAAAAATACTTAGTGGGTCCCTATTCCTAAAACTATAGATCAACAATCCCTAATTGGTGCACTTAATCTTAATAGTCTGGCAGTAGTTAAAATTAGCTCAAAGCAAAGGCAGTCACTAATATGGCATATAAAGAAGAGCAGCTAGCTACAAAATTCCTGCCTATATATCTGGGGCACATTTTCCCACAGATTCATACAATTTCATACAGAATCATGGAAAGAATTGATACAAATTAGAGTATACTGGTAATAAGGCATACACAAAAGAGTCATATGTAGCAGAAGCAACTCATGCCATTTGTATTGTTATTCAGTTGTGTCCAACTCTCCATGACTCCATCTGGGGCTTTCTTGGCAAAGATACTGGAGTGATTTGCCATTTCCTACTCCATCTCATTTTACAGACAAGGAAACTGAGGCAAACTGGGTTAAATGACTTGCCCAGGGTCACAGAGCTGGAGTCTGAGGCTGGATTTGAACTCAAGTCCTCCTGACTCCAGGGCCAGATCACTATCCACTGTGCCACCTAGCTGCCCAACCATAAGGCTGTGGGAAGATCTGGATGTGATCTAGGAGTGGCCAAGTAGTCTGGGAACAGAGAAGGGTTCTAGATGGAGTTAAGGAGTAGCAGTCTAGGATGGGGCCAGGTACAGACAATGAGGACCACAATGAAGGGCCAGGTGCCCCACAGGAACGCCAGGGACCTGGGCCATGTGGGAAAGTCCACAGGCTTTTCCTTTTTGGGGTCCAGATCCCAAAGATATGTTTTTTTTTTCCTTTTAGGGCTTCAGATCCCATTTCCATCAATACAACAGAGGGTGAGGAGAAAGAGTAAGAAGAGAGCAGCGTAGAGTGTACCCTTCACACCCTCCCACCCCAAGTTGAGGCATAAAGGTCATATTCCACAAAGCTACTCCCTGCCTCAAATGATCAAACATCTCAGGGCTGGCTGGCTTAGCTTTCTGAAGACCGCAGTGGAATGACAAATGACAAGTTCCTCTTCTAATTCAACTAGAGAAACGTTTTCACACTTTGTAAAAGGATAACAAAGGACAGATCCATTTTTGCACATGCTTTGTTTAACCCTCTTACCTCTGTTATCTGACCCTAGCTTTCTGTGATTGCCTCATTCAGACAGAAGCTGGGAGCCAATTCTTGTCTACACTATAACTTACATAACTTGTAACACAGTCTGAGGGTATCTGCTATATTCAACACCTGTAGTCTACAACCTCTGTAGAGAAGAGAGCAAGGTATATTTTTCTCCCTCTATTCTTCCAAGCCAAGTTTGATCCTTATAATTACAAAGTACTTGAAATTGTTTCAATTGTTCTTTCAATTTACATTGTGGTAATCATCACAAACACAGAGAGACAGAGAGAGAGAGAGAGGGAGGAAGGGAGGGAGGAAGGAGAGAGTTTTCCTGGTTCTCCTTACTTCACTTGCATCAATTCATATAAGTCTTCCCATATTTTTCTTTTTTTTTTCTTTTTTCCAACTTAAAGATTTTTTTTTATTATTTAACAAATTTAGTTTTCAGCATCGATTTTTGCAAGAGTTTGAATTACAAATTTTCTCCCCATTTCTGCCCTTCCCCCCACTCCAAGATGGTGTATATTCTAGTTGCCCTGTTCCCCAGTCAGCCCTCCCTTCTGCCACCCCACTCCCCTCCCATTCCCTTTTCCCTTTCTTTCTTGTAGGGCAAGATAAATTTCTATTCCTCATTGCCTGTGTATCTTATTTTCTAGTTGCATGCAAAAACTTTTTTTTTGTTTTTGAACATCTGTTTTTAAAACATTCTCTCCCCTCTTCCCTTCCCACCCATCCTCCCTAAGAAGTCAAGCAATTCAACACAGGCCACATGCGTATCATTATGTATAACCCTACCACAATACTCATGTTGTGAAAGACTCACTATATTTTGCTCCTTCCTAACCTATCCCCCTTTATTGAATTTTCTCCCTTGATCCTGTCCCCTTTCGAAAGTGTTTGTTTTTGATGACCTCCACCCCCATCTGCCCTCCCTTCTATCATCCCCCCTTTTTTTATCTTCTTCTTCCTCCTTTTTTCCTGTGGGGTAAGTTACCCAATTGAGTATGTATGGTATTCCCTCCTCAGGCCAAATCTGATGAAAGCAAGATTCACTCACTCCCCCTCACCTGACTTCTCTTCCCTTCCTACAGAACTGCTTTTTCTTGCCACTTTTATGCAAGATAATTTACCCCATTCTATCTCTCCCTATCTCCTCTCTCGACATATTCCTCCCTCATCCCTTAATTTTATTTTATTTCTTTTAGATATCTTCCCTTCATCTTCAACTCACCCTGTACCTGCTCTCTCTCTCACTCTCTCTCTCTCTCTCTCTCTCTGTATATATATATATATATATATATGTATATATGTATATACATATATATACACACATACATATATATGTACACACACATACATATATACATACATACACACTCACATATACATATATACATAAACATATATATATGCATATTCCCTTCAGCTACCCTAATACTGAGGTCTCATGAATCATACTTCTAATCTTTCCATGTAGGAATGTAAACAAAACAGTTCAACTTTAGTAAGTACCTTGCAATTTCTTTTTCTTGTTCTTTTTCTTGATTACCTTTTCATGCTTCTCTTGATTCTTGTGCTTGAAAGTCAAATTTTCTATTCAGTTCTGGTCTTTTCACTGAGAAAGCTTGAAAGTCCTCTATTTTATTGAAAATCCATATTTTGCCTTGGAGCATGATACTCAGTTTTGCTGGGTAGGTGATTCTTGGTTTTAATCCTAGCTCCATTGACTTCCGGAATATTGTATTCCAAGCCCTTTGATCTCTTAATGTAGAAGCTGCCAGATCTTGGGTTATTCTGATTGGGTTTCCACAATACTCAAATTGTTTCTTTCTGGCTGCTTGCACTATTTTCTCTTTGATCTGGGAGCTCTGGAATTTGGCAACAATATGCCTAGGAGATTTCTTTTTGGGATCTATTTGACGAGGTGATCGGTGGATTCTTTCAATTTCTATTTTGCCCTGCGGTTCTAGAATATCAGGGAAGTTCTCCTTGATAATTTCTTGAAAGATGATATCTAGGCTCTTTTTTTTGATCATGGCTTTCAGGTAGTCCAATAATTTTTAAATTATCTCTCCTGGATCTATTTTCCAGGTCAGTGGTTTTTCCAAGGAGATATTTTACATTGTCTTCCATTTTTTTCATTCCTTTGGCTCTGTTTTATAATATCTTGATTTCTCATAAAGTCACTAGCTTCCACTTGCTCCAATCTAATTTTTAAGGTAGTATTTTCTTCCGTGGTCTTTTGGACCTCCTTTTCCATTTGGCTAATTCTGCCTTTCAAGGTATTCTTCTCCTCATTGGATTTTTGGAGCTCTTTTACCATTTGAGTTAGTCTATTTTTTAAGGTGTTGTTTTCTTCAGTGTATTTTTCAGCATTTTGAGGGGGTCTCCATTAACAAGTCATTGACTTGTTTTTCATGGTTTCCTTGCATCCTTCTCATTTCTCTTCCCAATTTTTCCTCTACTTCTCTAACTTGCTTTTCCAAATCCTTTTTGAGCTCTTCCATGGCCTGAGACCAGTTCATGTTTTTCTTGGAGGCTTTTGTTGTAGGCTCTATGACTTTGTTGACTTCTTCTGGCTGTATGTTTTGGTCTTCTTTGTCACCAAAGTAAGATTCCAAAGTCTGAGACTGAATCTGGGCGCGTTTTCGCTGCCTGGCCATATTCCCAGCCAACTAACTTGACCCTTGAGTTTTTCAGTGGGGTATGACTGCTTGTGGAGTTAAGAGAACTATGTTCCACACTTGGGGGCATGCGCCAGCTCTGTCACACCAGCACTCCTCCTTCCCCAAGAACCCCCAACCCAGACTGGACTTAGATCTTCAGCAGGCTGTGCACTCCTGCTCTGATCCGCCACTTAATTCCTCCCACCAGGTGGGCCTGGAGCCAGAAGCAACTGCAGCTGTAGTTCTGTAGCTGCCCCACCTCTGCTGCCCCTGGGGCGGTAGCCGAACTGCGAACTCCTTCCACTTCCACAGCTTTTCCCACTAACCTTCTCTGTTGTCTTTGGTGTTTGTGGGTTGAGAAGTCTGGTAACTGCTGCAGCTCATTGATTCAGGGTGCTAGGGCACGCTCCGCCCGGCTCCTGGTCTGGTTGGTCCATGCCGCCCATGCTGGGCTCTGCTCTGCTCCGCTCCGCTCCCAGCTCCATGGGGGATAGACCTCACCCAGAGGCCATCCAGGCTGTCCTGGGCGGGAGCCCTGCTTCCCTCTGCTATTTTGTGGGTTCTGCAGTTCTAGAATTGTTTCAGAGCCATTTTTATAGGTTTTTGGAGGGCCTCAGCAGGGTGCTCACACTAGTCCCTGCTTTTCAGCCGCCATCTTGGCTCTACCCCTCTTCCCATATTTTTCTACAGTCTTCAAATTATTCATTTCTTATGGCCCAGTGTTATTCCATCATGCTTATGGACCACAATTTGTTTAGCCATTCATCAGATAATAGGCATCTACTTTGTCTCTGATTTTTTGCTACTATAAAAAGGATTACTACAAATATTCTGGTAATCTTTCTACCTTTTACTTCCTTAGGGTATATGCTTAGCCATGGAATTTCTGAGTCAAAGGGCTTGGACTTGTTATTCATATTCTTCATCTGGAATCTTTTTATCCAGGGAGTGCTACAGGGAAATGACCCTGAAATGTAAATTATGTGAATTCATTGCTCCAGTGATAGCACTGCTAATGCTTAGAGAACTTTTGTGTGCTTGCTGATGTAAATCCCTCCTTCAGAACTTTTAAAGTCTATAACCAAAAGCCAATGCACAAAGGCTCTTGGTGCTCTAATCAGAAAACTAGTCTTCCAGGAAGGACAGCCAATTGCTTTAAAATGGAGGGATGAAAAAAAAAAGCAAAACAAAGGGATGAACATTCATTATTCATCTCCAGGATTCCAAATACATGGTCAACTACTGCATGATTGGTTCTGAGGATAGTTTTAAGAAGTAACTTACTTCCTCTTGGGAAACATCTCCTACTGTCTTCAAGGGAATAAGAGCGTTACCTTCTGACCCTGAGCATCATTTCTAATGATCATCTGTCGCTTCCTTTCACATCACCTGTGCCACCTGGCTATGCAGCCTCTCTTGAAAAGAAAGCTGATTATAAACCTTCTTGTCATCTTTGAAGGAAATGCTATTGAACACTATTGGCATTCTGTCTGGCATTAGGCTCCTCCCTCTGACCTTGGTAACATTAATTGGGAAACTTAAAGATTCTGTATCTTTCACACCCAAGATCATTATTTTTCTTTGGAGGAAATGTACCATTTTTTTCTACTTCTCCTTGAGGAATTGACATGACTAATGGAATATTGATGTGGGCAATGTCATAAGTTTTAAACTCTGGGCCCTCTGCTAACATTTCAGAAAGGATCCTCTTTCCCTTCGATCATTGCTAAAATGATAAGTAATAGCTCTCATTTTAATGGAGCTTCAAAGATTACTCTCCTCAACATAACCCAGAGAGGCTACAGAAGTTCAAGTTTGTGACTTGTCCAAGGACACATTGCTACTTAATATCAAGACTGGAACCTGTTGAGGTTTAGGGGTGCTAAGACCCCAAAATAGCAACATGTGGGCCTTGCCTGAATGAATTTGACTCAAGCCTTCTTTCAGCCAAAGGAAAACAAAGTTTATTAAAGATCTGCCATATTGGATAGACTCTTAAGGAATCTGAACATTGGCTAGACTCTTAAGAAATCTGAGTATTTGTGAAGCATGTATTGGCACATGGGCCAGACTGAATCTGAGCACCTTCATGGAAGCCAAGATGGTTCTTATATGTGGAAAGACTGAGTGAGGGATCTAGGGTTGGCCAAGTAGTCTGGAGAAGAGGGGGTCTAGGGACAATCTTGATAGGAGCGGCCAGTAGTCTGGAGTGCCTAGAGGTCTGACTCCAGGAACCAAGAGAATGGGAATAGGATCAAGGGTAGGAAGTGGCTAGAGGCAATCTGGAGGTAACAGACAATGGAGGGCTAGGCTAGGTTAAGGGTAACAGAGATTTGGGCATAGGGATAATGAAAAGCTTATGGTCTCAGGCAAATGCCAGATCAAGTGGGAAGATTCAAGCAGAGTTCAAAGGGGTTCCCAGAGCCTACATCCCCTCAGAAACCAGATCTTTCAATTCCAACTCCAGCTCTCTTTCCGCTATACCAGTTACATACTTTGTCTTAATTCTCCCCAATACTTTGCCTCCACCACTCAATAAGAAGACTTTTATTAAGAATTTATACATGTAATCCTTGCATCAGAGACTTTCCTGGCCTGGCATGGAATTAGCAACTAGGAATCTCTCAGTTCTTTGGCCCATTGCTCTCACTCAGATGGTACTTGGGAACTTTTTTATCTGAGATCCCCCAAGTGTGGCCAACAGCTCACCTTACAAGTAATCTGGATCACAAAGTTTCAAAACATAATAGTAGTGTTTGTACAGAAAAGGAATCACTTCATGATCTGGTAAAGAGTCGAAACATTTCCCTCCTCCAGAAGACCATCTTTCCCTAGGGTAAGTCAGATAAAGTACTTACTATAATAAAAATAATACAGTTAACATTTATATAATGCTCACTATGTGCCAGACATTGTTCAAAGCACTTTACAATTGTTATCTCCTTTGATTGTCACAACATTCTTGTACTATTTACAGATGAGGAAACTGAGGCAACCAGAAGTTAAGTGAATCACCCAGAGTCACACAGCTAGTAAGTGTCTGAGGCTGGATTTGAATTCAGATCTTCCTGACAATGATGGGGTTATGGTGGTGGGGTTGTGGGATTTGTGCTGGACCCCTAAAAGGAAAAGACCACGTCTTTGGGACCTCCCATAACTCTATCACCATAAAACCCCATCAAATTCAGACTCAGTACTCTTCCCACTTTGCTACCTAGCTGCCTCATGATGTCACTGGAGCATGAAGTTTCACATTTATTCTGGCTAGGGAACCTCTTCTGAAGCAGTAAGACTGCACCTTAACCATTTCCCATAAAGCTTTGCTTCTCAGAAAAGGCATGCACGAGCAAAGTTGTCTGTCTAATACCTGTTTCCCACTACCCCTAAGATGGAGAGCTATATCAAAAAGGATTGACCACCAAGTACCAAGAAAATCTCATTCAGTGAACTTAATTTTTTTAAAAAAATTATTTGGTATTTTGTTTTTCCCAATTACATGTAAAAACAATTTTAACATTCATTTTAAAAATTTTAAGTTCCAAATTCTCTCCTTCTATCCCTCCCTCCCTACCCCTCTCATTGAAAAGGCAAGCAATTTGATATAGGTTATACATGTGTAGTCATATAAAACATATTTCCATATGAGTCATATTATAAAATAAATAAATAAATAAACATAGACCCCCTCCCCCCAAAAAACCCTCAAGAAAAATAAAGTTTTAAAAAAAAGTATGCTTCCATTTGTATTGACACGATCAATTCTTTCTCTGGGGATGGATAGCATATTACATCATAAGTCCTTCAGAGTTTTCTTGGATCAATAGTTAAGTGATTCATAGTTGTTCATGCTACAATATTGCTATTACTGTGTACTCACTTTACTCTGCATCCGTTCATGTAAGTCCCTCCAGGTTTCTCTGAGAGCATCCTGCTCATCATTTCCTACAGTACAATAGTATTCCATCACAACTGCATAACACAACTTGTTCAGTCATTCCCCAATTGATGGGCATCTCCTCAATTTCCAACTCCCTGCCATCAGAACAGAGCTGCTATAAATATTTTTGTACAAATAGCTCCTTTTCCTTTTTGTTTTTTTTCAATCTCTTTTGGGATACAGACCTAGTACTGGTATTGCTAGGTCAAAGGCATGCATGGTTTCATAGCCCCCTGGACACAGTTCCAAATTTATCTACAGAATAATTTAATCAGTTCACAACTCCACCAACAGTGTACTAATGTCCCAATTTTCCCACATTCTTCCAACATTTGTTACCCTCCCCGTCTGTGTCCTATTAGCCAATCCAATAGATGCAAGGTAGCAACTCAAAATTTTTAAATTTGCATTTCTCCAATCAAGTCAGAGTATTTTTTCATACAGCCATAGATAGCTTTGATTACTTCATCTGAAAACCAACTGTTCATATCCTTTGATCGTTTATCAGTTGGGGAATGGCTCTCATTTTTATAAATTTGAATCAGTTCTCTACACATTTAGGAAATGAGGCCTTAATCAGAGACACCTGGCTTCAAATATTTTTTCACAGCTATGATTGCTAAGTGTATTTCCCTCCATCCTGTCCCCCCACATTTATTTTATTGTCTTTATCCTTTCATCTTGTCCCTCATCAAAAGTGTTTTGCTCTGACTACCACCTCCCCAAACCTGCCTTCTCTTCTATCACCCTCCCTTTCTTTCTTACTTTCCTGTAGGGTAAGGTAGCTTTCTATAACCAATTGAGTGTGTATGTTATTCCCTCTTTGAACCAATTCTAATGAGAGTAAGGTTTAAGTATTTCCCACCACCTCCCCCAGCTTCCCCTCCACTATAAAAGCTTTTTTTTGTCTCTTTTATGTGAGATAATTAACCCCATTCTACTTATCCCTTCCCTTTTCTCCCAATGCATTTCTCTTTCTCACCCCTTAATTTTATTTTTTTAGATATCATCACTTCACATTCAGCTCATACCTGTGGCTCCTGTCTACATATACTCCTTCTAACTGCCCTAATAATGAGAAAGTTCTTATGAATTACAAGTATCATCTTCCCATGTAGGAATGTAAACAATTTAACCTTATTAAGTCTCTTATGATTTCCCTTTCCTATTTACCTTTTTATGTTTCTCTTGAGTCTTGTATTAGAAAGCCAAATTTTCTATTCAGTTTTGGTTAAGAATGCTTGAAAGTCCTTATTTCCTTGAATATCTATGTTTTCCCCTGAAGGATTATGCTCAGTTTTCCTGGGTAGGTGATTCTTGGTTGTAATCCTAGCCCCTTTGCCCTCCACAATGTCATATTCCAAGCCCTATGATCCTTTAATATAGAAGCTGCTAAATCTTGTGTTATCCTAACTGTGGCTCCACAATAGTTGAATTGTTTTTTTCTGGCTCCTTGCAATGTTTTCTCCTTCAACCTGGGAGCTCTGGAATTTGGCTATAATATTCCTGGGGGTTTTCCTTTTTGAATCTCTTTCAGGAGGTGGTAGATTCTTTCTGCCCTCTGGTTCCAGAATATAAGAGTTTTCCCTGATAATTTCTTGAAAGATGATGTTTAGGCTCTTTTTCTGATCATGGCTTTCAGGTAGTCCAATAATTTTTAAATTATCTCTCCTGGATCTATTTTCCAGGTCAGATGTTTTTCCAATGACATTTCATTTTGTCTTCTATTTTTTCACCCTTTTGCTTTTATTTTATTGTTTCTTGATTTCTCATAAAATCATTAGCTTATATTATAATTTTTAAAGAACTATTTTCTTCAGTGAACTTTTGTACCCCCATTTCCATTTGGCCAATTCTACTGTTGAGGGAGTTTTTCTTCAGTGATCTTCCATATTTCTTTTTTCCATTTGGCCAGTTCTGCTTTTCAAGGCATTCTTCTCCTCATTGGATTTTTGTATCTCTTTTATTATTTGGTCTAGTCTGTTTTTTAAGGTGTTATTTTCTTCTGTATTTTTTGTGCCTCCTTTACCAAGATGTTGACTCTTTTTTTCATTATTTTCTTGTATCATTCTAATTTCTTATCCCAGTTTTTCCTCTACCTCTCTTACTTGATTTTCAAAATCTTTTTGAGCTCTTCCATGGCCTGAGACCAATTCATATTTTTCTTGGAGGCTTCAGATGTAGGTGTTTTGACTTTGTCATATTCTTCTGAGTGTGTCTTTTGATCTTCCCCATCACCATAGTAACTTTCTATGGTCAGAATTTTTTTCTTTTGCTTGCTCATTTTCCCAGCCATTTCTTGACATTTAACTCTTTGCTAAAGTAGGACTCTGCTTCCAGGGTGGATGGTGCACTGTTCCAAGGTTCAGGGGTTTTGTGTAGCTGTTTTCAGAGATATTTCTAAGGACCTGT
This sequence comes from Trichosurus vulpecula, assembly GCF_011100635.1. NCBI lineage: Eukaryota > Metazoa > Chordata > Mammalia > Diprotodontia > Phalangeridae > Trichosurus > Trichosurus vulpecula. The sequence continues at coordinate 554,293,028 of NC_050573.1, read as the reverse complement.
AAGTTTTCAGTTTTTCCAAGGTGGCATGATCTAAGAGGTGCATTTACTACTCTCCTGGCTAGTGCTTTGGTCTCTGAGTGACTACAAGTACTCTTTTCTGCCCTGAAACTATGACCAGTGTTCCAGATCTCCTGTGGCCATAAGCTCTGGTGTGCTAGTGCTCCTTCTCACCCTGGAGCTGCCACTCAAGACTGTGATCTGGACCCAAATAGGGGCAAAGCAACAGAGTCCCTCCCTCAGTGCCAGCAAAGAGACCCCTATAATTTCCTCCCAACCTACTTACTGTCTGTAGACTGAGAGCTCTGGAAGCAGCTATTGCCACTGCTGATTCAGTGGCTCCCAGGGCCTGCTCCTTGTCTTTTCTGGGGCCAGGTCTGTATGGGCATGGCCTGCACCAGACTATGTTCCACTCTCACTCCAATGCAACAGACCTTTCCTTCCAACCTTCTAAGTTGTATTTCCCTGGAAATTTGTTTCATCCCTTCCTTTTGTGGGTTCTGTTGCTTCTGAATTTGTTTTAGAGCACTATTTAAAGGTGTTCAGAGGGATTTGGGGGAAAGCTCAGGCAAGCCTCTGCCTTTTTTTGCCATATTGGCTCTGCTTCATCAGTGAACTTTAAAGGAAGAGAAAACTTCTGTTCTTGTTCTCTCCTGAAAGTGGGACTTGAAACTCCAACAGTTATTAGAATTCTCACATGGAGAGGAGGAAAGGATTTGTCTCCCTCCCCAAGCTATGGTGCTTGTTCACACATGGCACACAGAGTATATGTGTGTCTACAGGAGACTGAAACTGGACCCCAAGTCTCTGGCTGCCTCTTCTGTTTTGCATTCTTACACTCAGCACAGGTTACCGAATAGTGATCCTGAGACGCACACCTTGGAAGAAACCTTGTGAGTCTGGGAGGTCAAGAGCTCCTCCTCATTCTGGGGGTTCATTGTCTGCTGTTGCTATGACACTTCTATGAGAAGATGACCACAAAGAGGAAGATGAGTCGTGCCTACAGCATCTGAAGATATGAACCATGAGTGAGTTGCTCGGACAGTGAAGAGCCAAGATGAAGATGAAATACATGTTCGATAGTCCTGAAAAATGTTTAATCATTTAATGTTTTAATTGGTTGCTGTTGTTCAGTCATTTCAGTCATGTCTGACTCCTTGTGATCCCATTTGAAATTTTCTTGGGAAAAATAATGGAGCAGTTTGCCATTTCTTTCTCCAGCTCACTTTATAGATGCGGAAATTGAGGCAAACAGTGACTTGCCCAGGGTCGCAGAATTATTAAGCATCTAAAGCCAAATTTGAACTCAAGAAGATGAGTCTTCCTGACTCCAGGCTCAGCACTCTACCCACTGGGCCACGTAGCTGCCTTTTAATCAGTTACTACAGTTTTATTAATATTTGTCAAAGTATGCTTAGGAATATTTTGTGTTTTAAGCTTTTCTTATGGTAAATAAATAAATAAATAAATAGCCAAATAGCTATATACTACTTTGTACACTGAATAGCATTTTAGAAATGCATGGGGTGTTAAGGGAGGACTACCACCTCTGGCATTACGGCTGGCCAAGCCCTTTTCAGGGCTGCTCATCTACCTTTGGTAGTTACCTTTCATTCAACTCTCAGCCATGGCTCCGAGAAGCTGTAGCATGCACAGTGCCACAGCCTGGTAAAACCATCTCAGCAGATGGGCTAAACCAGTCTGAGGGTAACTGACAGGCCTAAAACCCATTGGTGAATTAGAGGGATATCTACCCCAAGCATGTGAAGACTTCCTCCCAGTGGAATGAGCAGATGAAAACAATTCATTCCAATGACCATGAAGACAGCTGAAGTAGGCACTGTGAAGTGCTTAGAGCTTGGTCAGACATCAAATATGCCAAGGTTATTCACTACTTCCTAGGTTACCACCAGTCATCCCGACTTTGTCTTGCCACTGGGCTTTGATGACTCTGGAAGAGAGAAGTGAGGCTGATGACTTTAAGCAACTCAGTCTCACTTAAATCTAATTCATGTATAAGTCAAGATATCACCATGATATCCTTGGTCTTCTTCAAAAACAAAGTACAACTAACAACAACTTTTTTTTTAGAAAATTACCTGGTAATTCCTTTTGGGAATATCCTAGATATGAGCTATTCCTAGATTATATTTTAGAAAAGTTTTTTAGAGTAATGAGTCAGAGAAAGCAAGAAGAGTCTGACTCTCCTCCGGGGCAAGGCTACCCTAAGACTGAACCTAGTCCCTTAGTGGGAGAGGGCACCTCAGTCCTTATGTACCACTGATCTTTATATGTTTGAACTTTAAGGGTCCTTAAAGGACTTACCTCTGTACTTCTCCTGTGATTTATAGTACTGCCCTGAATTAGTCCCAACAAGGTGAGGAGAGGTCAGGGTTCATTCCTTCACACTAGTGCTCTTTGTGGTCACCTCTTCTTGTTGGTGCACCACTGCTGTCACTATCCTCCATTCCCAGCAGCTGTTATGGCCCTTTTCTCTTGTTTCTGTTCTTTAGCTCCACTGTATAGGTGATATATAGGACAACCAGATGGCACAGTGGTTGTAACACGAATCCTGTATTTGGGAAGACCTGAGTTCAAATCCAGCCATTTACTAACTGTGTGATCCTGGGCAAGTCACTTAACCTCTTTTTGAGTTGTTATAAGGATCAAATGAGATAATACTTCTAAAAGGCTTAGCACAGTGTCTGGTATGTAGTGAGTTCTATATTAACACTCATTCTCTATGGGGAAGCTAGGTAGTACAGTAGATAGAGTACTGGGCCTGGAAGCAGGAAGATTGTAATTCAAATCCAGCCTCAAACACTTGCTAGCTATGTGACCCTGGGCAAGTCACTTAACCCTGTTTGCCTCACTTTCCTCATCTGCAAAATGAACTGGAGAAAGAAATGTCAAACTGCTCTAGTATCTTTGCCAAGAAAACTCCACATGGGTTCATGAAGAATAGCCATGACCGAAAATGACTTGAACAACAATTTTCCAAAGTCTCTACACTTCTCTCTCATAGCAGTTCATTCCTGGAAAACCACAGCCTCTATATCTCTTCCCTTCTCTTCCTTTTTCCCCCTCTCCCTCCACAAGCCTTCCTGATCCCCATTTCCCTTCCTTTTATTCTCTCTCCTGTCCTCTCCTTCCACCTTTGTCTTCTTCTAGGAAATTTAGTATACTCTTAAGAGGAAAAGTCAAAACCAATCCCCATGAAAATTTGGGATTCACTACCTGTTATTTTATGTGAAGGAAAAAAATTTAAATATTGTTATTTGGTAAGTATGTATGTGTCAATAGTCAATAAGTATTTATTAAGCTCCTACTATGCAGCAGGCACTGTGCTGAGCACTGAGGAAAAAAGTAGATACATTTTTAGAGCTTAGTTCTTGGGAATAGGGGTCTGGGGTTCTTTTCCTATGTTGGACTCAAATTCCTTAAACACTTAAACTTTAAAGAGAAGTTTTCTTCCGCTTCTGGGAGCCAAGATGGCGGAATAAGAGGTAAGATGCTCTTGCCCTCCTTTATTGACCTCTGAAAGCCTACAAAATATCACTCCAGGAAAAACCCTGGAACAGCTGAGCCAACAGAAAGATGGAGTGCAGCAGTCTTGTAGCCCAGGAAGCTTGGGGGATTAATGGGAAAGGCCTCTTTTGCTCTGGGGGACAGGGAGCAGTACAGGAAGGGAGGTGTCCCAGAAAGCCAGCAGCAAGCCCCAACTCAGCAAACCAGAGGGAGATACTGAGCCCCAGGGTGGTGGAACAGGCAAGCATCAATACCAGGACCTCCTGAGTACCTCAGCATGGGCAGGGGAACTGGTAGACACCAACTTGGAAAACCATCATGTGTGCTGGCATTCTCCAGCAGCCTAATTGCCTGGTGCTTCAGCACAACTCCAGAAATTAGGCAAACATCATGAGCAAAAATCAGAAACAGATAATGACAATAGATTCTTATTATGGGGACAGAGAAGATCAAGGCACAAATTCAGAAGAGAACAACATTGTCAATGTACTCACATTTGAAACCTCAAAGTGGAATATTAACTGGTCTCAAGCCTAAAAAGCCTTCTTGGAAGAGCTCAAGAAGGATTTTAAAAGTCAATTAAGAGAGGTAGAAGAAAAATTGGGAAAAGAAATGAGAGGTATGCAAGAGAGAGTCAATGGTTGGAAAGGGAAGGACAAAAATTGACTATAGAAAATGAGTCCTTCAAAAGTAAAATTGGCCAAATGGAAAAGGAGGGAACAAAAACTCACTGAAGAGAAGAACTCTTTAAAAAGTAAAATGGGCCAAATGGAAAAGGAGGGAACAAAAACTCACTGAACAGAAGAACTCTTTAAGAAGTAAAATGGGCCAAATGGAAGAGGAGGTACAAAATCTAATAGAAGAAAATAATTTGTTAAAAGTTAGAACTGGGCAAGTGGAAGCTAATGACTCTATAAGATATCAAGAATCAGTCAAACAGAAACAAAAGAATAAAAAATAGAAGAAAATGTAAAATACCTCATTGGTAAGACAAATGGCCTGAAAAATAGATCCAGGAGAGACAATTTAAAAATTACTGGTCTACCTGAAAGCCATGATAAAAATAAAAGCCTGGACAGCATCTTTCTGGAAATCATCAAGGAAAACTACCCTGAAGTCCTAGAACCAGAAGGTAAAATAGTCATTGAAAGAGTCCACTGATCACCTCCTGAAAGAGATCTCAAACTGAAAACACCAAGGAATATTATAGCCAAATTCCAAAATTACCAGGTCAAAGGATCCAGAAAGAAATAACTTAAATATCATGGAGCTACAGTCAGGATTACACAGGACTTTGCAGCTGCCACATTAAAAGATTGGAGAGCTTGGAACATGATATTCCATAAGGTAAAGGAACTTAGATTACAACTACTCAGCAAAATAGAGTATACTCATTCAAAGGAGGAGATGGATATTCAACGAAATAGGGGACATCCAAACCTTCCTGAAGAAAAGACCAGATCTCAACAGAAAATTTGATCTTCAAATACAAGACTCAAGAGAGGCAAAAAAAGGTAAATAGGGAAGAAAAAAATAGTGACATGTTATTAACAAGGATAAACTGTTTACATTCCTACAAGGGAAGATGATGCTTGTAACTCTTGAGAACTGTATTGTCATTGGGCCATTTAAAAGGGGTATACATAGATAAATGGTGTGGGTATAACTTGTCTTTGATGTGATGATAAAAAAATCTAATTAAGTGGTGAAAAGGGATTGCACTGGAAGAAGAGGAAAGGAGGAGGCATACGAGGGTAAATTACATCACATGAAAAGGTACAAAAACCTATGATAGTAGAGGGAAAGAAGGAGGGAGACGAACATTATTTGAACCTTACTCTCATCAGATTTGGCTCAAAGAGGGAATAACATAACCAGTTAGGTATAGAAATCCAACTTATCCTATAGGGAGGAAGGGAAAGGGGAAAAGAAAAGGGAGGGGTGAATAGAAGGGAGGAAAGAAGTAGTAGAGTAAAGGGAAAGAAAAGGGTGGGGACTTATAGAAGGGAGGGCAGACTGAGGGAGGTGGCGATCAAAAGCAAAACTCTAGTGAAGAAGGAAAGGGAGAAAGGAGAGAGAAAAAGAGAAAAGCATAAACGGAAGGGGGTGGAATAAGATGGAGAAAAAGACACAGATAGTAATCATAACTGTGAATGTGAATTGGATGTACTTTCCCGTAAAACAGAAGTGGATAATAGAGTGGAAAAAAACCATAATCCTACCATATGTTGTTTACAGGAAACACATTTCAAGCAGAGGGATACACACAGAGTAAAGGTAAAAGGCTGGAGGTGAAGTAAAAAAAAAAAAGCAGGAGTAGCAATCTTGATCTCAGACAAAGCAAAAGCAAAAGTAGATATAATTAAAAGTGATAAGGAAGGAAACTGCAATCTTGCTAAAAGGTACCACAGACAATAGAAGTAATATCATTATTCAACGGATGCACTAAGTGGTATAGCATCTACATTCTTAGAGGAGAAGTTAAGGGAGTTAGAGGAAGAAACAGATAACAAAACTATCCTAGTGGGGGAACTTAACCTCCCCCTCTCAGAACTAGATAACTCTAGATACACACACACACACGTACATACATACACATGCACACACACACACACACACACACACACACACATAAAAAAAACAAGAAAGAAATTAAGGAGATGAATAGAATTTTACAAAAGTTAGATAGGGTTGACCTCTGGAGAAAATTAAATGGAGACAGAAAGGAATATACCTTTTTTTCTCGGTGGGCACATACACAAAAATTGACCATGTATTAGGGCATTAAAAACCTCACAATCCAATGCAGAAAGCAGAAATATTAAATGCATCCTTTGCAGATCATGATAAAATAAGAATTACATGTAATGAAGGGTCATGGAAAGATAGACTAAGAATTAATTAGAAACTAAATAATATTATCCTAAAGAATGAATCAAACAACAAATCATAGAAATAATTTCATCCAAGACAATGACAATAATGAGACAACACCAAAATTTATGGGATTCAGTAAAAGTGGTTCTTAGGGGAAGTTTTATATTTCTAAATGCTTACATGAATAAAATAGAGAAAGATTTGCTCAATGAACTGGGCATGCAACTAAAAAAGCTAGAAAAAGAACAAATTAAAGATCATCAATTAAATACCAAATTAGAAATTCTGAAACCAAAGGAGAGATCAATAAAATTGAAATTAAGAAAACTAGTGAACTAATAAATAAAACTAAGAGCTGGCTTTAAAAAAACCCCAATAAAACAGATAAACCTTTGGCTATTTTGATTGAAAAGAAAAAAAAGAGAACCAAATTTCCAGCATGAAAAAGGGTGAATTCACCATCAAAGAAGAGTAAGTCAAAACAATAATTAGGAACTATTTTGCACAACTATATGCCAATAAATTTGACAATATTAGTGAAATGGATGAATATTTACAAAAACATAAATTGCACAGATTAATAGAAAAAGAAATAAAATACTCAAATAATCCCATTCAGAAAAAGAAATTGAACAAGCCATTAATGACCTCTCTAAGAAAAAAATTTCCAGGGCAAGATGGATTTACAAGTGAATCCTATCAAACATTTAAAGAACAACTAATTCCAATACTATATAAACTATTTGGGAAAATAGGAGGAGTCCTACAAAATTCTTTTTATGATACAAATATGGTGCTTATCCCTAAACCAGGAAGAGCCAAAACAGATAAAGAAAATTATAGACCAATTTCCCTAATGAATATAGATGCAAAACTTTTAAATAAAATATTAGCAAAGAGATTACAGCAATTTATCTCAAGGATAATACAGGCAGGACTGGTTCAGTATTGGGGAAACTATCAGCATAATTGACCATATCAACAACAAAACTAACAGAAATCATATGATTATCTCAATAGAAGCAGAAAAAGCTTTTGACAAAATACAATACCCATTCCTATTAAAAACACTAGAGAACATAAATAAATGGAATCTTTCTTAAAATGATAAGTATCATCTATCTAAAACCATCAGCAAGCATTATATGTAATGGGGATAAGCTAGAAGCATTTCCAGTCAGATTGGGGGTGGAACAAGTATGTCCATTATCATCATTGTTATTCAATATTGTACTAGAAATGTTAGCTTTAGTAATGGGGGTGGGGGAAGAAACTGAAGGAATTAGAATAGGCAAAGAAGAAACAAAGTTATCATTCTTTGTAGATAAAAATTACTTGAAATAATAAAAAACTTAAGCAAATTTGCAGGACATAACATAAATCCCCATCAACCATCGGCATGTGTATATATATATATATATATATATATATATATATATATATAATTTCTATATTTCTACATTTCTACATATAATTAACAAAGCCCAACAGCAAGAGATAGAAAGAGAAATTGCATTTAAAGCTACTATAGTCATTATAAAATATTTAGCAGTCTACCTGCCAAAACAAACCCAAAAACTATATGAACACAATTACAAAACACTTGTCACACAAATAAAGTCAAATCTAAATAATTGGAAAAATGTCAGTTCTCATGGGTAGGCTGGGCTAATATAATATAAATTACAATTCTACCTAATTTAAATTACTTATTCAGTGCCATACCAATTAAACTACCAAAAGTATTTTAGAGAGCTAGAAAAAACAATAACAAAATTCATCTGTAAGAATAAAAGGTCCAGAATATCAAGGGAATTAACGAAAAGAAATGCAAGGGAAGCTGTATCAGATCTTAAATTGTATTATAAAGAAGCAATCATCAAAGTTACTTGGTATTTGGCTAAGAAATACAGTGGTGGATCAGTGGAATAGATTAGGTATGCAAAACACAACAGGTAATGACTATAGTAATCTCCTATTTGACAAACCCAAACACCCCAGCTTCTGGGATAAGAACTCATTATTTGACAAAAACTGCTGGGAAATCTGGAAAATAGTATGGCAGAAACTGGGCATAGGCAAACATTTTACATCCTATATCAAGATAAAGTCAAAACAGGTACATGATTTAGCTCTAAAGATGGATACTATAAGCAAACTAGGAGAGCAAAGAATAGTTTGCTTGTCAGATCTATGGAGAAGGGAAGAATTTATGACCAAACAAGAGATAGAGAATATTATGAAATGAAAAATGGATGACTTTGATTACATTAAATTGAAAAGTTTTTGCACAACCAAAGCCAATGCAACCAAGATTAAGAGGGAAGCAGAAAACTGGGAAAGAAGTTTTACAACCAGTGTCTCTGGTAAAGGACTCATTTCTAAAATAGAGAACTGAGTCGTACTTATAAATGGTCAAAGGACATAAACAGGCAGTTTTCAGAGGAAGAAATTAAAGCTATCTATAGTCATATAAAAAAATGCTCTAAATCACTATTGATTAGAGGAATGCAAACCAAAATGACTCTAAGATACCACATCACACATTTTAGATTGGCTAACGTGACAAAACAGGAAATGATAAATATTGGAGAAAATGTGGGAAAATTGTAACACTAATGCATTGTTGATGGAGTTGTGAACTGATCCAACAATTGTAGAGAGCAATTTGGAACTATGCCCAAAGGGCTATAAAAAGGTGCATATGGGAAAATGACTCACACATACAAAAATATTTATAGCAGCTCTTTTTGCAGTGGCAAAGAATTGGAAATTGAGGGGATATCCATAAATTGGGGTCTGGCTGAACAATTTGTAGTATATGAATGTAATGGCATACTACTGTGCTGTAAGCAATGATGAGTCGGTGGAATTCAGAAAAACCTGGAAAGACTTACATGATCTGATGCTGAACGAAGGGAGCGGAACCAGGAGATCATTGTACGCACTCACAGACACATTGTGCGAAGACTGACCTTGACAGACTTAGCTCTTCTCAGCAATGCAAGGATCCAAGAAAACTCCAAAAGACTTATGATGGAAAATGCTAACCACATCCAGAGAAAGAACTCTGAAGTTTGAATGCAGATGGAAGCATACTATTTGCTCCCCTTTTCTTTTGTTGTTTTGTTTTGTTTCTTCTTTCTTGTGGTTCCTCCCATTAGTTCTAATTCTTCTTTACATCATAACTAAAGTGAAAATACATTTAATATCAGTAGAGCCTATATCAGACTGCACACGGTCTTGGGGAGGGGGGAGGAGAATCTTATGGAAGTCAATGCCGAAATCTAAAAATTAACTATTAAAAAAAGATCGAGGTTTTCTAGATATTCTAGAAACAACTTGTATACAGCACTTAAATACTCTCTGTAGGACAATCATATCAGTTGTTCAGGGATCTATATCATCAGTGTGGGTGCTCCCTTTGCTGATCCAAATGGCAATAGTCTTAGAAAGTTGCCTGAGGCACAGAGGTTAAGTGACTTACCTATAGTCACACAGCTAACAAACATCAGAGATGGAATTTGAAACCTAGATTTCCTTGCATCAGATACCTCATTCTGCTTCCCTGCTGTAAGATAGGCAGACCATAAATACATATGATTTTTAAAAAAAATTTAGAAAATGAAAAATGAAATGAATGAAAAATGGCTGTTATACATTCTGGAGGGCAGAATTAAAGTCTATGTCAAGTAGGAGAAGAAAATTCAATTTGCTTTTAAATGCCATTTATGTACATGTGGGGTATACACACACATATATCCAGTCCTATATATCCACACAAAACATATATATCTAGTTATTTATATATACAATAAAGACATATGCACTCCTATATATTATATATCTACATTGTATATATATTTGTGTGTAGACATACATATATCCAGTATACTTACACATACATAATCCATTTGTACACACGCATGTGCCCAATCCCATGTATTATATACGCATATATATCAGTTATAAACACACACATATATACATACATATAATTCAGTCACATACATATATCCATACATGTCCAGCCATATATATACAAATACAACACACATATCCCTTCATATATACACACATATACAGCCATATATACACATATACATATATAATCTACATACAATGTAGTTGTAGCTGAAGTTAGAAGTTTGATGACTTCATGAAGACTTCATATATTCTTCTTGAGGCACCTAGCCAAAGGAGATGCCTCCCAGGGAAAGCCATTCTATCCAAGTCCTTGAATCTGTGATTTCATTTGTGCTCAGAATTGACTCATGCAGATCAGTAACCCATCAGTAACTCAAGAGTCTTAGAGAGTTGCCCCAGGGTCTCTGAGAGTTTAAGGGACTTGCCCACAGACACACAACTAGTATGATAATAGAGGTCAATGAATAAGAGAGGTTTTCCTGACTCCACTTTAGCCACTAATGGACTAATATAAACTCAGATTTCCACTCTAGCTTTTAATTACCCCAGGATGTCTCCAATTATCTCAGAAGGTATCATCAAAGTCTCAAAACAGTTATGATTATGGTTTTTAAATACCTGAAGGTTATAGAATAAAAACATATAGTTCAGGTTACAATGATTCTATAACTGCTGTAGAGAGAGAATGCCATAGTGGATAAAGAGTTGGCCTTAAAGTCAGGAAGATTTGGGTTCAAGTCATACCTCTACATCCCTAGACAAATCCCTTAACTTTCCAGGGCTCTAAGCTAGAGGTATTAAACTCAGATATAAACAGATCTGTGTGGCCCTGACTTAGAATACTACCAAGTAACACTATCTATGTTGTATTTTATTTTTATTTGTTTTGTTAAACATCTCCTAATTACATTTTAATCTGGTTTGGGGAGTTTTGCTGCCCTGTGCCCTCAAGCCACAAGTTTGAAATTTAGAGTCTTTTCTTTTTTGGGGAGGGGAATAAATTTCTTTTTTATTTTTAGTGTCAAACACACTCAGTTCCACAAGTTTTTGGGTTCCAAATTTTCTCACCCTCCCTCTCCTCCCCCTTCTCCCCCCAAGACAGAATGTAATACAATCAATGTAGATTCTACATATTCCTTCACACTGAACTGATTTACATAATAGTCCAGTTGTAAGGAAGAATTATACCCAATGAAATGAATCATGAAAAAGGAGAAACGAAACCAAAAAAGGAAAAAAAAAGAAAGAGCAAAAAGTTTGCCTCGATCTGCATTCAAACTCCAGATTTTTTTTTGCTGGATGTGCATATCTTTTTCCATCATGAGTCTTTTGGAGCTGTCTTTTGAACCTTGCCTTGATGAGAGGAGTCAAGTCTATCAAAGTAAGTCCTTACAGATACCGTGTCTGTAACCGTATATGATGGTCTCCTGGTTCTGCTTCCCTCGCTCAGCATCAGTTCATATAAGTCATTCCAGGTTGTAATGAAGTCTGTCTGCTCCTCATTTCTTATAGTACAATAGTATTCCATTACATTCACATAACACAACTTGTTTAGCCATTCCCCAATTGATGGGCATCCCCTTGATTTCCAGTTCTTTGCCACCACAAAAAGAGCTGCTATAAGTATCTTTGTACATACAGGTCCCTTTCCCACTTGTGTGATTTCTTTGGGACACAGCTCTAGAAGTGGTATTGCTGGGTTAAAGGGTATGCAGAAACTCAGAGTCTTAAAGACTGGCTCTAAGCAACTCCATGAGTCTCAGTTGAAGACGTGTGGACTTACAGGAGGCCCAGCCCCTTATCATCATGGGATCAATAATAGAAACCTATAAAAATAAGGACTTCAAAACAATTCTATAATTAAAATCAGAGTCTCTTACAGAAAGCTTTTTGGCCTGAAGAGTGGGTTCTGTAGAAGGCCTCTGAACTCATTTAAGGAATATGGGTTTGGGTCAGATTAACTTGAAAATATCAAAATCCCCAGCCTGGTGGCCATTGTTTTTTAAACATTTTCCTCCATGTGGCCTTTTTCCCCAGGCCCGTGACACAGGCCTGACCCTATAGAAGTTAGTGAGTTGCTTCTGTGCCATGCTGAGTTTTCTCTCTGGGTCTGATGGGTGCTGGATAACCGCATCCTTTGCACCCCCCTTTTTTTTCTTTTTTTGCAAATATCTTCAGGCCTTTTTAGTGGGAAAGGAACACTGAGAGGAAAATTATTTGTTACCTGGAGCTCCCTCTGCTGCTAGATGAGGCATCAAGAAAATAATGGAACCATCCTATGCTATTACAGTTAGGAGTACAGGTCTGTATTCTCCTGGAAATTGACATCTTTTTTTAGTTTCAGGGCTCTGGAGCTACTGGTTAGCACCGCCCTGCATGTTTGCGTTGGCTCTTGCCTTCAGGTGGCCCAGGGAATTTCTTAATTCTGTTTGATGGAATGCAAAAAGGCACCGTTTCCCAAGACAGAAGAAATGGGTTCCAAATCTGGCCCTGACACTTTTTTACCTACTAGGACTTGAAAGAGTCATTTACTTAACTTCTCTGTGTCTCGGTTTCCTCATCTGTAATATGAGGGGGCTGGACTAGGTGACTTCTAAGATCTTTCCCAGTTATCAAATTGATTATTTGGACTTGGTTCAGTGGGAAGCTGTTGCCTGCTTGGTCATACATTATTATTTGAGAAAAGAACCAGGTGCTGATAAGGGTTCCTAAACCTTCCCTCCCTCCTCCCACTCCACACACAGGTTGATTTCTGAAGCCAGATGGCTCTCTTCTCAGGTTTCAATTTTGTGGCCAAATTGAAAATTAGAGGGATGGGGTAGTTGGTTGGTTTCTGAACAAATCTAGTTTAAGTTTGGAGCAAAGTTGAGGTTAATTTAGGGCAACTGGTAGTAACAAACAGAAAAAGGACACAGGCACCTGATCATAAATTTTTACTTATGTCTTTAACAGAGTTTAGTGGCAAGTTTGAAGTTCATTCAAACTCTGAATCAAGGCTGTGCCAAGCTATTTGGGACTTTGGCAGTAACAACCTCCTTCATTCTCCCTTTCCAAGGCCCATGTCCTACTTATTGCTATTTGAGGAAGCAAAACCTATAGTCCAGTATGCCAAGCACTGGGAATTCCAAGGGGGGAAGGAGAGAGAGAGAGACAGACAGAGAGAGAGAGAGAGAGAGAGAGAGAGAGAGAGAGAGAGAGAAAGACAGATAGACAGACACAGAGAGACAAAGAGAAAGAGAGACAGAGAGAGATGGGGGGAAGTGGGGGGGGGAGAGAGAGAGAGAGAGAGACACAGAGAGAGAGAGAGAGAGAGAGAGAGAGAGAGAGAGAAGAGAGAAGAGAGAAGAGGTAAGGAAGGAAAAAAAGAAAAAAACAGCAGGAAAGAAAGAAAAAGAAAGCAATAGAAAGAGAAAGGAAGGAAAAAAAGAATGAAAGAAAGAATAAAAGAAAGAATGGAAAGAGGAAAAAGGAAAGAAGAAAAGAATGAAGGAAAAAAGAAAGAAAAAGGAAAAAAAGAAGGAACAGAAAGAAAGCAAAAAAGAAGGAAGGAAGAAACAAGAGAATGAAAGAACAAAATAAAAATGGATGGAGGGAGGGAAGAAGGAAGAAAGAGAGAGAAAGAAAAAGAAAGACCATGAAGGTCACATTCTATAGGAGGAAAGCAACATGCACACAAATGATTATCCACCAGAATCTCTCCACATTCTGTCCTCTCTCCCCAGACTAAATCTGACAAGGTGGGAACCATGCACACATTTATATTTAACGAAAGACCAACAGTACTGAGGAAAGACACAAAAACATAGAATCACAGAATGCTGGCGTAAGAAGGGACCTTAGAATTTATCTAGGCCAGCCCCATTATTTTAATAATGAGGAAATTGAAGCCTGACTTCCAGCTGGCCTCCCAGACTCTAGGCCTTTCCCTCTTCTAGACCTCAAATACTGGTGTCAAACCAATATTCTTTAAATATAACTTTAATTATGTCATTTACTGAGTAAAAAATCTTCAGTGAATCCCTATTTTGTCAGCCTAAATTTGGCTACCATGGCCCTTCAAAATCTGGTTCCATCCTATTTCTTCAATCTGATTTCCCACTGCTCTCCCAACATGAGCGAGCCCTACACTCCAGTCAGGGAGCCTCATACCTGTTCCATTAACATATCACACTCATCCTGTTGGCAGCTTAAAAGAATCTTTATCCTGTTGTAGTTTATAAACATATAACACAGTCCCCAAACACGATAACCAAATCACAATTTTTGATCATTCCAAAAGCCAAGGACACCATTATCGCTAACATACTTTGGAAGCTCTAACTTGGGGAGTGGAAAGAGGAGGGAGAGTGATGGGTTCTAAGGGATAATGACAGATCATGGTGTCCCAGGGTTTGTGGAGGTGGTAAAATCTTGTGTCTTCTATCGATGAAGTTATCTTAGTGAAGAAATTCAACCAAATACTAACCAAATCACAACATCTCTTTCCTTGTCGGATGGAATTTCCAATCCTTCATTTCCCCTAGATGCTATTTTATAGGGAGGAAAGGGGCTTTACCAGGCTATCTCTGGATGTTACCCTTTTGCCAATTAATGTTATGAATATAGACTATGGCACTTCCCATGGAGGATGACATATGTGCTCTGGTTTCCTGGAGTGGGTTACATGCTTTGTCCCTTAACACAGTCATTGATCATGTAGGTCCTTAAACCAGGTGTCAGAACATGTGTCATTTCATGCCTAGGAAGGTGCCCCAGTCCAACAGATCAAGTGGTTCTCCCCATCACTACTCTTACATTAAATTGTATCAAAGGGGTATGGACTGGGACTGGGATGCATTGATACAGGGAAGTCCTAGGTGGGAAACTTTCTATGCCAAAGAAACTTAGCACGTTGTGTACAGCTCTGATTCTTAGAAAATTGGCTGGAGCACTGAGAGGTTACGTGACTTCTCATGGTCACAGAGCCAGTACGTATCAGAGTCCAGACTCCAGACCCAAGCCCAGTTGTATTGGCTTCGAAACCAGCTATATATCTATTGCTGCCTGTCTACTAGCTGCCTCTCAGACTATATTATATATAAATTAAATACTCTGGCTATGCCATCTTTAACCTGCTTTTTATGTCTCTTGCCTCAGATTTTATGATATACAATAAAAAAAAATCTTTTCAGGGAACCAGAGGCTTAGACCCCCAGCCTAACTTCTTAATCTTGCCATCTGATAGGAGGCAGAATCGAGGACTGGTCCTCAAAAGATGGATTAATTTGTGGCTACGGAAGAAAATAATCTCACGTTGCTGCTTGAGGAGATGCCAGTGACATCTTGCAGAAAGATGAAACAATCTAGATAGAATGAGAACTGGGATGTGACTATGTCCTGGTAGTCCCTTTCTGTTGAGTGCTAGGGTTGGCAATATTTTATATCAGTTTGCAAAGACAGGGCATTCCTAGGGGAAAGGGGACTGAAGGGGAACCCTAGTTTCCTCACTTTGGTTTGGGGCCCCAGAATGTAATGTGTAACACTGGTGAGGCACAGGCCTATTAAGTGGCTAGGCCAGAAGTGCCTCAGAATCCATAACAGCTACTATGTTACACCTCTAGATACAGTGAAAAAAAAAAAGGGTTAGAAAAAAGAAAAAAAAAAGATCTGTTCTTCTAGACCTTGCTGCCTTCTCTACTGGATAGGTCCTCAGTCCTCTTTACTGCTTTTTTTCTTTAAAAACTGTGATGAAGATGAAATAACTTTGTGATAACTCCCTAGTGATACTGGGTCTGCCTTGCTTAGTACAAGAATTAGAGGTTGGAAAGTTACTTATACTTCTTCATACCTAGCATTAAATCTTTATTTAGGAACTTTCTTTCATAAAATTCATTCCTCTAAGATTTATTGAACCCTCATTTTGTGGCAAACACTTGATTAAGTGATGTGGGAAATAGGATAGATTGGAACGGATGTAGGAAAGTATTTGTTAGCTCCAGGAATCAAAGGACATGGGTTCGAATTATGACTTTGCTACTTATGACTTGTGCGACTTTGGGTAAGTTGCTTCCTGCAACAGCAGAGGGATGGTCCCTTCCAGAGTGACCTAAAAGGAGATTAGTGGTCATCTAGTCTACCCTCCACACACATACCTTGTTTTACAAATTTAGAAATTTAGACCCAGAAATGTGAAGAGGCTTATTCAAAGGTGGACATTTATTGGGCGGCAGAAGTAGGATAATAAAGAAATTTTACTGATCACAAAGTGGGGTCGGGTTCAAATTCTGCCTCCAACATTCCCTGTGCGACCTTGGGAAGTCACTTAAATTCCCTGGGCCTCAGTTTCCTCACCTGAAAATGAGAGAGTTGAAACAGGGGGCCTCAAGTCTTTTCCACTTCTAGATCTATGATCTCATGATTCTTTGGACTTTTGGGCCAGGATACAGGACAGATGGGCTGAATTTTCAGCTGTCAATCCTGAGTTGTGAATATCATACACTATGCATTTTGACAGTCCAGGTGAGTTGACTTTTTTTTGAAAAGTATTTAGCAGCTGAATTCCTGGTAATTTAAATTGTAGCCTCTAAAATATAGATAAAATCCAATGCCAAGTTCTGTGCCTCAAGGTATGTAATGGCACCTTATATTTTATGATCTATAAGTCACTTAAGGTTATAGAACTCTATTAAAGTTAGGTCACAAAACTTGTTAATTTTTTTCCCTCTTCCACTGAATCTTGAGACATGACTTGGTATGATATATGAACACACACATACATACATATATGTATTTAATACATATATTAGATCTAGCTATTTATCTATAATTATATCTCTATATTACTCAATGATTCCTATGAATCTCACTGCTCCTGCCCAATAGCACTTCGGTTTGCTTATACGGAACACACTTGTAATCCAAGCAATAGCCCTAGACCTCTCACCTTCCCACTTTCAACAAGGTTGTTTAGTTCCATCCTCCCTGACCTTCACCCTTCACTTTTCTCTATGTAAATACCATTCAGCCCTCTGCATCCCAGCCTCCCCCTCCCTGCCTTCATCCCTTTCCCATCTATCAGGGATACCCCCTTTCTACTTCCTTTCTCCCACATCCTCTCGCTTTCTCTCACATCCCCAATCTCTCCTTCTAGGGGTAGAGGGGTGGGGAGGGGGGAGGGCGTGTTGGATCGCCCTCATTTTTATTTCCCCACTCTTCTTCTCCTCCCCCTTCTCCCCTCCCTCTGCTCCGCCCCAAGGCCCATCCCTCTCCACCCAGGTTCCTCTCTCCATCCCCCGCCCCAACACCCCCATCATCCCTTTTCTCCCCTGCCTTTCCCCCCCCCACCCGCCCCGATCTTGGGGTGGGCGCGCGTGCTTACACGCGCGTGCACAAACACACACATACACACATTCACACACATACACGCACATACGTGCACACCTCCTTCTCTCCCCCTCCCTTGGCCAGGCCTTCCCGCTCCCCACCACCCCTCCCCTCCTTTCTCCTCCTCCTGGTGACGTCTGGGTCCCTGCCCGTCTGAAAACTCCGCGCCGCGGCGGTTGTGGAGGAGGAGGAGGAGGAGGAGGAGGAGGAGAAGGAAGAGAAGGAGGAGGAGGAGGAGGAGAAGCAGCAGCAGCAGCAGCGGCAGCGGCCGTGGCAGCAGCAGAAAGAGGAGGCGGCGGCAGCTGCCGGCGGCAGAGGCAGGAGGAAGCCTCGGGAGCTTGGGCAGGAGAGGGAGAGGAGGAAGGACGCTGGCTTGCGGAGCGGAGTGCCCTGGAAAGGAGAGCGGGAGCCCGCGGCAGCAGAAGCAGCGGCAGTCACTAGCGCGGCGGCGGCACCTCCAGCCCCAGCCCCAGCAGCAGCCGCCGCCGCCGCCGCCGCCACGGTGAAGATGGTGGCTGCGCTGTGCGCCCGGAGGCTGGCTCGGCGCTCGCACTCGGCGCTCATCGCGGCGCTCACCGTGCTGCTGCTGCAGACCCTCGTCGTGTGGAATTTCAGCAGCCTGGACTCTGGGGCCGGGGACCACCGCGGCGGGGAGCAGCATGCCGCTGGAGAGCCGCCCCCAGCCCCGCGCCGGGAGCGCCGGGACCTAGCCCTGGAGTCTCGGGCTGCAGCTGGAGGAGGAGGAGGAGACGAAGGAGGAGGAGGAGGAGGAGGAAGGGGCCCCCGGCCACGGGGGGACGAGCTGCCGCCCGTGCGAGGAGGAGGCGGCGGTGGCGGGGGCCAAGGCGAACACCGGCCGCAGCATCCACCCCGCCGGGGGGGACCTGCTGCAGGCGCGGCGCGGCTGCCCGGGCAGGCTCTGGTAAGATCCCTCCTTCAGCCCCGCCGACCCCCGCCGGACCGGGGCCGGCTGCATGCTCGCGGTGCCGGGGAAACAAGGGTGGGAAGCCGAGAGCGAGTGAGCAGGAGCCGGGAGCCGGCTCTCCTGAGCCTGCAGCATCTGACACAGTGCCCTGTCTTCCTGCCTTTCCTGCAAACTGGGGAGTTTAGCCCCGCAGGAGAGGTGGAGGGGTCGTGTGTGAGTGTGTGTGTGTGTGTGTGTGTGTGTGTGTTTGTGTGTGTGTTTGGGGGAAGGTAAGGAGCAGGGCAGGCGGAATGGGGGGAAATTTGGGAGCGGAGACTAGAGAAGGGGCTGGGGACAGGAAGTGAATTGCTGTCCCTAGTCCCGGTAGACACAGGCCGAGGTTGAAGGTCCCCGGGTTTTTGCTGCCCACCGGTCCGCAGGTTGGGGGTGTGGCGGGTGTGTGTGGATGTGTTTTCACTTTGAAGGAGAGCGAGGATCCTGGAGAGGAACCCGGTTGTTCCCACTGGAGATCGGTGTGACCACGGGGAGGTTTGGTGTGGGAAAAGAGAGGATTCATCCTCACACCGAGAGGCTGAATGTCTTGAGTGATGGGGCCAGGACAGAGCTGGCTTCCGGAGGGCTTTGGTGGTACTGGAGCCTTCCTTCCTCGTCAGTTTCCCTCCTCTGTTTCTGCCTCTTTTTTTCTCACTTGTCTCTTTCTCTTGGTCCTTGTGTGTTTGTTTCTCCCTGTGCCTGTGTGTGTCTTCATATTCAGGACCCTGCGTGTCACTCCATTTCAGAATTTCTCTCTACATCTCGTCTGTGTTAGGGTTTCTCTGACTTCCAGATTGTTTCTCTGCTTCTTTGTCTCTGTCCGATGTGAATCTCTGTTGCTTTGCTTCTGTCTCTGCCCGGTGTGTCATGGCCTCTAGACGTGTCCTGTCTCTCCGTCTCTTCCTTCGGCGTTTTGGCTTCTAGTCTTCCAGGGTTGGTCTGGGTCTCTGTGTAGACATCTCTTGAGGTTGCCCTCTGTGGCTGGTGTAGATTGCAGACCTGTGAGGTTTTCTTTTGCAAATCCAAGTGGTGCCTTGGGCTCCGACTGGGACGTGAGCCTGATTGGCCAGGTCTGTGCCCCGATATGCCCCTTACTCTCTTCCACTCGTGGTTGTTTCCACAGCCTCTTCGTGCCCTGCCTAAGGGGTCTTGCCTATTTATGAGCTAGACTAGAGCTTTCACAAACAGAATAGATGGCCCAGAGACAGCTGAATCTCCTGAGTCTAAGAGTGTGTCAGTATCTATGTTTGCTCCTGTGGGTGCTGCCTCTGAATTTTTATGTATAGTATTGTGCCTCTATGATGGGTCTTCCTTACGTAGCTTTTTCCCTATGCCATTTCTAGGTAAAAATTCACTTTCTGTCTGGGGAAATTGGGCACCAAAGGACATGGGAGACCAATGCAAAAACTTAGTGGCATTCCTCTATTATTAGAATCTCTATTTTGAGTCATAATTGCCACCTTTGGATATATATATATGTATGTATGTATACACACACACATATACACGCATACATACATTTATGTGTTTTTTTTCAAGATCTGTTCAACTTCCTTTAAAGTCAGTGATCTGTGCCAGCCCAAAGCCTACTCTGTCTCAGTGCTAAGCAGCCCCAACACAGGATGTGTTGGCATTTCACATTCCCCATTTGTCTCTATGTTAGCAGCTCATTTATTTTTAGGGAGAATAAACTGGGATTCCTGATGGTAAAGAACAATAAATAAGTCATAACTACTTACCCTCCCTTGTTTTTAGTAAAATACTTAATTCACTTTTCTGGAGCCAGCCCTTGGTGGTGCCTTCAGGTAGAATTAAACAACAAAGTCCTAGGGAAGCAATTAGGGTATAATGCTATGTCAACAAGCACTTATTAAGCCCCTACTACTGTGTGTGCCAGGCAGTGTGCAAAGCATTGGTGATACAAAGAAAGGGTGGAAAACAGTCTCTGCTCTCAAGGAGCTCACAGTCTAAATGGAGACAACATTCACACAGTTATGTACTAACAAGATAAAGATGTAATAAATTGGGGATTGTCTCAGAGGGAAGGCACTAAGGTTAAGGAAGACTGGAAAAGATTTCTTGCAGAAGGTGGGATTTTATCCGAGACTTAAAGGAAGCCACCCTGACTGGTTGGGAATAGCACTGCTTTTAATCTGATTCTGCATTTCATTATCACATCTTGGAGTCTGGGGAATAAGGGGAAGCCCCAAGGGAGAAGCGAGTATTTTGCTGAAGGGAATAATTGAAAAAAAGATGATTAGGATTCCTGTCTCTTTGTGGAGTTCTACCTTTAGTCTTACACCTGTACTTATTCACTTAATTATCTTAATGTCTCACCTTGGAGGGACATAGAGAAATCTTTGCACTGGGAAGGATGTTTTTCCCTTTTCTTTGGTCCTCTAATGCTCTCACCTTGGCAAAGTGCATGGAGTAGCTTTCTGAATAGAAGCAGTGATGCCTCTTGCTCCCCATGGCTTTTCTGAATTTCAGCTTTAGGATCAGTTTTATTCTCTCTGGTATATATCTAAATTTTCCCACATCCAAATAGCTTTTTCTTTCTTGAGATTCTTTTCCATTTTGCTCCTTGTTGGCTTTGGGGTTGCATTTATTTATTTATTTTCCTTCTTCCTCCACTGTGTTTCCCCTTACACTGCATGCACTTTTGTGTGTGTGTTCCCATTTTTGTAATTTTATTTATCTGCTGGGTTTCAGACGTTTCAATTCAGACACACTGCTAGGGCTCTAAGTCTCTGGGACCCACCTCCGGTCTCTGTATCCCACCCTATACTTGCCCTTCACCCAGTGAACCCAATGAGGCCAGAAGGGGGCAGGCTCTTCCCGAAGTCCAGTGTAGTAGAAGGCTAGGATAACTGGAAGGAAAAGAGATCTGAGGGAGTGAATTTTTCAAGGTGCAGATGATTATACCTTGTTTCCTAAACCGTAGTGGGGCTGCATATTGGGTGGCATGAGAACAGCCCGAAAGGGGAGGTTGTCAGAATGTTTGGGCTCTTCCAGAGCACACAAATAGAAACCTCGTGCTGCAAGCAGCTTAGAGATTGTAATTTATCTCAGGCCTTCAAGCTCCAATGAGATTTGGAAGAGAATAGACAGTATGTAAAGTGCTTTACAAACTTTGGGACTACATAAGTGTTCTCTATTGTCATCATTCAAGTACAGGCAGTTATCTTGGTGGTGTATGTATCAATTAATATTAAATAGAGATAGGAAACGGTAGTCTCTTTTGTAAGAATTGTTGATGGAGCATTTTGTAAACATATCTTTGCTATGCCATTTGTCCCAGTTTTCCTTCTGAGATTCCTGTTTGGAAAACACAAAACTATATTGTATTTTTGTGCATAGAAGAGGTCAAAGGAAATTGTATTGCATAAAACAGATGCTCATTCCTAATTTTTTTTTGATTGTCCTAAACCCCTTGTGACCTGGCAGTCTGGCGAAACCTAGAGCCTCCTTCTCAAAAAAATGTTTTTAAATGTACAAAATACAACATATAGAATTGCAATGGAAACCAATTGTACAGTTATCGAAGTATTAAACAAGGTTATTCTATATGCCTATGCTTCTTGAGTGTGATTCCTCTAATGGGGGTTCCATCAACCCTGAGTTTTAATATCATCCTGGGACTTGAGAAAATAAATTGGTGCTCTGTAAATTTTTTTGAATTGTCTAACTTTCTGCTGGAAAAGGATTTATGGGAGATTCAATGTAGATTTGCAGAAATGGCTGTAAATGAGGACTTGTGTGCCATGTTGTTTATTTTCTTTTCTTGAAAAAATCTACTCCACCTTCAGTGCTTAGCACAGTACCTGGCACATAGTAGGTACTGAATAAAGGCTTGTTGAACTGACTTGCTTCCCTGTGATAGATACCATTTAATGCTTAAGGGATAGCAGCACCTTTTCTTATGGACAAACTGTTGATAAGTAGGTGTCCTTTAAGGACCCTAACTTCTTATCCTTTTTTCTTCCAAAGAAGAATGGATTTTCCATACCATCTGAACCTCTTAAATGTTGATTTTTTTTTCCCTGCAGAAATTCCTCATAGTTCACATTTCTCAGATTGCTGAGGACCTTTTCAGATGCTTGCTGGAACTAGAAAAATGGTCTCACTTATCCAAATAACCTTTGGGTCTAATAGTCTTGAAGATAAAACACACAGTTATTCTTTCTCCACAAATGTTTTGAGGATGCAGAGAACAGAAAATATTTTGTTGATGGTTACATTTCTCACACTCCTGATAGAGTTTTATTTTGTTTAAGCAATACTTTACACTTTGTATACAGAAGGGATGCATCATTGTACAATATTTATACTTCCATGAATATTGCCATCTGCTTAATCATATAAAGGAAAACTTTAAATAAATAAGAAAAAGTAATATTTGATATATACATGGATTTGTAATTACAGATAATCACTTTGCTTTGCCCTCTTATGCTACATAGTCCTAGGTGGCTCATTGATTCTCCTTTCTTCCCTAGAAAGTCGGGTGACAAGTATTCCCTACAGATAGAGAAATAGAGGCACAGAGTAATTGCTGGCCACACAAATAAAGCCATAAAACTGTGGAAGCAACAATCCTATGGTATAGTAGGATCATAGACCTAGAGCTGGAAGGGAACCCAAAGCCATCTAAGCCAACTACATTTTACAGATGAGGCCTAGGGAGGTTGAGCATCTTGGTGGTAAGCATCAGAGCTAGGATTTGAACCCAGGCATCTGTAGCCAGAATGGACTTTGTTTTCTTTGAATGCCAATCATAATTCAAATTAAATTATATATCCTAGAACAGCATCTAACTCCAAAGCCAGTGTTCATTCTATTCAACCACACTTCCGCAGTGTCTTTGCATTTTCATGTCTGTATAACAAAATAGAAAAATATTCTTTATCAAAAGTGTCTCACTGGGAATTTCCCTAAGGGACTTGTCCAGGTGTGTGAAATGGTTGGGATGCCCATAAGCATTTTTGTGTAATTTGCACATTCCTAATGAGACTGAGGTAATGTTTATGTTCAAAGAGTTTTACAGTTGATCTCTTATGGATTACACTCTAAGAATGATCACTTCCTCTCATTTTTCTCTTCTCTTTTCTTCTCACCCACACACTCTCAGGGACCCTGAATCTCATATGTCAGAAAGAGGAAAATGATGGAGGTAGGACAGGGACAGAAAGGATGACCAGAAATATTTGCTGAGGCACAGTTTGGGGAACATTAAGCGATCACTAAAATTTGTGGAAATATTTATTTGCCATTGTATTATAGTTTTCTGCACACAAAATGACCCTCTTCAAAGTTTCATTGCATCTAAGGCAGTAAGTAGACCCAAGGGCTCTTTGTGTTTCTTCATCCCTACACACACACACACACACACACACACACACACACACACACTCACACACTCACACACACACACTCACACACACACACTCACACACTCACACACACACATACACACATACACATTTGGGTACAAAAAAGGAATACCATACAATACTGATTTTTTAGTGTGTACCCTTTTGAGGCTTGGTCAGCTTGGTTTCTTTGCAAACAGGACTCCAATATTACCCTGTCAACATTGAACAATATTTTTTTGCCTTCTTTGATTTTTTTTTAATAACAACTCCTTAAAGAGTCTATCCACTTCTCCATGGGTGAAATTATTTCCTCAGTCTCGTTGAGTCAAGCCCCAGACTGCTGTGACTGATGGAAGTGTCTGTAATCTCCTTGTGGAGACACCAAGCTCCTTAGTCACAGAATTCTTGCAGAGTCTTCAAAGAAGGCAAATGGGTGAGCTTGTTCAAAATATATAGCAGCTGGGGCAGGATTCTGTGCCACCTGAAAAATATTTCTCCTGGTGGTGAAATCTGCTACTTGCATACCTGAGCATAATTGAATGTGAGCTGTCAACCTGGCAGGAGAAAACAATTTTGAATTAAGCTATTCTACAGCTGAAGAAAAGAAAGAAAAGAAAAGGGAGAGTGGAAGGTCCCCTGGCCAGTGGAATCGGGAACTTTCATTACTCGTAAGCTAGTCTCCTACTGTTATTCCTCATACAATAAAAATGACATTATAGATAGTTATTAAAGGAGTCTTAAACGGTATCAGTAATTCTTGGGATTCAAGGAAAGAGTCAGAACAAGATATCTCTTTTCAGTATGCAGCCCAGATTGTTTTGTGGAGACACTTCCTTCAACAGCTGAAAATTTCCGTTTGCCCACGGTTGGCAATCAGGCAGCTTCTTGACAGAGCTGCGGTTAGTGGTATTTCTTATTTTTCCTTTCTTCTTTTTTTTGGGGGGGAAGGGGGAGGAGAATAGGTTATTAGGAAGGTAATATCAAAGCAGATTGCAGCTGATTTAAGTGTTTTTTTTTGCACAGTGTACAATTGGCCCTTGAACAGGATACCTTAAAATACTGCTTGTTAGAAAGCTTAATCTCTAAAGGGCAGAATCAATTAAGAGTTTTATTTTGAGGCTGCCTTGAAAAAAAATAATTTTCCTTCTCTGGGTATTACCCATAGGAACCACATTTCCTGGGCAACAACTCATGTCACAGACCTTTTTAGCCCCTTTCCCAGCAACAAAATCACACAGTTTTAGAAGAGACCTTAGAAGTGGTTCATTCTGATCCCCTCAACTTTACCAGTGAGGATGGTGAGAATGAGAAGTGATGGGGAATAGTTAACACATCAGATAACAGAGCAGGAATAGCATTAGAACATTGGTCTGAATCTAACCAGATGAAATGTTAAAGGAATAGGTGTAAAAGTTTCAGTCATTTCAGTCATGTCTGACTCTTGATAGTGGAGGGGTTTGGCATTTCCTTCTCCAGTAAAGTTTTATACATGGGTCCAAAACATCAATTTCATGAGTGCAAGAATGCTGGAACCATACCTACATCGTAGGTCATCTGAAAAAGATCTGGGGGTTTTATTGGCCTACAAGCTCAACAGGAGTTGACAGTGTGATGGGCAGCCACCAAAGGGAATGGGACATTAAGCTGTACTTAGAGAAATGTAGTGTGTCTAGAATGAGGGAGTGACAGACCACATAGGTCTATACATCTGGAGTATGGTCTTCAGTTTTCTGTCACATTTTGGGGGAAATGGAGAACACTGAGAAGAAGACACATGAAGGTTATCTGAGGGAAGCAGGGATTTTTAGCCCTGAGAAAACACTTAGGGAGACTGGGGGAACCTGCCCTTCGAGTATTTGAAGGGCTGCAAGAAATTCAGTGTGTTCTGTAGGCTCTGGAAATAGAACTTGGGTCAATGAGTAGAGGTTTCTGAGGTACGTAGTTAATCTGAGTGTTTAAGGAAAAACTTGCTAACAATTAAAACTATTCACAGCTGGAAAGAGCTAGATTGGGAGGCAGTGAGGTCTTCCTCAGTAGAGCTTTTCAGACAAAGACGGGGTGGGTGCACATTTATCAGTACATCGGAGAGAAGGGTTTGTGCACAAATAGAGCTTGGACTAGATGGCCCTTGAGGTCCCTTCTCACTCTGCAGTTATAGGAAGTGACTTGCTGAAAGGTCATAGTCAGCTGAACCCAGGTCTTCCAACCACCAGTCCAATATTCTATATCCTACACACACAGGCACACACAGACACAGACACACACACATGATATACATGTGTATTCTCTCTCTCTCTCTCTCTCTCTCTCTCTCTCTCTCTCTCTCTCTCGCTCTTAAGGTGTCCCAAAAGTTTTAGTGCAGTTTTAAGTTATTAAAACTTATTAAGTTGTTAGCACTTATCACTGCACTAAAACTCTGGGGTCAGCTTTTATGTAAATATATACGTAAGTATATGTGTAAATGCATAGATAGGTGTGTGTGTGTGTGTGTGTTTTGCTCCTATTCTCTCAAGACTGTTCTGTTCTAGGTGAGAGCTAGTTAATTTGATAAACTAATCTATATTAATTTGTTTATTAGTGCTAATGAATTAACCTACCATTGCATCCCATGAAACATGTGTATTTTAATAGGGGTAATATACCTACTTTTATTATTTGGAACTTCAGGCACCAGGACTCATTTTCTACAGGAAGCCTTTCTTAACCTCTCTTAATTCTAATGCCTTCTTTTCATAAATCATTACTATTTGTTTCCTATGTAGCTTTTTGTATATATTTGTTTGCTTGTTTCCCCCATCAGATTGCATGCTTTTAAGGTCAGGGACTGTCTTGTTTCTTTACAAAAGAATCCCTGGCACTTAGCATAGTGCCTGGCACTTTGTAGGTGCTTAATAAATGCTTATTGACTGACAAAATGTTTATTGACTGACTGACTTACTAATGGGAAAGTTTTATCTTGTTTTTGTTTCTTTTTGAAACACAGGCCTTTTGGAGGCTGAGATTTGCCCTGTGAATATTCTGATTTTTAGATTCCTGTAAAAATTTGATTTTTGCTGACAAGGACAGCAAACTAAGACTCTAACCCTAATTCACACCTGGCATTATAATGACATATAACAAGGGTTCTTAATCTAAGATCTGTAAACTTATTTTAAAAAAATACATTTTGATAACTGCATTTTGGTATAATTGCTTATCTTTGTAATCCAATATATTTCATTTTATCATTTAAAGTATTCTGAGAAGAGGTCCACAGTCTTCACCTGAGTGCCAAAAGGGTGTGGGACACAAAAAAGACTCAGAATCCCTAACACATAACATACTGCCTTTCTCCTTTTCCCTGTTTGGGCCAGGCAGGGCTGGCCATAAAGATGGATAGTATTTGGATAGTTTATGGGCCTTGACTTGACTGATAGTCTCTGATGACAAACATCTCCCCTACCCTACTGATCTATATTTTACCTTCAGAAATTCTGTTTTATGTTAAGTCTGTGGTCTGTATCTGTAGGTGGAATAACCTGTTTGTCTATTATTGGTCATTAAAAGTTTAGGGTAAATTAGTTTGTCAGATTGACAACTTCTCCCCTCAGAAGGGGAGGGTGGAGTAGAGGGAGCAGTTCCGACCTGGGTTTGAATTCCAGCTCTGACATTTACTCGTTACATGACCTTGGGCAAGTCATTTGCTTTTCTGAGCCTCAATTTTCTTACTTGTAAAATTGGGGGGGGGGCAGGGATGCAGATGCTACCCACCTCAGGGTTGTTATAAAGAAAATACTTTGTAAGCTTTTAGTGTACAACACTAACTTGAGTTATAAGCTGTTCACAGGAGGAAATAGTTTACGGTAGCTGGCGTTTATGTAACACTTTAAACTTTGCAAGTCGTTTTACAAATATCAGCTCATTTGAACCTCACCACAACCCTGGGGGGTGGGTGCTATTATTATCTTCATTTTACAGATGAGGAAACTGAGGCAGAGGGTGTCTTGATTGGGGAAGGTCACCCAGCTGGTGAGTGACGGAGGCAGGATTCAAGCTCATTTCTTCCTGAATCGACGTCTGTCCACTGCACCACTGAGCTCCCGGGAGGGAAAAAGGAAGGATTATTCTGGAACATGAGCGAGGCAGGCTGGAATAGGGACTCAGAGGAGATAGGGCCTATCATGAGAACAATGATGGGCACGGAAGAGCCACTTCACAGGTTTGCTTAAGGCTGACCTTGCATAGAGAAGGGAACATCTCAATGCGATCTGATCGTCAGGTGAGTCAGACTGAAAGGGACTCCGGTAAAGGACATAATCTTCATCGTCTGCGCCTCTGAAGTTACCTCTGTCCTTCCTCACTATGAAGGAGGTGGTGTGGAACGGGGACTAGAGACGAGAGGGCTAAATGATGGGAGATGATGGAGATAAGAGGGGAAGTCTCTGTAAGGAGCACATGATGGATGGCTGAGGATAGTCAGGATATCCTCTTTTCTCTTTATTGTCATGTCATTTCGGTTGT
Source organism: Trichosurus vulpecula (assembly GCF_011100635.1). Classification (NCBI taxonomy): domain Eukaryota; kingdom Metazoa; phylum Chordata; class Mammalia; order Diprotodontia; family Phalangeridae; genus Trichosurus; species Trichosurus vulpecula. The sequence goes on along the minus strand of NC_050573.1, from coordinate 554,264,504 downwards.
GTCCAACCCTTTGTGACCCCATTTGGGGTTTTCTTGGCAAAGATACCTGGATAGTTTACCATGTCCTTTTCCAGCTCATTTTACAGATGAGGAAACTGAGGCAAACAGGGTTAAGTGACTTGCCTAGGGTCACACAGCTAGTAAGTATCTGAGGTCAAATTTGAACTCAGGTGTTCCTGACTCCAGGGCTGGCACTCTATCTACTGTGGCCACCTAGCTGCCCTTCTTATCTCTTTTGCTTCTATAAATGAATCCAGAGGCATTAATCACATGGTTTAGTTTATGAGGGACCCTCTTCTCCCTGTTTGCCATCCTTTGCAGAGTGTGATGCAGTTGGGTCAGAGATGGAAATGCAAAAAACTTCTCTCCAAGTTATTTACCATGGTTACTGGAGAATGGGGAAGGAGGTGGATAGGGTAAGGTGTCTCTGGAAGGACTCTCTTCCAAGGCAATATCTTTTTTCATTTTTCAGTACCTGCATCCAGGGCCTAGCAAACAGTAGACACCTAACAAATGCTTGTTGATTGCTTCTAGCCCTATCCGCGTACCCGATGAAGCTCCTAGATAACACAACTTGGCAGGCATTTAGAATATAGCTTTATTCAAGGTAAAGCACTAACAAAATTCCCTATGGTCAGCTTTAAATTATCCACAGCAAATTTTTAATTCAAGGTTGTCTTGCCCCTGTCACTCAGCATGAGAGTAGTTTCTTTTCCTATAACATTATCGATGTATGTCCAGAATATTAAAACTAGTTTGAATATTCTGCAGAGGTGAGTCTGCTTCAAAAAAAGAATTTCAATATTTAATAGAAGTAATTATTTGGATTGTCCACAGTTTTGCATTATATACATCACTCTCTTCCTCTCTTCTCCCTGCAAATTGTATAGATGATAAAGGGTTGAGTGTTTTGTGAAGTAGATTTGTATCAAAGCAGAATGGTATGCTGTAAAAAGCTTGACGTTCAAGTTTTTTATCTGGGTTCCAATCTTGGCTTTGTTACTGGGTGACCTATCTTTGATTCTCAACTTTTCTCATCTGTCAAATGCGTATAATAATATCTACCTTGTCTACTTCAGTGGATTATAAAGGATCGAAGGGACACGTAGTTTTATGAGGATGTCATTTAAAACCCAAAAATGTAGGACAAAAGGAAAGTGGCATCTTGGGTAGAGCAGTGGGATGGCGAGTCAGGTCAGAAGCTCAACTCACTTCACTCCATTGTCTCTTCCAAGCATCTGCCTGAATCTTATCCATTGAAAATGAAAGTGCAATATTAAAATTATTAGATAATCCCAAGTAATTCTGACTGTAACTTCAGGCTTTCCCAATGCACCTTTGGCTACTAAAAGAGAGAAACTTCTCTGAGGGTCCAGTTCAGGGGTTCTTAACTTGGGTCCACAAACCTGCCCCCACAAGGTATTCATTGATAAATTTCTGGAAGTCCAGGAATTTGGATGGGGAAATAAATTACATGTCTAACTGAAATTTAGCATTTTCTTAAATTATGAATGCAGGCACAAAGCATTATTTTGAGGAGTCCCTGCCAAGAGGGTTCATGATACACAAAAATGCTGAGAGCCAATGGTCTAGTCTGATGGTAACTGGACAAGCATTGGTGCTCTTTCCAGTAAGAGGGTGGGTTAAGAAGAAATGGGCTTAAGTCACAGAAGGGGTTTACATTAAAAGATCAGAGTGCATCGTTTGAGGAGACTGTGCAAGGAAAAAAAAGGCTGAGGTAAGGAGAGAGTGGACAGACAGCTCTTTCTGGGTTAATTGAAATTCAGTCCCTCTTGGAGGCATGGGGATAAGGGAGATGACTTTCCAATGTTTGTCCCAGTTGTGGGCTACTACCTCTCACCACCATGTGTTACAGTAATAAGCAGTTAAAGAAAGAATCTTTTTCAAATGAAATAACTACTGTCTGCCAGAGGCAATGCACATAACACCCTCTCTTCTCCCTTTCAGAACTGATCCAGTCACACTTTCTTGCATTTTGGGGGCCATTGTTGTCTAGCTATGTGCTATCCACTTCAATCCACTTCAGTTCAACAAACATGTATTAGTCTTTTCTGTGTACCGAGTACCTGTCCTAACTGCTGAAGATGTGAAAGCAAGAACAAAATCATTCTTGCCCTCAGGGGAGCTTATGTTCTTTTGGGATCTCAGCTTCACCTTCCATTTGCTCTGTACTCCGACCAGCTAAGTCTATATCCAGTTGACCATTTACGAAGAAGTCACCAATTGATAGAAATGACATTTGCAAAGATGAATATCCCCCTCACAATGGGCTCATGATGAATATATTCCCTTGACCCTTACCCACAATGCTCCTAGATTGTACCAGTATAATAGAATGATTGCACAACTTTAATAATGATTCCAAAGGGACAGTGGATACCACTTATCATTTTCTAATGAGCAACAGGAAAAGCAATAAATTTAGAGCCCAAGAACTACATAATAATTTCACAAAGTCTTAGTACTCAACCAGGCCCCACGTTAATAAAATAAACAAATGTTTTCAGTAACAGGGAGCTAATATATACATTATTTAAGAACAGCATTAAAACTAGATTAGATGGATGGCCCAATATAAGTGTTAGCTCATTAAGCATCTTTTCTGTGGGGATTGTAGAAAAGTTTTCTACCCTCCTTTTTTTTCCACTTTCCCCATGAAATAGAGTTTTATTAATTGGAGATGTAATGGGAAATCTTTTTCAGGCCATTGATTGTTTTTTGTTTATTTTTTGATATGTGATTGCTCTTTGCAGATGTTTGCTGTGAAATAAAAGCCTATTCCCTTTCCTGTTTGAGCTCAGGAGGGCCAGCCATCGTAAAAGGGACACAGAGAATCCCATTTACTTATCATCAAGCTTTGAAGATGGTTGCATTTACAGCAGAAAATGCCTTTATCTGTTGTTTCTGATTGAGAAGTTGTTTCCAAATTGTTAGATTCTTTTCTCTCCCTCTTGTTTTAAAGGCCAGGCATTAATATAGAGATTAGTACAGGGGAATATCCAGTAGGTCTGTTAATTAAGGTGATAGGAAGGTATGAAGGAGATAGTTTGCAAATCAAACTATGGGCATTATTATCCCAAATGAGAACAACTCATTTGTTTTACAGGCTGAGGTGAGAGAGGGTGAAGAAAGAGTTGGAGACAAGATAGAGAGATGAGAACCACTATTTAGCTAGAAGGAAGGGAGGGCAGACTTAGCTTACCTTCTTGTCGTTTAGTCATTTTCAGTCACATCTGACTCTTTCTGGCCCCATTTGGGGTTTTCTTGGCTAAGTTACTGGAGTAGTTTGCCATTTCCTTCTCCGCTCATTTTACAGATGAGGAAACTGAGGCAAACAGGGTGAAGTGGCTTGCCTGGCGTCACTCAGTTTCTGAGAATGGATTTGGACTCAGGTCTTCCTGACTTAAGGCCCTGAACGCTATTCACTGTGTCACCTAACTAACCTAGGTTATCTAAGTGAATGCCCCACCCCCCTCCAAAAAAAATCTTGAAGAATTTTATACAAATGTTATTAAAAAAGAAGCACTGAACAAATGGTATGCTTGTCATAAAAACTCTTCAAGGGAAGGCAGTACTACTGTCCCATTTTGAAGATGGGAAGAGTAAGGCCCAGAAAAGCTATTGGCCTTTGCCCTATGTTATCTGTGACTCTGCATTCTGCATATATTTGCAATAGTGATCCAGTAATAAGCCACCATTTAAAAAAATTTTAATGATCTTAAAATGTTTTATTAATGCTTTTTTTTTACATAGCCACCATTTCTCAATGACTCCCACCTTCCAATCAAGCCCTTCCTTGTAACAAGTACAGTTACAATAAAACAAATGTTTTATTCTTCACAGAATTATTCTATTCAAATGTTTTATCACTTACATTTTTTACCTGGCTACCACTCCCCAATGAGCTCCTCTCCCCCATTCCGCAGGATAGAACCTCCCTTGTAACAAGGATTCACTGAGTAACACAAATGAAATCAGTACATGGGCCACATCTGACAATGTGTGTTTCGTTCTGCACCTGTAGTGCACCACCTCTTGAAAGAGAGGACCTACATCATATCTTCTCCAAGACTATTGGAGGTCTTACAGTAACCCTGAATAAAAGGCAAACAATCGGCAATTGGAAAAATAGGCAATCTGAGGCTGTCTGGACTGTAATTCCCTGGCCTTCCATCGATAGTGCCAACCCAAATGTGGTGGCATCCATTCTGATTCAGTAGCCTAGTGGCAAAGGAGTGTCATCTTGAGAGTAATGTTTTGATAAGTTGCTGATTCATATTAAAATAATTATTACAGCAATAATTACAACCAAGGATTTCAGTGAGACTCAGCTGCTGACTGTGAGAAAAAAATAATTAACTGCGTATTCTCTCCAATTCATTTGGAAACTAGTCACGCCCTTTTCGTTTTTTGTGAGCGTAGCCCAGGTTCTTGTTCAGGTTGAAGACCACGTGTTTCACCAGATGCTGTTTGTGTTAACAGAATTGATGGCAGATTTTCATTTTAAGAGAAATTGGTTTTTGTGCAAACGTCATCTTTTTCCAGCAGCACTTGGGTAAACAATATGACAAGTAGCAAAAGCCAACCTATTTATGATTTTTAGAGGGAAATAATTTACATTTTCGATTAAAAATGTTTGCAGAAATAAAAGATCTAGTCCAAAAGTAAAATAGATGTCTGTATATGTCATTAACCCAAGGAATTCCCTGTGGCCAGTGTCAGGCGTGAAGGAAGAAAGTTAATTTCATTAGTTGTTTTCCTTTTTATTCCTGTATTTCCAAAGCTGGAGGATGAAGAAGTGCTATCTTGATAACAACCATTAGGGATCAGTATTTAAGGACACTGTTTGGATTACATAAATTACTAAATTTCAAAGTCATATATCTCATGCCATGGAGCCAGCCTTAGGAGGGAGACAATATCCTGAAAGCTCAGAAGGAGACTTAGGAACTCACTTAACCAGTAAATTTTCAGCAGAGCCATACTTCAGACTAATGTGTAAATGTACTAATATTCTCCACCTGTGGCAACTGGTAGATCTTAACAGCAACACACAAGTTTTTAACCATCATAGTTACTTTTGGGAATAGTGCTATTGCGGAAGAAATTACACACAAACTTCCTTTACTCTTATTAGTCAAGAATCCATGTCTTCATCACAGAATCATAGAGTTTGACAGTTGAAAAGGATTACAGAGATCATCTAGCCCCACAGGCCCATGCAAAGTAGGATCATAGAATAACAGAATTTAGAGATGGAAGAGGTCTTTGAGATCATTTAAAGTGGGGGTTCTTAACTTTTTTGCATGTTTCATGAACCCATTTAGCAGGCTGGTAAAGCTCATGAATACCTCAATGTTTTTAAATGCATAAAATAAAATGGAATGCAATGGAAACCAGTTATATTGAAATATAGTTACGAACACAGAAGAAAAAAAACACCACTCTGGTGACCTAAGGTTAAAAACCTCTAATCTAGAAACAATGTGGCATAGAGGAAAAGGAAATATTGTTGTGCTCAGAAAGGTCTGAGTTCAGCTTTTGCCTCTGATGCTTGCCACCTGTGTGACCATGGACAAATCACTCCTCTGGGTCTGTTTTTTTTTTTTTTTCATCTCTACAACGGGAGTGATAATACTAGCATTCACCTCACAGGACTATTTTGAAGCTCAAATGGCATAATGAGATAGTAAGCAGTAGAGCTTGTATTTGAACCCAGTTTCCTTAACTCCAAATAAAGTGCTGTTTCCCCTGTAATCAGATAGGCGAGTCTTCCTTCCTTCCTTCCAGAAAGGAAAAAGGCAAAGCATTTATTTAGCACCTACTATGTGCCAGACACCATGCTTAGCATTTTACAAATATCATCTCATTTGATTTTAGTATTGGGTTTCTGCTTTAACAATGATATCTACTCTCTTTGAATCGATATTAGTGCTGGTTTTCTGGATGAGCAGCGGATGAATCTAGCTCTGCCTTTGCTCAGTGCATCGCTAACCTATAATGCTGAATGTCAGCATAGTGCTGAAAATATCCCTTCTGGGACTGCCTATGCTGGACATAGCAGCAGCAGCAGCAGCAGCAGCAGCAGCAGCAGCAGCAGCAGCACACAGAGATTCACCCCTTCAGAACAGCTGCCTCCTTTTGAGTTGTCAGTATTGTTTAGAAACAGAGGTTCACAAGTCTGTTCCTTTTCATTTGATGTCCTATTTGTGAAGCCTGGGGCATTGAAGGAGCTTGGGGGATGTGAGGAAGGGGAAAGGATTCACTCTGGATTCTGTAATCTTTCATGTTTGCTGGAGATTAAATGAATTACCTAATGCTCTTTCTGGGGTTTGCCACAGAGATGACTCATCTTCCTTATCTGGTGAAGTCGTTTCTTGCCACTGTAAAACTCCACTTGTTTTAGGAGGCTGTTCTCCAGAACCACTTTATGAGGTTAACTAAAACCTAAACCCAAGTAAAGTGAGGGGAGGTGGAGGTTAAAATTTGTATTTGCTGATGTCCGATAGGATGGCTTTGTGGCTATATGGTGAGATTGTCAGGTAGGACTTTTGGAAGATTCAGGAGGAAGGAGTACGGAAGTAACTGGAGGGCAGAAACTGCCTGTTTTGTTTTGCTTTGTTTTTTGTCTTTTTGTCCGTGGCATTGAAACAACAGGCTTCTAAAGTCAGAAAGACCTGGGTTCAAGTTCTGCTCCTGATAGATGTTACCTTTGTAACCTGGGGAAAGTCCTTTAATTTTTCAGTGTCCCCAGGCAACTCCCTAAGACTATAAGTTATAAATGAGTCATAGATCTGCTTTAGTGGAGGGAGTTCTCACACTGAAGCAATCATAAGTCCAGACTTCCTTGTTCCTCTTCAATCTCCCCTCCCCCACCCCATCTGCTGAGACAGTTTCCCTGGGGTATGACAGCTGTTCATGCTGCAGCATCTTGGAGACACAGGTGAGAGTTGAGTGCTAGGTGGACGCACACTCTGAAAAGGGCTCAGCAAGCTCTCACACCAGAGGTGCTAGTCCTCCCTGAACACCCTATACACCTCAGTTGTTCATCCTTTGTTGGACCAATGACATCAGGAGAGGGATTTCTTGGCTTTCAAATGAATTGGATTTAAGTGAGGCAGAGCTGTGCAAAGTCATCAGCCTTACTCTCTCCTCCAGTCACTGGCATCCAGTGGCAAGACACAGGTCAAGACGACTGGCATTAGCCCCCATACATCCCAGTAGAAGCTATTGGAAGAGAGATGGGTGCACTGCTCGAGGGAAGACCTTGCTCTCTCATGTCATTGCTCCTCTTCGAAAATAAGGATGAACAACAGCTTTTAACACCCTCCCCCAAAAAAAATCCCTGGAACATAGTGTAGTCTTTTGCACATACTGGGTGCTTCACAAAGGTGTTTTTAATTATGTTATTGAAAAAGGGCAGAAATTGATATTGACCGAAGTCTAGGTTTATGGTCTGAGATTCAGTGATTTGGATGTGTAAAATTGACCCACAGTTTTCCTGGCCCACTTAACATAAAGGTACTTTCAGGGTAAACAACTGTGAAGGAACCACAAGTGTTCAGCCTCGGCGGATTGCTCAGCTGTCTTACCACAAGGTGCATTGCTGTCATAATTGAAAAGCAGGATGTGTTGATTCTTTCTCAGTTGCCCTGGTAAATATTAATGGCTCTTTATACATGAGAATGAGTTCCTTCCTTTCCTTCCCCCTCCTCTTGTTGGGCAAAAGATCATTAAAATGAGTTGTGACATTTTATTTTTTTTCTCATTCATTCTTGCTTATTAACTTGCTTTGATATATAACTAGACACAAAGGATTTTACTTTCCCGTCTTTTGGAGGGTACTTTGGTGCTAATTGAGAGTTAATCTGGCTAGGAATTTATTATTTCTCTTTGTCAAAATCTTGGTGGCTGCTGCCTATGCTGAATAGCCTGCAAAATTCAGAGTCCTCCAGTCTTTTTTTTTAAGCTGAAAGGCACAAGCCTATTGTTCATGTTCTCTCTTTGCCGATTGGCTGCTGGAGGATGCCAAGGGGTACAAAGGAAGGGATTAGTTTCCCTGAATCTCCTGAGCCACTATAGATGAGAGACGAGAGGTGATTGGTGGATATCAAGGGCCCATCTGTAAGTTGCCCTATGTCAGATACTATTGGGGGAAATGAAATGATGTCTTTCCTGTGTGATCTTAGTCGAAAACCACAGAGAGATAGATGCAATATGGAAGTGACAATGTTTATTTGACTTACTTGATGCAGGCAGTTCAGTCAATAAAAACAGCATTAACATGAAATTCAATTGAACAAACATTTGTTAAACAGTTACTATGTGCAGTGCACTGTTTTCAGTACTCAAGGTACAAAAGTTTAAAGAAATGACACAAGCTCCACCTTCAGTGAGCTTATATTTTACCAGAGGAGAGGATTAGAACACTTTCACAGATGGGTATAATACAAAGAAGCAGTGTGATACTGGGGAATAGGAGAGGTTCCATCTCATAGAGAAAATTGAATATTTCTGTTTTGGTTAGTACTTCAGCATTTGGCTGAATTTTTAAAATCCTAATAATTTCTAAAGAATCAACCCTGCCAGGAGGGCAGGGCCCACATGATTTATACGAGAGATGGAAGGACCTATAAAGTATCTTTGGCTCCTCAGACTTGCTGGAGAGGAAGATTGTTGCAAGTCTCTACCAATACTACCACCATTACCAACACTACCACCACCAGCAGGCTTCTCTTCTTGTCCAGGACCACATCTGGGTGGGAAGAATTCTGTACTAAAAAGCCTTTGGAGATATGGACAAAGATGCATTCATCTCAGATGAATACAGCATCTGTCACAGGACCAACAGTAGGTGAAATTATGAAGCCAGGGAGATTTGTTTTGGGGTATACCCATCCCTCTTTCAATAACTTCTACTGGAGTGTTCAGGGAGGACTAGCACCTCTGGTGTGAGGGCTTCCTGAGCCCGTTTCAGGGTTCCTTATCCACCTTTGCTTTCCATCTGCACCCAACTCACATCTGTGTCTCCAAGAAGCTGTACCATGTACAGTGGCCACACCCTGGTAAAATGTCTCAGCTGACAGACTAAACCAGGTTGAGCACAAGTGACAGGTCTAAAACCTGTCAGTGAGTTGAGGGGGGAGCGTCTACCCCAAGCACATAAAGACTTCCGCTGGCAGAGTGGGTGGGTGAGAACAAGTTGTCCTTCTAGCTGTGAAGGTAGCTGAAGCAGGTGCTGTAGAATGCTTAAGAGCTTGGTCAGACATCTAAGACTTCAAGGTCATCCACTGAAGCCCATGCCATTGCCAGTCATCTTGACTCTGTCCTGCCAGTGGACTTTGACTCTGGAAGAGAGAGTGAGGCTGGTGACTTTGTGCGACTCTGCCCCACTTAAATCCAATTCATGCCCAAGTCAAGACATCTCTCTGTGATGTCATTGGTCCTAAAATAAAGGACAAACAACAGCTTCTACTCGTTTTAGTGGTATGCCAATTACCCTGTAGCTTGCTATATTAGATTCAGCCTTTTCAAAGAACATAGAGAAAACCTCAAACTAAGATATTCTGTATCTTACAGAGTTTATTGATAATATCAAAATAAATTCAATGGACATATTTATATAAGAAGGATCCAAATATATTCCTCCTACCTCATGTCATCTTGGTCTCATTCCTTGAAGTGAAGCCACAGTGCAAGGGTAATGATTCTGGGTCAACTCAGACTATCTGCCCGTTAGAGTATATGCTTCTTGTGGGCAGGTGCTATGTTTCATTTTTTTCTTTATATCTACAATTCCTAGTACAGAGCTTTGCACATTGCTTGCTTGTAATAAATGCTTGTTTCAACTCGATTGGACTGGATTAGATGGCTTCTAGCTGTAAGAGGGCATGGGGTTTTATACTAGGGCAAAGGGAGGTGGATGTTCCAATCTATAGTGAGTGAACTCCAGTCATCTTTGAGTATTCATGGATAGATGGAATTAACCCAAATATAGGGGGTAGGTAGAATTCCTTTAGGTGTGAGGATTGTACTTGGGGATTTGCATCAGTCACTCTAATTCTTCCTGTTCTTCCTCATCTTTTAGATAAAAGTCTTGTCAAATCATCTTGCATCACCCCTCAGAGGTAATGCTTATAATTTTTCTCTTTCCCATTCTTCTGTCCAAATTTATCAGTCACAGATTCAGTTCCTTCAAAGCTTTGCTCTGCTGGGATCTAATCAACTAACTTGTGCTTAGATGTTAATATTTGATAAAGGCCTAATTTGTCCTAACAATTATCCACCCAAAGAACAGTTTTTTTTTTTCCTGGGGTTCTTAAAACCCTGACCAAAGGAATGACTGATAGTGGGAATTTCAGGTGCTATGACTGAGGGATGGTTGGCCTTCCTCAGATCTCATTTCTTTAGTGACTGCCTGCCTATTTAGAAAATAAACGTTGAGGATATATTTTCTCCCTTTGACGAAACCACCTATGAAGTGGCAGAAGCCAGTGGAGTTAATATAGTGCAGCGGAAAGAACACTGGTTATGGAATCAGAGGGCTCGGATTCAAATCCCAGCTCTGTCACTATCTATGTGACCTTGGTCAGTCACTTAATAGATTTAGAGCTGGAAGGGGCCTTTGAAGCCTGTATTTTCATTTTATAGATGAGGAAACTGAGGCATTAAGCAGTCAAGTGATATGACCAGGGACTTCTAAGGTCCCTTTCAGTTCTGATTATGACTCTCAATTGCTAGAAGCTCTTTTCAGTTCAGATTCCTTTGAATTTTGCATGAGGATATGGTAGTCTAGTACCACGCAGTAGGGAGTCTGATTACAGGTTCTTTCTGTCAAAGCAGCAAACGTTTATTAAGTGCCTAATATGTGCCAGGCACTGTGCTGGGAGCTGGGAATACAAAGTATGACAAAAAGATTAACACTGCCATTAGAGCTTATGTTTTAATAGAGAAGACAGCAAACAACTGTGTACAAACAAGATGAACACACATATACATGTGTATGTGTGTATATATATATGTGTGTGTGTGTGTTTATATGTGCGTGTGTGTGTCTGTATGTGTGTATATCTATATATCTCTATCTATATAGAAGCTAGGTGGCACAGTGGATACGGTGCCAGGTCTGGAGTCCAAATCTGATACTTGTAGCTGTGTGAGACCCTGGGCAAGTCACTTAACCCTCTTTTCCTCAGTTTCTTCTTCTATAAAATGACCTGTAGAAGGAAATGGCAAACCACTCCAGTATCTTTGACAAAAAAGACCACAAAAGGGTCATGCAAAGTAGGACATGACTGAAACAACTAAATAACAACAAATACATACATACATATACATACAGAACTATACATAAACAATGTATATACATGTATATCTATACATTATATATAATACACACAGAAAAATACACACATAATATATGTATATATCTATACTTTGTACATACACATCTACATATGTGTGTGTTGTATATATGTGTGTACATGCATTTGGAGAACCTAGATGTCTTTTCCCACTCATCCATTTCTTCTTCCGCAGAAGGTTTAGCTTAGACATTTTCATCCTTGAAAACTCATGGAAGGTGATTCTAGCTTCGTTTGGGGTCTGCATCTGAAGGCTGCTTAGATTGCATCTGCCACCTTGAGACACAAGAAACACAATTCTGTCCCCTTATGGAGCTCACAAAATGTCCCTGTGGGGCAAAGGGATAATGTTGTGATGCATGTGAAGGGACTTCAGACATTTATGTAATTTCCTGCTAGATTGTGAGCTCCTTGAGGGAAAGTACATGCCTATCACAGGTACTTAATAAATGCTTATTTGACAGGCTCACTGACTTCACCACACCTCCAGAGCACTTTAAGTGCTTAAGTATTTTACAGAAGCCTAGAGGAGGCTTTGCACAAAATTGGGATAGGATCACAGAAGGTTTTTTTTTTAATTTTTAATTTTTTTATCCAACACCCTAATTTTTTAAGTAGTGAAACTGAGTCTAAGAAAAGAGCAAATGATTTACCCCAAAAAATGGTACCGTATTTCCCCCTGTAGAAGATGCCCCCATATATGATGTTCCTTAATTTTGGGGCCTGGAATTTGAAAAAATGTATTACATAAAGTTATTGAACTCAAGTTTTATTCATCTGCTCATAGCTTTCAGGCATCTTTTGGGCAAGTCAGGTGCGTGTACACATGCTTAGTCCATTCTGTTTCATGAACCCAAAGCACCAATTGTATCCTTTGAAATCAGTAACTTCTTTTTCATCAGCAATTCTTCTTGCCTTATGCTGAACCACCTTTGTGGACACAGGAATTCCAATTGCCCTTTGCTCTTCAATTCCCTCTCTAAATCAGGTCATTTTGCTGATTTGCCTCTCATGGCCTTCTTCTGTCGTGGCATTTTCAGTAGGGTTTCTTCTTCCTGTGGCCAGTCTTGGATTGTTTTCTCAGTTGAAGGAGGACCAAACTTACATTCTGCAGCATGATTTCCATTCACTTTTGCCAACTGGATCACTTTTAACTTGAATTCAGCACTATACGAAAATTTTTTCTGTGCCACTTCTGGGCAGAATGTGGCAAGATGTAATCTAATATATCAGTAATAAATCCGAAACAATGAGCACAAAGACAACAAACGTGAAAAAGTGGAAAATGCAAGTAAAAAAAATCTACAACCACCGTGTAAGACGCACCCACTTTTTAGACCCCAAATTTTTCAAAAGGGGGTGCATCTTATACATGGGGGAATACGGTAAGTAACAGAGGCAGGATTGGAATCTATGAATCTTGATTCCACATTCAGCTCTCTTTCCATCCTGGATTCTATCTACGTGGCAGATTACTGGGAGGAGGTTTAAGTTCTGTCTGGGAGATCTGGATGCATGTGTTGGCTCCTGCTATTTTGTGCACCCTTTCTTCTGGTTGGTGTGGGAGGACGGGTTGGAGTGGTAAGTCGGGAGATCAGGGAAGGGAGGGAGTGCTATGTCAGTGCCTCAAGTCACTCAGAGGCCTCTTTAAGTGTTTTCCTCTGATCTGTCTGTAGCAGCTATTGACAAGGTGTGGATGGGCATCCCAGCCAATAAGCCAGTGAAACCCTTGGGCTAAGCGTATACATACATGTCAGTGTCTGTGCTGTTCCCAAGTTGGCTTTGACAGCAGCCCCTTCTACTGAGGCAGTGTGGATTCTTCTTCAGTCATTAAACTCTTCTTGAACCCATTTGGGGTTTTCTTGGCAAAGATACCAGAGTGGTCTGCCATTCCTTCTCCAGCTCGTTTTACAGATGAGGAACTGTGGCAAACAAGTGACTTGCCCAGGGTCACACAGCTAATAAGTGTCTGAGGCCAAATTTTACTCAGGAGCATGAGTCTCCCTGACTCCAGGTCCAGCACTCTAACTCTGACCCCTAGCTTTATTACCGAGCAATTACTTTGGTTCTTACTTTTCTAATGTGTTAAAAAACAAAACAAAACTGTGGTCTATTAGTGAGATCCTTCCTCACTCTACAATCCTCTTACTGATCTGAATCTTTTCTTCCCATGATCTTAGGCCAGTGTATACCTCTTCTGAACTGGCTAGCCATCTTCTCTTCACTTAGCTCTGGGAGGCTTACCCTTCCTCCAGTGTTTGGCAGCATTCCGGGGTTCTTCTGCCTCCCCTCTCATACCTCTCCCCACCCCCTTTCTGGTAGAAAGAGTTGTTTACTGTGAGGAGCAACAGTTGCTAGGCTCTGGCTCATTTCCGGAGGAGTGGGTAGCTGGGTACCTCTGAGGGGCATTTTGGTTAGGGTCATTTGCATTGAACATCCTGCTGGAGAGTTAGAGCACAACCATAGCTTGACCTAGACTTAATGCACAGCTGCAGCCAGACACAAGCAGCAGGGAGGGAAGTATACTGAAGGCTTGGAATGACTTTAATCATTGCTGGAAGAGAATTTGCAATCTGAGTTTCAAGGAAATTGTTCCCCAGGGAAGATAACTGGTGTAAGCACAAGGCATTTTTTTAATACCACCTCAGATGTCTCCATTATTGCCAAAGATGGATGTTCTCCCTGTTCTCTCCTTCTTCCCATCTCTGTCATCATAGCAGCAGGCAAGATGTGTCGAACAGGGTTCAGAGAAAGAGATTCTAATTCCAGCTTCTTCTGTGACTTGCAATGTTACCTCCAGCGACCTGAAGAAAACAGACTATAAGTGCTTGAAAAAAAAAATCTTCCAATTAGAACCTCTCATTTTACAGAGAGGGAAACTGAGGATTAGGACAGGAAAGTGACTTGCCTAGTCATATTATTAATAAGTGATGGAAGTCCAGCTGGAACTCTGGAGGATTTGGAACCTTGGCTCAAATTCTGCCCCTGCCACTTGGTAGCTCTGTGAGGTCAGAAAACTATCTTACCCCCTCTCGGCCTCAGTTTCCTCTTCTATAAAATAAGCCATTTGGAATAGATGACATTTAAAGGCCTTTTCAGCTCCTAATCTATAAGTCTATGACTTAGCCAAGTGCTTTTTCAAGTATGCCACCTCTCTGTACCTCAGTTTTTATCTTCTGAGAAATGGGTCTGATAACTCATTCCCCTCCCTTCCTCATAGGGTAGTAAGGCCGTGCATGAACAAACATGTCGAGGATTTCAGGAAGAAAGGCTCAAAGAGTGCCATTAACATTTGAGAGTTTGCTAAGCACTAGAACGCACAGGACAGTCCATTCCAACATAGGGCTAGAATACCCTAGAGACACCGAGTCATCACAGACTGTGCCTTTTTGTAGGGTGCTGTGTTTGGGGATCAGAATACACTTTATAAATGATAGTCCAATCCTTCCCAGACCAGAGTCTGGAGAGATGATTGCATGAACCTTGAGTTCCAGTTGGATTAGGCTGAGATCAGGCGGTGTGCCCAGGATCTCACAGTGAGTCAGAGAAGGTGGGGAGGGAGCTTGGAGCCTTCACCACTGAGGATTGCTCCCACAATGTTAGTAGTTGGTTGTTGACTGATGAGTGTCCTGGCCCTTTAGAAGTGGACTGTTGGCTGATCCAGGCCTTTTTGGGTTGGGGAGAGAGGAGGAGGGGAGGAAGCCAATGAACTCCACTGATCCAATAAGAGGAAAGTTAGGGAACATTTCAGAAGCTGTTCAGTAGAATGTAAGTTCCTTAAGGGCAGGAATTAATTTTGCTTTTGTCTGTGTTCTCAGCACCTGGAAGGCTTTTTTTCCTGACAATATAGTTCTGATGTGGGGTGGGGGCGTGTTAAGAGAAATCTTTGAACCACTGGCCATCGTAGGAACCTAGATTTGACTACAGAAGAGACCTCAGAGTTAATCTACTTCCATTCTTTCATTCTACACATGAGGAAAATGAGACCCAGAAAGGTCAAGTATGAACTTGCCCAAGTTCATACAGGTAGAAACCGAGTCAGAATTGGAACCCTGCTCCTCTGACTCCAGATTTAACATCCTTCCCCACCATACCTCATTGGAGAATAATACCTCCCATATAAAAATATCCTTGATTCCACTCTGGATGGAGCTACTGCTTAGAAGGTGCCCAAGTCCGATTAAGGGAATCCAGAATAGGGGAAAGGAATGAGCATTTCTATAGCACCCACTATGTGCCAGGCACCATGCTAAACCATCTTTTACCAATGTCTCATTTGATCGTCACGACAACCCTGAGAGGTAGCTGCTATCTTTATCCCCATTTTACAGTTGAGAAACTAAGGTAAACAAACAGTGGTTAATTGACTTGGCTAGGGCCCCACTGCTGGCAGATGCTGGAGACTGGATTTTCCAATAGACCCTGGACCCCAGTCTTGCCTTATGATGCATGGCCAAGCTCTGCTCACTTCAGTATCCCTAAAAGGAGCACCTCATGTAAGTCCCTCAAAACATAAAGCAGGGTAATCATGGAGAAAAAGGACAAATCTGGGGAAGGAGGTTTAGGATTGAATTCCAGTGATGCCACTAAGTAGCCATATTACCCCAGGGAAAGTCTGTTTCTTCATCTGCCAAATGGGGCAATTACTTCTCTTCCCTACTTAACAAGGTTGTAGAGAGAATGAAAATAAATATAAGTAAAAGTGCCTGGAAAAGTCAAAATTATTGAACAGACTTAAAGGGAGAAACTTAGGACCCAAACTATGGGCTTCAGCATATATATTCAGCCCTGTTTGAGAAAAGTGCCTGCCTCTCCTCCCTTGAAGCCAGACCTTGTGGCCAGAGACAAATGCCAAGTCAAAATGTCTAATAATTCAGGGAGTTGCTGTGGAAAAACAGGCAAGTTTGAGTTGATCACAGCTGGGGAAGAGCCCAGATTCCCACCCTGGAAAGAGTCACCAGCCATATCCTGGCAATAGGAGTCTCCTCCTCCGCCCTTTCTCAGTCTAGGCCTTCATTCCCCATTCTGATTAGGGAAAACTAAGGCAATGGAACCACTAAACACCCAAGACATAGAACAGCGGCTCTACTTCTGGGGAGTCACTCGGGGTTTGGGTGGAGGTGGAGGGACGTAATGGCACCAGCTTCCTTGTCCAATCTTCCCTGGATTCCTTCTTCACTGAATAAGAAACATCTAAGATCTCTCTCACATCTGAAATGATTCCATTTCATTTTGTTCTCTTTTGGTCATTTCAATGATGTCCCACTCTTTGTGACCCCATTTAGGGTTTTCTTGGCAAAGATAGTGGAATAGTTTGCCATTTCCTCTTCAGCTCATTTTACAGATGAGGAAACTGAGGCAGAGTGATTTGCCCAGTGTCACACAGCTCGTAAGTGTCTAAGGCTGTATTTATACTCAGGAAGATGAATCTTTCCCAGTTTAGTACTTGTGAACTAACTGACTCTTCCCTCCGGACAATGAGGAGCCATGAACTACTCGAAGCATGGGAAGATGGGAACCACAAAAATGTCTTCATCCCTGAGATGTGCCCAGTAACACAGGGCATTCCTTGTACACAAATTCCTTCTCGTAGTCTATTGAATTCAGTTCAACAAGCATTAAGCCCCTATGGTACGCCAAACACTGTGCCAGGTGCTAAGAACACAGACAAAAACAAAATTAATTCCTGCCCTTAAGAAACTTACATTCCACTAAACAGCTGAAAACAGCCCTTTCAGTCATGGCTCATTGTCATGAGCCCTTTGGACTATGGCACAATAAAACATCCCAGGACTTGAAATCCACGCTCTAGTGCAGGCCTGTACGACATATGGCCCGCAGGCAGCTTGCAGCCAGACAAAGGAGTTCCCATGGCCTGTGAAAAATGTAGGGTTGTCACTGCGCACCAGTCTGTTTGTCATGTGACCTGTGGTAACCAACCATCATCAGTCTGTACTATCTCTGCCCCCCAAAAAGTGTAGCCTATTTTAATTTTGGCCCCTCTACCTACTGCCAAGTAGTGCAGGTCTGCTGGAGTGGTTTTGGGATGACCAATTAGCAGGCAGTAGGGTCAAGTGTCAGGAGCTCTGGATTTGGAGTCAGACAGCCCAAGCTGAAATCCCAGTTCAGCTCCTTAGTAACCTGTGTGACCTTGAGTAAGTAATAGTGTCTCTGGACTGCAGTTGTATCGCCTGAAATCTTAGGGGGCTAGATAACTAGATGATTTCTGTGATCCTTTCTACTCCAAATCATATGATCTTCTTGGAAACAGGTGAAGGTCAGTGTCCTGTTGAAAGCTTTGCCTTCAGCCTTATTAATTAGACTCCTCCTTCAAGCACAAGGATAGCCTTGGTTTTAGATTTAACATTCACAAGCAATCTATGGCCCCAACTTTTTTTTTCCTTCTGTTTTCCTATTTCCCTCCTCCTCCTCCTCTTTCTCCTCTTCCTCCTCCTCCTTCCCTTCCCCTTCCTCCTGTCCTCTAGCCATCTCTTACCTTAGCCTGCTTGGTCCTCACTCTGAGAGCCCTTGACCTTCTCTTCCTTTAACAGGATATTGCCTTCTCTCCTCCATATTCCCTCTAGGAGAAGAAAGGCAGAGGCTGTTCACAGGCAGGCAAATTCCCAAGGATCTGGCCAAGACAGCCTGCCTCTTTTCCTCCTTCTTAGCCCTGGTAACTACTTTCTTAACTCAAAGATGAATATAAAATTCCAGAAGACATCTGAGCTGATGGAGAAGATGTGTTTTACTCCCTCCTCATTAGAATTGTTTGGGTTGTAGGACCTAGATGTCCCCCATACCTGAAAGGCTCTCCCTCCTCATCTCTGAATACTGGCTGATTTGACTTCGTTCAAGTCCTAGGGAAAATCCTACCTACTACAAGAAATTTTTCCTGATCCCCTTAATCCTAGAGCTTTCCCTTTGTTGATCATCTCCAATTTATCCTGTCTGTGTCCTGTTTGTAGGGCAGCTAGGGGTTCAGTGGATAGAGCTCTAGGCCTGGATTCATGAAGACTCATCTTTCTGAATTCAAATCTGACCTCTGACACTTACTAGCTGTGTGACCCTGGGCAAGTCATTTAACCCTATTTGCCTCATCTGTAATTGAGTTGTAGAAGGAAATGGCAAACCATTCCAGTATCTTTGTCAAGGAAACCCCAAATGGGGTCACAGAGAGTCAGACATAATTGAAACAACTGAACAAGTATGTTATTTGTACATAGTTGTTTGCATGTTAGACCTGTGAGCTCTTTGAGAGTTTGGCTCGTTTTCGTTTGTTTTTTTACCTTTCTTTGTCTCCCCAGTGCCTAGCACAGTGACTGGCACATAATTGTCTCTTAATAAGTTCTTTTTGACTTGTGGTTGACTGAGGAAAGAAGAGAAAAGAATAAAATAGGAGAAGAGCCTGAAGCCCCAGCTTTCATGGGCTGGTCGCTAGATTGGAAAAGTTTACAAGGAAGTCAAGTACGAAGGCCCAGGTTGCTCTGATGACCTCCTGTGACTTCAGTTTCAGTTCAGGTTGGTGTGGTCAGTGCCTACTTGTAGCTAGTTAGTTGCTAAGGCTAGTGGTCCAGAGGATGCCAGCTTAGTCAAGCAGCAGCTGCCTCTCTTCCCATTCTTCTTCTTCTTTGGTTGTTACCTTACTGATTTTTCTGGGAGACCTCTTGATCTTTTTCCCCTTCCTGAACTGAGCTTAGCCCCAGAGGGCCCTAGGCTAATGCTACCTCCCACATCTTAGAGTTCATCTAGTCTTAAGTCTCTGGCTTTGGTATTTGAATGGACCTGAGGGTCTGTGGGCATCTAGATGGCACAGTGGATACAGTGCCTGACCTGGAGTGAGGAAGATCTGAGTTCAAATACAGCCTTAGACATGTCTTAGCTGTGTGACCCTGGGTAAGTCACTTCACCCTGTTTGCCTCAGTTTCCTCATCTGTAAAATAAGCTGGAGAAGGAAATGGGAAGCCACTCCATTATCATTACCCCCAAATAGGGACATGAAGGGTCAGACATGACTGAAACTACTGAAATGATGACAAGAGCCATTAGAGAAAACTCTGTCCCTTTTTTCCTAGTAGTCAGACAAAATGTAAGACCCTGTGGTTGACCTAACGGTGCCCAAAATATTGAGCTTCCTCCCAGCATCCAAACTTTGCTGAATTCCCCCTCTTTATCCTGTTAAAAATAAACACCGTTTTCCCGTTCTCTTCAGCTGCTGAATTGTGCCCTTGAGAAGAGACATTTGTGTCGCTCGCTAATGTTCCAAAGTGAGCAGAATAAACAAACTGTAAACAGCTGTTTCTCTGCTGGTGACATGATTCAGACAATAGACCATCCGAGGGTATGCATCAGCTGCCTTTTCTAAGGCGACTCCGTAGCAGCAGCCGTGACGTTGCTTTGACTGGCAGTGGCAACGACGAGTTACCCAGCAATGTAAAACACGGGCTCCGTGTGGCCAAGAAGGGCGGTATGACTGCTGCGAACACAATGCTCTTTTCCAACAGATGTCCAGTGCAGGTGTTCACGGGGCCCTTCCTTTCCGTCTGCCGTGGCCTCGTGAGGTAAACAAGCGTGGGAGTCCCGACGTTGGCTTCCTCTCTCTGTTTCTTCCAGTCTTGTTGCTCTCCTGGGACTCTGACCTCCCCTTCCAATGAGGAGAACACTTCTCTTGACCATGTGGCGTGGTTACTGATTGTCAGGTGGAATGGATAGAGTGTGGGACTTGGAGGCCTGAAGACCTGAGTTCAAATCATGCCTGAGGCCTTGCTGTTGGCCTTCAGGTCTGCCTTAATTACTTCATCTGTAAAGTGAGTACAAGAATAGCACCTGCCCCCCAGGGTGGTTAGGAAAATACTGCTAAAATACCATGTAAATGTTACCTATTTTTTAAAAACTGGCACTGATTTTTTTTTCCATCAGCTTCTTTCCCAAATATGTTTAGTCACGTTCTCCTGTCCAATGAGCTGTCCCTTGTAACAAAGAACAAAAAAAGAGGGAGAACAAAAAGCCCTTTAGCCACTTCATCAACCAAATCTGACAGCCTCTGGAGTGTTCTGCACCCATAATCCTCCACTTCTACACTTTCTTCCCTGTCCTTGAGGGCTAAGTTTGTCATTATAACCTTCTCAGTCTTTTGTTTCATTTTTGCTGTTGCTTTATTCTTTTGTTTTCTATTGTTTATTTATTGTTATGTTTTTATATTGTTGTAGTTGCTGTGTACACCGTTTTTCTGGTAGTCTTAATTCTTGAGTTCTTCCAGAAGTTATGACTGTTTTGTGTAGTCAGGCTGGAGATCTGGGTTCTAGTTCTGGTTCTGATACTAAGCCAAATGGCCCTGAATAAATACCTTTTCTTTTCCTGTGTTATGGTTGCTTCAGCTATTAAGAGAAGGGGTAGACCGGGTGACCCATCTAACTACGTGGATGGAAATGTGGTGATGTTTTTTTATGGCAAGATAAAATTATTTTAAATTCCAAAAAGGCATAAATTTTAAACACTGATATCACTTCATTTCTGTTTTGGCCAGATGCCTTATTTTCCTTTCCTGGATATTAAAATTTAACATGTATGAGTTTAATTTAATTTTAAGTTGTCATTGAATATGGAAGAAAAAATTGCTGTGTATGATAGCCATCTCATTGATGCCCTTCTCCCCTCTTAGATTATATACTTCATGAGGGCAGGGACCACACACATAGTAGGTACTTAATAATTCTTTGTTGCTTGATAGGTTGATTTTCCGACACCTTGGTTGGCAGAGTTTCTGAAGACAGCAGTGCACCTCATGTTGAGTGTTCTCTCTCTTAACAAACTTAAAATGCAGGATAAGACATGCATTTTTGGATGTTACAAAGGTGGGAATTTGTTTAACTGCACTATGGAATTTTATTACGGTTTTCTTATTTTTAATTGTTTAACTGGGGGAGGAGGAAGTGTGAGGGAAAGATAATGATGCTAGTAAAAAAAAATACATTTTTATAAAGAGAAACGATTCTCTGTCCCTGATAACATTTGACACTTGATCATAGCGGCTGAATCAGCCAGCTAAATGCTTCAGCTGATTATTTTAATTGTTCCTCAGACTTTGGTGCAAAAAAACCTTAACATAAATCAGGCCCCATATATGGGTGACTGGACTCTTACTTATAGGATATGATTAAAGTGACAACAGGCAGGCCTTATGGCCCCAGTAGTTTTCCTACTTGTCTGTGAGATCCCAAGCCTAGTGTCTTTTTCATTTTTCTCATCTGTCAGCTGTAGATAATTGGGATAATAAAAGTGAAAATTATTTGGGAAGTTGGTAGCTCACTAAAAATAAGGGGAGAATATAATATTTCTTTGTGTTAAGCATTAGCACCCTCCTTGGATTTTTCTTTTAAGATATAGTTACATTTGGGAAGGGTAACATGTGAAGGCCTTTCTATCTTACTGTGGATGAGTTTCTCTCAGGACTCTCTCCTCCCCACAGGGAAAGGTCAAGCTAATTGAAAATGCCGGTATTTGTTAGGGGTTAGGAGCAAAGAGGGGAGAAGGGTGGAAGAGGACTCAGAAAAGAATTAGGAAAGGTACCAAATATAAATGTTGAAGACTTTGCTATTTAGCTGAGGGCCAGTCAGTCCTACTGGGAACCTACTGATGTAAGATCTGAGTCTAACTTCCCCAGTTAACAGTTTGAATGAATGTTTGTGAGCCACTGATGTGTCTAAAGACTATGAAAATTGACCTGCATATCCTATTATTAGCTAGTAAGCCGTCAGGCTATTGAGTATCCTAGGCCCAACCCAAAGGAATGTGATGGCTCTGGAATATCTGTAAAACAAAACAAAACCTTTTCCGGCTCCTCCTAATGTGACTTGATCTCTTTGACCTTTGTCTGAAATTTACTGTCATCAGGGGAAAAAAATGACTTAGTTTACTTCAACTCAACAAGTATTTATTAATTACTATGGGCCCAAAACTGTGTTAGGTACTACAGGTATGGAGACAAGAAAAATGAGTGTTGCCCTCAAGGGGCTTACATTTTACTAGGTGGAAACAAGTTCCTATCTAAATACATATAAAATATATACAAAATAGGGGCAGCTAAGTGGCGCCAGCCCTGGAATCAGGAGGACCTGAGTTCAAATCCGGCCTCAGACACTCAACACACTTACTAGCTGTGTGACCTAGGGCAAGTCACTTAACCCCAATTGCCCTGCCTTCCCTCCTCCAAAAAAAAAGCCAAAAAAAGAGAAATACACACACACACACTAAAGACAAAGTAATTTTGGGGGGGATGGACATAGCAAACACTAATGACTAGGGGAATCAGGTAAGGCTTCTAGAGGAGGTACTTCAGTTGAGCCTTGAGGGATTTCCAGAGGCAAGGGCTGTCATTGCCTTCAAATATTGGAATTGATTGTATCCTTTCTTATTTTGCAAATTTCCATAAGTTTGCAGATGCCTGAGCCCCACAGCCCCAAGATCTTACCGTGTGAGTTAGTTAATATTTGATGAATTCCAGAACCATAACTAGCAGTTTTTGCACCTGGGGCACACAGTCACAAATGAACCTTTAAACGCCCACCCTGTGGGCAAAAACCTGGAAATGCTTTTGGGTTGCCGCTGGGGAAACTATCACACCTGAGGAAGGGGAGCATGAAGTAATACCATGCACTAAACTGGGTGGGGGAAGAAGTTTTTGTTTTGTTTTGTTTTTAAAATTTAATTTTTAATTTATGAAATAACACAAGCATTTCCATAACATAATACAGTAGGAAAAAGATGATTGCGCATGAAACTGCAAATCTATCATGTATGACTTGCTATTCTTTTTAACAGACTTTTTTCAAGAATAATTAGTGAAAAAAAGAAGTATGTTTTAAACTGTTCCCGATAAAAGATGAGCTCACTCCTAGCACCTACGTTTTCAGAATCCTGGGTAAAGTTGGCCTGCCCCCATTATACTTTAACACCCGCCCTATATATTTTAAAGCAAAACCACTCCTTTACAAAATGTCAAATGTAGTCAATTAAAGTTACTTTTACTGTATTTTAAAAGCTGTCAGATTTAAAATTTTCACTGTTCTGGATGTGTTATTTCAAAATAATTTCCCTTCATTGCAGCAGAGACATTGACAAAATATGCATAATCTCCCTTTCCATTTGTTACCTTTTCCCTCCCTTTCTCCCTCTTCCCTGCTTTGTTTCTTCCTTTCTCTCTCCTTTGTCTGACCTCATCTCTTTCCTTTCTCTTCTTCTCCTTCCTATCCCTCTTCCCCCTTTTCTTCTTTGTCTTTTCTTCTTTTCCTTTTTCTCCCTTCCCTTATTCCTCCAAGATCCCCCTTGACTCCTCCCTGTTGCTTTTTCCCCTAAGTGACAGAGGTGTATTGCTTACATTAGGCCCTGGTTAGAGCACTGGGGTTGGAATAATCAGGAAGACTCATCGTCATGAATGCAAATGTAGCCTCAGACATTAACTACCTGTATGACCCCAGGTAAGTCATTTTACCCTGTTTGCCTCACTTTCCTCAACTGTTAAATGAGCTGGAGAAGGAAATGGCGAACCCCCCAGTATCTTTGCCAAGAAAACCTCAAAAGGGGTCACGAAGTCAGACAAAACTGAAACAACTTAACAACAACAAGAAGTTGCTTTCAGTGTAGCTTTCTTGCAGGGAGCTTGTGAGGTTTGATTTGTGAGACAATCCAGGATGCAGTTCTCAGCCTTGATGATTGGTGTGGTTTAGATAAATGTGTGCCAAGCAGATGTGTCACACACCATGCCAGCATAAAGTAGGCTATCCTCTGGAGCAGCACCAGTAAACATTTGGGGGCAGATAGAGATGGCTTTGTCTTCAAATGATTTTTTAGTCTCTATGGAGTTAAGAGCTGATGGGAATCAGACAGTGTTGAGCCAAAAGAACCCATCATGTGTGGAATTTTAGCCATAAGGATGCCAGCAAAGTGGGGTAGTAGGCAGCTAAAGCCCCTTCTGTTATTAAAAAAAAAAACAAAAACCTCCTGAATGTTTGATTTGGATCCCAGGGAGGTTGACTAGATATAATTTGCTCTAGATATAATTTGCATGTCATTTATTATAATACATCCTTGCAAATGTGCTTAAAAGATTACAAGTCTGCACAAATGTCTTACAAGTCTGTCCTTTGTGGGAACCAGTAACAGAGTGTATGAAATAAGCCAGCATTCTTTTCAACCCTATCCAACCCAAATAATTACAGAAAGGTTTATTTTTTGCATGATGTGATCTCAGCAGAAATGCCAGCATTACAAAAAATGTGACTGGTAAAAAAAAAAGATTCAAATAATGCTTATAAATCATTTATGTAAATACTAATTAAGTCATGGTTTAGCTTATTTTTTTAATAAAAAGGAAAGGGAAGAGCATTGGAATTACTCAAACAGAACAGGTTTTTTTTTTTTTTGTTTCAATAACATTCTGTAGGATAAATTGCCAATTTCCATTTTATGGCATGACCTCAGTCCTGACTTGTTTTATAATAACATTTCGTATTTATATTAGCACTTTAAGGCTTACTCAAAAGCTTCTGTATTTGCTAAAGTATTTCTGTTTTACAGACGAGGAAACTGTATCTCAGAGAGGCTAGATGACTCATCCAGGTACGCTCAGTAGGAAACTGTTAGTCAGAATTGGAACTTACCTTTTCTCTCTAAAACCAATCTCTCTGTTATACCGTATTTGCTTTCTGCTACATATTGACTCTGAGCAGAAAGGGTAGGACATAAAATTCCCTCCAGTGACTGTTTCTTTTACTCACAAAGACAAATAATATCAGATTAGGCTGACTCAGAGTAGAAAAACTCCCAGTTGAGCTCTTCTTCAAGGTAATCCTGACTAGTCTGCGACTTTATGCCTTCCCCCCCGCCACTGACTATGAATGTAGTACTGGCCTGCCTCTCTTACGGTATGCCTTCTATATGTGCTGATTATGAACATATGGACCAATATGACAATCCATCTCCTACCGCTGTGCCCCGTGTTTGAAATGCTCTCCTGCCTTCTGCTGTCTCTCAGATTCCCTCAAGCCCAGCTCAAGCATCCCTTGCAATATGAGATCTTCCCTGATTCCTCCAGGAATTGGTGCCCTTGCTCCTTCTTTCCTCCCCCACTATATTACTTTGTCTTGATGTCGTATATTCTTGTCTGTATTTATCCATGTACATGTTAATACCTCCCCAGTGGAATCTAAACTCCTTTGAGTATGAGGACTTTTTTTCTTTTTGTATCCCTAAAGCCTAGCATGGAGCTTGGCACATAGTAGGCATTTAATAAATATTCATTGGGTGGATAAACTCTCTCTCCCTCTCTTGCTCTTTCTCTCCCCCCACCCAGAGGAGCTAATTACTGTTTTGTCCCTTCCACCATGCAAACTTAGATTCAACCAAACCAGCAGCTGCCTTCACACTTCGCAGAGGACCGTTTTAGCCTTAGGGGTCCCTAATAGCATTTCTATTCTTCTTTAGCCACAGCTGCTATTGCCTTTTTTGAAAAAATTATTTGCTTTTTGAAAGAAAAGTTTCTGACATGTTTTCTAGCTTAAAGTAACATGTTCCAAAAGGACTTTAGCTTAGAATCTCCTATGGGGAAAATCGAACTTCCCTTTGATCGTAAGTGGAGTAGTCCCTAAAACTGTCCCTTGGGTAAACAAATTCTCTTCTTTCTTGAAGGAGTCTATCCCCACTCCCGTCCCCTCCCCGCAAGAACCCTCCCCAGGTACCCCCCTCCAATTTAAGATCCATGCAAGGTGTTTGAAAAGTCTTTGTGCAGTTTTGAAATAATGATGGTGATGCCGTTGCCAAAGCCACCGCTTATATAGTGCCTCCTGTGTGCGAGGGACTGTTCTAAAGACTTTACAGGTCTCGTTTGATCTTTACAACAACCCTGGGAGGTAGGTGCCGTTACTCTTCTCATTTCACAGTTGAGAGTTCAGGCAGAAGGTAAGGCACTTGCCCACAGTCAGTCAGCCACTGAGTGTCCAAGGCTGGAGTTGAACCTGGGCGTTCCAGACTCTATCCTTGGTGCCACCTACTAGTCTATTAAAGTTTGATGGTGCTAAGATGTTGGGACAGCCCATATGTGCCCCCAGCATAAAATCCATAGAAATGAATCCAGTTTATGGTATTTTATCCTTCCTCCTCAATTGGTCTCTGGTACTCTGTTGTGGGCACGCGATAGTTTAGGAGAAATATGGGGAAATCACTTATGTGCTTGAAAAGTTTGGTTGTGGCGGCACTGCTATGGGTCCCCTGTAAGTAACATAGAACTGTGGTATAAATAGAATTAAACAAGGCAGCTAGGTGGCGTCATGGCTAGAGCACCAGACCTGAGTTCAAATCCCACCTCAGACACTGTGATCCTGGGCAAGTCACTTAACCCTGATTGTCTCCAAAATTTTTTGTACATATCTATATAAATTGAGCTAGGATCATAGACAGCAAAGTGGTACCAGGCAGGCACTGATATGTCCAGCCTCAGACACTCACTAGCCGTGTGACCCTGGGCAAGTCACTTAACCTTCCTCAGTTTCCTCATCTGTATGGTGGGGATAATCATTACACCTGCGTCCCAGGGGTTGTTGTGAAGCTCAAATGAGATGATGTGGTACGTGCTTTGTAAATGTCGCTGTTATTTATTATTGTTTTGTAGGAACACCTTGCAGGTCACAGGCTGTGATTGCTGTAGCCTGACAGCGGGGTTGGGGTTACACTGGCTATGTGTGCTAGAGCCTAAAGGACCCCCCAAGCTTGTTACAGGCTTCTGCCACCCAGGGATCAGCAGTGCATCTCCATAGAGGAGTAAGGAAGATGGGGGAGATTACCCTCCATCACAGTTCCTTGCTAGTGGTCTCCCTTGTATCCTGTAATGATCCACATGGATAGGACTTCAGCTCTATGTCCTCACTGCAGTACGCCACCAGACCTGGCCCAGGACAAGACTAGATTTGGCCCTTTGTCAGTTCACTTATCCCTGATGAGGAAAAGGGGAATGTAAAAGTACAGGCCACACAAAAACCAAAGGCTAATTTTTTTTTGGGGGGGGGGGAGATATCAGAGTTAAGTGACTTACCCAGGGTCACACAGCTGGTAAGTGTCAAGTGTCTAAGGCAGGATTTGAACTCAAGTCCTTCTGACTCCAGGGCCAGTCCTCTATCCACTGAGACACCTAGCTGCCCCTCAAAGACTAATTTTGAAAGTGAGATCTTCTGTTTCAGTTTGGAAGATAGTCATGGACTTGAGCGTGAATGAAGGCTCACTTAACATCATTACTATACCACATTCAGCGTACCACTATGCCTCAAACCCATTCCCCCTGGGCTCATTCAGACTGTTCATAACCTGGGGTCCAACTGAGGAGAGAGGGAAAAATAGATTGTGGAGCAAAGCCTATAGTCAATTAGGTAAACACAAGTAGAAGGGTCAGATATCATGTATTCCAGAAGTGTCAAACTCAGACCAGAATCATATTAAGATGTAATTTGGAAATAACTAACAAAATAAATAAAAATACAATATAACATTTGTTGTTCAGTGGTTTTTCAGTTGTGTCTGACTCTTCATTTGGTTTTTCTGGGCAAAGATACTGTGGTTTGCCATTTCCTTCTGTAGCTCATTTTTACAGATGATGAAACTGAGGTAAACAGAATGAAATGACTTGCCCAGGGTCACATAGCTAGTAAGTATCTGAGGCCAGATGTGAACTCAGGAAGATGAATCTTTCTGACTTCAGATCCAGCGCTCTATTCTCTGTGCCACCTAGCTGCCCTACAGTAGAACACAGATGATGTTAATTTGTGGTTTTCTAAGGCAATGTGTGGTCTGCAAGGATCCATTTCTTGACCCCACTGTAGTCTAGCCCATTCATTTTACATACAAGGAAACTGAAGCCCAGAACAGTAAAGGCTACACAGCTAAGGTTAGAATAAAAACCAGAGATCTTCACCCTACACAGCCCTCCTTCTAGTTGCTGACGGTTGGGAGTTAATTTTATAGTAGGGTATTTAGGTGGATGTTCTATGTAGACTTTAGGCCCTGCTTGAAATGGGAGCCCCAGTATCTCTGGTCATTGACATACATCTCATACCTTAGACCAAGTTTCCTTAGATTTTTCTTGGTAGCCTAGCCACAGGTTTGGTGCTGTTGTAATAGGAGGAACAGCTCACAAAGAACCTAAAAGTTTCCAGCTATCTGCTCCTGGTAAATCAGTCAGTCTCTCTGAGCCTTGGTTTTTATAGATGTTAAATAAGGAAATCGTATATCATCTACTTGCACCGTAGGGACTTTGTGGCAGTAAGATAATACATACGAGGGGGGGTCATAAACCAGAAAACACTATATAAATGAATTAGTGTTATTTTTTTTAATTATCCCCTTCTGCCCCCAACAAGGTCATTACTATCTGTGACCTGGTGAGCTGTGAAGGGCTTTGGGATGGAGGATTCATTGGAAAGACCTTGGTCCTATTTTGTTTATTCCCCTTTTAGAAGAGAGTGGAATTGGGATAATGAGCTCAGTGGCTGATGGCTGCTCTGTGTACTCAAAATCACGGGATTAGAACCTTAGAGCAGGAAGAGAACCCGAGAGGTTATCTAGTCTGATGCTCCCATTTCATAGATGTGAAAGGCGAAGGGACTTGCTCACCTGGGAAGTAAATGGAAGAGAATTTAGAGTCTTCTGACTGTAAATCCCGTTCTTCCCACTACATGGCATCATCAACTATGCTTGTGTCTTGAGTTTTTGAGAGAAAAGGAGCCCTGTGCATATTCATCCCAGAATCAAGGAATCTAGTTCCTGTTCTGGATTATAAGGTTCTTTAGGGGTTGAGAGAACGGAGGGGATTAGAATAGCAAGTAGCAGTGAGAATTGGGTGAACAATTCCATGTTGTGACTCAATTCTGGAGCTTGCTTAGTTCCCTCTCTACTCAATTAAAGGTCTAGTCTTCTAGTACAATTTCTGGCTTGTGAGACAGAAATTCCATCGTTTCAACCTCACCCTGTGTGGCTGGGAAACTGGACCCTCTCTACCTGCTGCTTAGAGACCCTTCATTAAGGACCTGGGTTATGTTGACCGGAAACCCAGTCAGATTTAAAGATGGTTGCAAGGAGTTTTCTCACAACTATACATCTCAGGCAACCCATTTGTCTTGTCTGAAAAAAGGCCCCATTTTGATCAGTTACGCTTCCTTGTTCCTTTGATTGTTCATAGATACCTGGGGGAAGTGGGAACACCTCTTCTGATTTCAGGAAATTACACCTGTTCACTCTCCCCCTCCCAACTTGAAAAGTCCCTAATCTCTCCTCCAATTAGAAATCAAATTACCTAATTTTGTTTCCTGGTTAATTGTTTTCTTTTAATTAATTGGTCTTATTTGATTAATTTGTTTTTAATGTATAAAAGCCTGTCTCTCCCTATATTTGGGGTCCCGTGCCAAAGCTGAAGAGGCTACCGGTCCCAATTTATTTGCATTGCTTGGTAGATCAATAGGCATGGAAGTTCTTCAAGTTAGAATAGGGTCTCCCTGTTCATTTCAGCATCATTGGTCCCTTCCTTGCATACAAAATCATAACATCACAGAGGTCAAGCTGGAAAGGAAGTTAGAGGCATTGAGTCCAACCCTCTCTTGTTTTCCAGATTAGGAAACTGAGGCTGAGAGAGGCTTGTGTGCAGAATTGAATGATGGCACTGTTATTTGCAAGAATTCCTCTAAATATTGAGTTCTGGATTTGGGTACAGGAAAGAGAATTTGAGTCAGAAGAAGTCAGTTTGCTGCTGTCCACATAGATGAAGGGCTTCCTTGGAAAATAACACATGCTCGTGTGCACACACACATGCACACGCACACGCACAAGCACATGCACTTGCCCACACCCCAAGATGGATACAGTAATGGGATTTATGTAGTATTTAGTTAAGGGCAAACCCAGGCCCATAAATACACGTCTTCAATTCAGTCTGCCGAATGAAATACTGAAAGCACCAAATGGATTCTTCTAAAGGATCAGAGCTAAGATGTAGTTCGCCTGTACTTGATTAGCTTATCCAGTCCTGCTATTATGAAAAACATGTAGTTAAGGATTTTACTGTATTCTCTAGTACCTGAAATATTTTCTCTGTAAATGAAAAGAGAGAGAGAGATTATTAGGCCTCTGGCTGTGTTCTTCATCCAAATTCCTTCTCTGCAACAATGAAAATGCTATTAAGCAAGGATCTGGACTCCAAACACCATTCTTTCAGCACTGAGGCTTACTTCTCCTGGCATCTGCTCCCGCCTAGTTCAGCTGATGAGGGCATGCTGCTAAGAAAGAGTTGGGTTGGATCCCTACGTGGACCTTTTACGTCTCACTGTTTCCGAGCTGCGGCCTGCTGTTTTCACCCTGACTGAGCAAGTTGTCATGTAAATGTGTTTTCTTGGTCGCGGGTGAGAGCCTGGGCAAGGGTGTATGTATGGATCAGTTAGAGTCATTCCAAGTATTGGCAAAAAGCAATGGGGAGCAGGAAAGGAGCGTCATCTTTGGATACACGTATCTGAGGCTGTGCAGGCCTGGAGTTTAATATTAAGTATTTGGACAGATCGCTTTAAAAAAAAAAATCCCTGGATATCTTTTGTGCCTGCATTCTCTTGGACTCCCAAAGGGCTCTGTTTATTTTCCCAGATATTAGGATTTTTAAAAAAAATACCGATTTGCGAGGTATTTCACTTCATGATAAAAGCATCAGCAGGAAAAGCACATCTTTTGCAAGTAATTTGTATGTGCTGGCTTTGCAAGAGGAGGAAGTAAAAGATCTCTTTCCTCCTTTAATTGGAGGCAAGCACAAGCTCCCTCTCCAGCTAGCATTTCCTTATTCCTTCTCAATTTCTTGGGATTGCTCCTAGGATTGGGGCGTGTTTCCAGTAAGTCTTCTGAAGACACTCCCATGTGACGGTTCAGGATACATGTATATGACTCCAACTTTCTGAGCTTTGATGACTTTTTCCAGTAGTTTTGGACCCTGTTGTCTGTACTCTCTCATCTGGTTTCTCTTGTGCCCAAGGATCCAAAGAAACTGAACCAAACTAGTGATTCAGTCTGGGGTTGTAAACCACAGGTAGACAGACCCCTGTGTGTTTCACAAACTTCTCTACAGTATATAAATGTTAGCGATTGCTCCTATATTATTACTAACATGTAAAGAGCACGAGACGAGGAGACAGAACACCTAGGCTCTCATCCCACCTGAGTTACTGATGCTTCTGGCAAGTCGCTTTTATCTGGGGTGCGTGTTGGGGGTTAGATTTCTCACCTGCAAAATAGGGGTCAGTTTCCTGATATTTAGGACAAAGGTGTCAAACACAATGGCCCACAACACCGGCAGATCAAAATGTAATTGGGAAATGCTGAACAAAATAAATAAGTAAAAATTACAATAAAACATAGATGATGTTAACTTTCAGTTTTCTAAATCTATATGGCAGCCCACAAGGATCCTTATGTGTGGCTTCTGTTTGAAAGCTCCAGTTCTATTTGAGTTTGACACCCTGCTCTCTGATCTGTGAATTAGTCCATGGAGTCACTGAATCCTCAATCTTAGAGTCATATTTGACTGGATGGCTTGGCCATAGGCTTGTGAAAACCGGAGGCCTGTTCTCTAGTGACAAAAGTCATGGATTTGGAGGTAGTAGTTGTCCTGAAGTTGCTCAGTCATGTCTGACTCTTTGTGACACTATGTCTGTGGGGTTTTCTGGGCAAGGACACTGAAGCAGTTTGCCATTTCCTTCTCCAGCACATCTCCATTTTACAGATGAGGAACTGAGACAAATAGGGTTTAAGTGACTTGACCAGCATCACACCCCTAGTAAGAGTCTGAGGCTGGATTTGAACTCAGATCTTCCTGATTCCAGGTGGGCCGCCTAGCTGAGTTAGTAGACCTGAGGTTAAATCTTGGTTAACTTCCAGACTTTGTCTTGCAATGTGATTTCCCATCTATAACCAGTATTTAAAAGGGTTAAATTAGAAACTCATCGCATGTTAATTGACCACAAGTCCCTTTACCTAGGTGGCAGAATGACATAGACCAGGTGATCTTGAATGCCTCATTCCTCAGTGGCCCTAGCTGTTAAATGGGTGGGCGGGGTCATAGTAGGAAGGAGGCATTGTGTCTTTAATGTGTGAGCCTTCACTGAAGACATCACCTTAGGAGAAGTCTAGAATCTTAGGCTTATAATTACATCGGTTTATGGGATTCTGAGGCTATTTAAAGCACTAGGAAAGCTCAATGGGAAAGGATGCACAGAAACCTCTTTATCTCAGTGTTTACCATGAGTCGGATCATCCAGTCTTTTGCTATAGGCTCATATTTATAAAATCCTTAAGCTGGTATGCTCCGACATAAAGCAGGCGACGTGCCCGGGCCTTGGCAGCAGATAAGAGGACTTCCCCCTTTCACCCTTTTCCTGATGCACTTCCTGGGTGTGTGTGTACATGTTGCCGTGACCCCTCACAAAGTCCTCTTCTCCTTTGCTCCTTCTGTCTTCTGCTTTTCTTATCCCCTTTCCTTCCCCTCCAATGCCCCCAAATTCAACCATGACATCAAATCCCTCCAGAGGCCCAAGTGGGGTTCCCTTTTATAGACATCTTCTGCCATGCACTGTTGCTAATGTCTTTGTTTTATTGGGCCTTGTGATCCACTACTTGCCTCCAAATGGATTCATTTACAAACATTGGTTGCTATGTGTTGCCGTTAACTGCTGTCAAAAATTTCACAACAATGTTTAAAAATGTGTAGCATTTTACTATCTGACTGATAGTTAAATCAATCCCTAATCTCCATTGTATTCTTTTTTAAGATGGTACCATATTGCAGAATTCTATTACTCAGTGATGAGAAAATAAATTACTTTTCTATAACATTTTCTGCTAAGCTGTTCTTAAATTGTGGCGTGGCCCTCAGTGGGTCTCTACACACACACACACACACACACACACACACTCACTCACACTCTTTTTTTTTTTTACAGATAGATAGGCTCTTCTCACTCGATAGCTTCTTTCTTCTTTGACATTTCTTATTAGCTCCTTCAAAGTGGCTTTCTTCAGGTTCCAGGGAAAATCTCACCTTCTTTAGGAAGCCTTGCCAGATCCCCTTTCATGCTAGTTTCTCCATGCCTTCTCTCTGTTGATTATTTCGAATTCATCCTGTCTGTATTTTGTTTGTATATAGTTATTTGCATGTTGTCTTCCCCATTGGACTGAGAACTCTTTGACAGCTGAGAACTTGTGGCCTCAAGGCCACATGTGGCCCTCTAGGTCCTCAAGTGTGGCCCTTTGACTGAATCCAAACTTCACAGAACAAATCCCCTTAAAAGGATTTGTTCTGTAAAGCTTGGACTCAGTCAAAAGGCTGCACCCAAGGACCTAGAAGGCCACATGTGACTTCAAGGCTACAGGTTCCCCACCCCTGACCTATACCAAATAATCTAGTCATATCTGCCTTCTTGCTGCCACCTGTTTTGTTTCTGATCCATCTACCCCCTTGATGAGTAGGAATGTATTCAGGAAAACACAGGCTCATTTTTAAGGATCACCTGAATCATCTCTCATTTGTTTCTAATTTCTCAGGTTTGGGATTCCACTAGTAGAAGGGGCATTTAGCTGGGATTTAGGGGGCCCAGATTTTCATCCCTGTGTCTGCTGCTCATTATCTGGGTGACTTTGAGCAAATTTACTTAACCTTTTTGGGCCTCATGGGGAGGAAGAGGAGGGAGTGGTAAAAGTGATCTTAAAAGTACCTTCCTAAACGCTGACATTTTTGTGATTCTCATGGGGATGGTCAAACCTTTCTACTTTTATGCTGATATTCAGGGTAGAGTGTTACAAAATGATTTCCCTTTGCTTTGGAATCAGATGTCTTTCTCTTTTGAGAAAAGTGACAATTATTTGAGCTCCTCAAGGGACCCACTTTGGGTCATGGGTCACTTCTTGGAAACTTTTCAGCATAGCTTTGCCTGATACCTATAGGGAAACTATTTCACCTGGTACCTCGGCAAGTAGTTGATTGTGTCTGAAACCGCAGCTTCCTAGCCCAGCAGGGACTAGAAGCAAGTAATACTTGGTATGATTTCCTTCACTTTCACTCTAAAAGAATATTTATCAGGTGCCTTTTTAGAAGGAGGGAAAAAAATGGCTGTCACTCCAACTAATGGGCCCAAATTTATGGAAAACTAACAACTGGATTCTCCAAAGCTGCTGATCAGCAAAGTTGACTCCTTGTTATCCCACCCAAAAGAAGTTACAGATATCTTGAAAAAAAATCACATACTTGGACAATTTTTAAAAAAATAGGGCTGCAAATCCAAAGCCAAATATCTATAGCTAGGAGGCCATCTGACCAAACTCTCTCATCTTTTAGAAGAGGAAATTGATAGCCAAAGAGATTAAGTGATTTATGCCCAAGGTCACACAGGTGTGAATTATCGGTGACATCTTTGAACCTAGGTCTTCCAACTCTAGAGTCAATGTACTTTTCATAATACTTTGGAGTGCGTTCATTCATTCATTCACTTCTTCATTCAACAAGTGTTTATTTAAATGCCTATGATGTTGATAAAAATGCTTTCCACCTCCAGAGAGAGAAGTGAGGAATTCTGAATGTAGATTGAAGCATATTTTTTCACTTTCTTTACTTTTTCTTTCCTTTTTGTGCAACATAGTTAATATGGAAATATGTTTTGCACGACTTCACATGGATAATGGGTATTGTATTGCTTGCCTTCGCAGTGGGTGGGGGATGGTGGGAAGGGAGGGAGAGTATTTGGAAATGAAAATTTGAAAAAAAAATGAATGTTAAAGAAATGCCTATAATATGTTAGGTCTTGAGAATACAAACAAAAAATGGACCCTGCCATTCTAATGGAGGTCATTTAAGATGTTACTGACAACCTGCCAGGTTTTTAAAAGTGGTATCACACGTAATATATTCAATACGTGTGTACAACTAGGGTCCAGCGTATTAACAAAAATTTTTTGTTCTTTCAAAGAAAGAGAGATTGAATTAAGCCACCACCATTTTTGACTTGGTCATCTGTAGTGGTGCCTTGATTACTGGTTACCGTGGCTGGGTGCTGGACCCCAGTAATATTTTATGCCAAAAAAGACCAGAGAATTCTCCTGATGCTGAAAATGGAGCCTACTTCATGTTGCAGTCTAGGGGTGCTGGGAACCCTGAAATGCAAGGGTATAGGGTGTGGGTCTGCCTCAAAAGAACTCAACCACTCAGGCCTTCTTTCAGTCCAAGTAGTGGACTGAAGTATTATGACACCATTTGGGGTAGGCAAGATTCCTAGTGAGTCTACGCTATTTGTGATGCCAGTACAAGTGGACCAGATTTCAAGAATCTATGCATTTGATGAAATTGGTACTTTTGTACAGAAAGACTGTGGGAACATCAGGATGGGATTAATGAATGGCAGGTAGCCTGGGGTGGGCCAGGTGCAGACAATGAGGGCCACAATGAAAGAGCAGTTAAATGAATTATTGACTGGGTTGGGCCAGGTGCCTCAGGTGACCTCCAGGGATCTGGGTTCAGGGGCTGGGCTCCTGAAACTTGTGGGAATGTTCAGGGGCTTTTCCTTTTTGGGGTCTACATCCCTAAGACATGGTCTTTTCCTTTTAGGGATTCAGATCCCATCCTGATCACTTCATAACTATTACCCAGAAGTTACTTGTAGCATGGATTGTGTCCATAGACACTTCAGGTCAAGCACGTAGATTTTCCTGTGAAGTGAAGGGCCCCCCTCAGTATAGGATATCAATTTCAGTTTACAACTAACAAAAGATAAGGCGCCCTTTCTAAAGTTTTTGCTTCGATACCCTGAACTTAAATTTAGGCCATTTGATGTGGCATCTGAGAAATTGGATAGTACAGCACTTAACTAGCAGTTGAAAGATTCTTTATCCATAGAGTGGACTCGAGCTAAAAGTTTTCCTAGATTGAATTTGGTAGCTGATATCTGGAGCTGGTTGGCATTTGAAGGGAATCTTTGTGGCATTCTATATTATTGGTTGATTTTAGAAAAATAGTTACTTGACTCTAAAAACATAGGTTATGTTAATGAAAAGTATTCTGCTGACCTCCCCTTGTGCCCTTTTTCACGGATCTAAATCTCACCAGTTGTCAGCAGGAGTTAAATACACAGAGGAAGGGCAACACATGGCAGTGAAACTGTGAGAAATTGCCAGTCTTGAATAAAATTTTATTGAGGTGGGCCAGTCCTGCTGTTTATGAGCCGCTTATAGGAGAATCATGACCTGTAGAATGAAGTAGTGCTCTCTGGCCTGGACTGGGCTAGTGAAAGAATCCCAAGCTCGTGGGAAGGCCACTTCTGAGTTTTCAATGCCAGGTTACCTATAAGAAACTTATAGCCAAGTTCAAGGGCGAAGGCCAGTGAGTGTGTTTATATGTCCTTTGGACCATTTCAGCTGTGTTGGGGTAAAATGAAATTCAAGAAATCCTTGGGAAAACTTAGAATCTTGCGACCTTTGTTCTGGGCTGGGAAAGGTGTGGGGAGATGACCAGAGATTTCCTGGGAAAGATGAACAGGTGGAGCAATTTTTAGGATAGACCCCAAATGCTAAGCTTTTTTTTTAATGTTTGTAAAATGTATACTGTATGTCTCCTCATGTGTATGGGGCAACTACGTGGTACAGTAGATAGAATGCTGGGCCTGGAGTC
This sequence comes from Trichosurus vulpecula, assembly GCF_011100635.1. Lineage (NCBI taxonomy): Eukaryota > Metazoa > Chordata > Mammalia > Diprotodontia > Phalangeridae > Trichosurus > Trichosurus vulpecula. The sequence goes on along the minus strand of NC_050573.1, from coordinate 554,227,400 downwards.
AGGAAGATCTGAGTTCAAATCCAGCCTCAGAGACTTGCTGGCTGTGTGCCCCCGGGCAAGTCACTTAACTCCTATTTGCCTCAGTTCCTTGTCTGTAAAATAGGAATATGGTGGAGAAGGAAATGGCAAACTACTCCAGTATCTTTGTTAAGAAAACCCCATGGACTTTGTCCATGGGCACATAGAGTCAGACAACAATAACAAATCTCTCAGGGCCACCTTTGTATTCATCCAAATTCACACTGGTGTTGCTCATGTGAGTATGTATAGCAAGAGACATTCCTGGGGGTGTTGTTGCCTGCCCCTGTGCCCCTTCAGATGTCTCATAAAATAACAGTAATAAATATTGACTCCCTCACAATGGCCTGAGGGGGTAGGAGCAAGGGGTGGGGGTGGGGGGCAGAATAGAAAACAGCACAGTCCAAACTGTACCATTACCCAGTCCGGTGGCGAAGAAGAGTGATGGCAGAGAGACACTTCTATTGTGCCAGAGGGTCCATTAGTATTCTATCCACAGGGACTTGCCTTGGAAAAAAATCATCTTAATGGGCTCTGAATGAGCCCAACTGCCAGCCATTGTTGGGTGCAACGGCGTGCAAACTTGTGAGTTATGGCAGTGACTACCTAATACCAAACTAGATCAGGGTCAGGAGACAGCTTAGCGTGGCATCAATCAACAGGGGCCGCATGGAACAGACCTGCTGAGGCAAGGAAGCATCGCAGCAGTGGGAGGAGCCAGCCACCTGGGGTTTGGTTTGGATCTTGGGGGAAGGGACAGCAGGCAGAGAGTTAGGGACCAGAGGACAGGGGGAGGTGGATTACACAGAATTCCATAAAGGGGAAGGGACATTTTAAACTGTGTAAACCCATATTTTTCTTTCCCCTGCAAGAAAAAAATGTTACCAGATAGATCACCATAAATACCAGAAAGGGAAGAGGAGGAAGACTCTTTTCATTGGACCCTGGGAGGCCTGTGCACACATTTGTCTGAGAAAGCTTCAGTTGCCTGAGGAAAAAGCTCCTCATCTGAACATGAGCTAAACCTTAATGGGCAAGACTTTTGGGAACCTTGCAGTGAGTTACTTATCTTAACATCTCCTAAAAAGAAAGATAGAAGTGAGCAGAACACCCTTAGTCTGATTCTCAGACCTCTGAGCTTTTCTCATCAGATCTCTAACTTTTTATCTGAGGGATAACTCTGATAAGAAAGTCAAGACTGTTGGCATAGTAAAGCCAATTCTCTGCTAGAAGGCCTCGATAATAGCTCTCTGGTGGTGAAGTGTTCTTGAGAACACACAGAATGTGCACAAGTGCATTATGGCTAAGGTTCAGTAATAAACTACATTAACTTGAGGAGCTGTCTAATATTCTGTGTGAACCCAAACATGAGAAAATTCTGCCTGTGTCTCACTTCCTGCCGAAGTGTATGATTTGTCCGGACAACCAAGAAAGATTTACTCGTCCACATAAAGGGTCACTCAACTCCAACTAGGTGTTTTGTGGTGTCCATTAAATGTTAGCCAGCCCATCCAAGTAAATGCTTGGACATCAAAAGTGAACATTCAGATTTTTACCCAGATAATCTTAACATTATCCTGCAATTTTTAGATGATGTTAAATCTTGTAAAAGAAGAGAGTTTCAACTTTAAATGTCATCCCCACCCTTGAGTTGATAATGATGTTTGTTCAATGAAGTGTTAGCAGTTTTTCTGAGTCTAGATTTGAAGTTACGCAGATCTCTCTGAAGAATTTAAAGATTAGTTGCAATGTTAATACTAACTGAAGTGGTATATGAGTCCTACACAATTATTCTTTGGAAGTGCATGTTTTGAATTCTGTTTAGATTTTGTAGTATTTGGCAAAAATAAATAAATAAATGAATGAATGAATGAATGAAGGGCTTGGACCTTGGAGAAGGAAAGAGTAAACTAATAGACAACATTTCACATTTTCAGTAAACTTAATCTAGTTAACAGGCCCCAGTGTCAAATAGGCTTCTGATCATAAAAAGCTTACTCTCAACTTTACTATTAGAAATATGAATTGCTTCATCCATCACTCATCCATTCAAGAAATATTTACTATAGTTCTTTTTTTGTGTACTCTATTTATACTGTGGAAAGCCATACAGCCAGTGGAATAGCAAGGTAGAAGTCCGATCAACAAGATTTATTAAATACCTACTAGATGCCAGACAGAGCATACAGGTGGCGCAGTGTATGGAGCGCTGGGTCTGAAGTCAGGAAGACTCATCTTCCTGAGTTCAAATCTGCTCTCAGACGCTTACTAGCTGCAGAACCCTGGGCAAGTCACTTAACCCCATTTGTTTCAGTTTTCTCATCTATAAAATGAGCTGGAGGAGGAAATGGCAAACTGCTCCAGTACCTTTGCCAAGAATATCCCAAATGGAGTCATGAAGAGTCAGACGTGACCGAACAACAACAATATGCCAGATACTGTACTAAAGACTGAAGGATAGACCAAAATATGGCCCTGCCCTCAGGGATCTTACAGTTTAGTAGAGAAGGCAGTGTGCAAGTAGGATGTATACAGGATAAACGGAGGGTACTCTCATAGGAAAGGCGCTAAGAGGAAGGCCTGGAAAAGGCTTCTTGTAGAATGTGAGAGGCTAGAAGAAAGCCAGGGAAGCCAAAAGGCAGCATTGGGTAAGGAAAGAGTTCCAGGCATGAGTGACAGCCAGAAAAATGCTAGGAATCCAGAGATTAAGTGCTGTATGCCAGAAACTACAAAGAGATCAGCATCACAGGTTCGAAGAGTTTGTGGAGGAGAGTAAGGTATAGGAAGCCTGGAAAGATCAGAAGGGGCCAGGTTGTGAAAAGCCTTAAAAGCCAAACAGAATTTTGTATTTGATCCTGGACATAATAGGGAGCTACTGGAGTTTATCGAATGGGTATTGGAGGAAGTGATATGGTCAGACTTGAACTTTAGGAAGGTTAATTTGATAGCAAAATGGAGGATGGCCTGGAATGGGGAGAGACTCAAGGCAGGAAGAACAGCCAGGAGGCCGCTACCACAGGTAGGAGGTAGGAGGTGATGAGGGTTCGCTCCAGGATGGTGATCATTGTTTATCCTTCATTCTGGAAGAAGACCATGACCTCAGGGAAGTGGTGCCATGACATGAAAGTGAAATTGGATTGAGTGAGGGAGGGCTGTGCAAAGTCACCAGCTTCACTTTCTCCTCCGGATCTATCCAGTGGCAAGATATAGATCAGGACCGGAGATGGCCCCAGATGGTGATACTATAGAAGGGAAGGGGGTGACTGACTCTCATCTCTTGGCTCATATCTTATATGGTACAACAGCCCTAAGCTGTTTTCCTGTTTTAAGTCAATTCTCTTCTGCTTATTCACTTCCTCAAGTACACAGGCAGCAAGGTAGAGACATTTTTCCTTCCTTTGAAATCACCTTCCAAATGAAAGGAGAGACAAGGAGAACTTTGGTGTTCTCTTTGTATTTTTATTAGCTAACCAGCGATGAGATGGGCAACTTTACAAAGCGCTAAGCTCCCCATTACTGGAAGTGTTCCAGCAAAGCATGAGCACCCCCTGTCTAGGATGCTATGGGAAGGATCTCTGTGTTGGGGAGGAGGTTGGCTTAGATGACATCAAAAGCTCTTCAACTCTAGTAATGATGATACGGATTTGATCTTTCACTGTCCTTCACCCTATCCAGAATCATAAGCAGATCTTTACTCCATGACCCGCAGAGTGTGTGGCCTAACTGAATTCTGTCCAGGTAGCTCTTTGGGTCTTACTGCTCTTTGCCTCATTTTTAAAAAGGGGAGAAGATGAAATTCACCGACTACCTTTTCATCATTTTATTTTAAAGCAAGTGTAGGAGAAGAGTGTAGGGATAGAAGTGGCAGAAGACTTCTGTGCTGAAAATATGTTCAGGTCTCCATGGCTGCAGCCCGTAAGTAATGTTTTTTCATGGATTCCTAACCTCGGCTCACTCGTGGCCATATTTAACATATGTCTGTGCTCTCAGTTACCTTGTTTTAAGGACACGTTTTATGGCTGTACAGATGTGTGTTGCAATGCAATCACTGGTGTATACAACCATTGAATGTTATATAAATCTATCTCCCACCCTCATAAATGCACAGAGAGCTGAAGCTCCATGGTTTGTGGAGCCCATCGTTGATGTCTGCTTAAATTTCAGCTGGGGCTACAGACATCCTGGCAATGTTGATTCTATTCCTGTTTCTCAGGATTCATTTTCAAATCCTATAGCTTTGCATACCTCCCTGTCTAGGTCAACTGCACAGTTTATACAAAGCCAGAAGAAAGTTGGCTTTAGGTGCTGAGAGAAATTGTGGTAACCAGGGCACTGCCAACTCTAGGGATTCAGCCTCCTTGGGTCCAATGGGCCTTTCAGGTACTTGCATTCTTCCCCATTGTACTGAGAATTCAATTCCCTCCAGTAATTAGGTCATGTAAAGGTCACCATGACATAAGCATAGTTGGAAGCCCCTGCTGCTCTTTTGGTCTGGGGATGAGAAAATGGTATCATCTATAAGGAGAAGACTCTGCTCCCCCTTCACACACACGCTGAAAGCACCATATGCTGATGTCCGGTTCCTGGAATTGATACCCTTCCACGATTGTGCTCCTCCTCCCAAGAGAATCAGGTGCAAGATAGATAGGCAAGCGAATTTAAGTATCTAAGTTCAAGAGGCAGAGTGTGTTGCATCATATTTTGCATCATATTCAACACGGTAATTTCAACGGGCATCTGTGGCTGTGTGTTATCGCAGCTGACGCAGGTTATTTCAAGGAAGAAGGCAAAGGAACCTCACATGGAAACCAGGTCTCTCACCCCCAGCTGTGTATGCTGGAAAAAAATCTTAAGTGGAAAGAGGCAAACAGGAAGACAGAAATGGACCTCTGAGAGCCAGGGGACACCAGAAACCAGAACTGGGTATCAATTTAGCAAGCCTGTGTGATGTTAGTATGTATCATGGGATTATAGATTTACAGCAGGAAAAGGACCTGGGAAGTCATCTAGCCCAACCCGCTTATTTTAGAAATTATAAAACTGAGGCCTGGAAAAGTAAAGGGTCTTGCTCGAGATTACACAGGTAGGAAGTAGTAGAGGTGAGATTCAAACCCTAGTTTTCCAACTTCCAGGCTGTTGCTCTTTCTACTAGATCATGACGTCTCCCATGGCAGCTTTGGCCGCAGTGGTCTGTTTCTCTTCCAGGGTGCTATAGGATGAGCTCATACAACTAGAAGGAACCCAAGAGGTCATATAGTCCGATACTCCTCATTTGAGAGATGAGGAAACAGAGGCCAGAGTAGGTAAGTCACTTGGCCAATATATATACTTACTAAGTCAAAGAACTAGGAATTTGAACTCAGTTCCTCATCCTCTAGGTCCAGCTCTCTACCCACTATGCTAGACGTTGTGGTAACTTCCTGTAATTGCTTTGGTTTGTTTGTCTGAAATTTCATCTGTAGGCTGGGTGTTTTTGCTTAATAAATGTTTATTAAATTAAACTGAGTCTTGAACTTTAAGCACCTAGATTTGGGTGCTAGTATAATATAATTCTTCCTGTACAGAACACAAGTTGCATCCTCCCATTTGGCTAGAGTAGCTAGGTGGTGCAGTGGGTAGAGTGCTGGGCTTGGAGTCAAAAAGACTCCTCTTCCTGAGTTCAAATTTGGCCTCAGACACTTACTAGCCGTGTGACCCTGGACAAATCACTTAACTGTCTTTGCCTCAGTTTCCTCATCTGTAAAATGAGCTTGAGAAGATAATGTCAGAGAAATGGAGAGTCCTACAGTGTCTTTGCCAAGACTGCCGTGGACTCCATGGGGTCACGTAGAGTTGGACATGACTAAACTACAGCTGTAATAGAACCTGCAGAAGGTTTGTAGCGCCAATTAAAGCTAAAGATGTAATGTGCTATCAGGCCATGGAAAGCCTTGAATGTTAGACAACAGAGTTTGAATTTCATGTGGTAGACAATAGGGAGACAGTGAAAAATTTTGAGCAGAGGAGTGACATGAGCAGATCTATGAAGAAGAAAGGTTATATTGGCCTTCCTATTAAGGACAGCTTGGGGGCACAAGGGAAGTGAAGACATGAAGACCTGTTAGGAGAGCATTGTCATAGTTCAGGTATGTGGGAATGAGCACCTGTACTAGGGATGAAAGTGGGGGGGTGGGAAGAAAGAGAGAAAGAGAGAGAGAGAGAGAGAAAGAGAGAGATGAAAGATATTGTAGAGATAAAATAAAGAGCGCACAGTAACCTCAATATAGGCAGTTAGAAGGAAGAGACAAAAGATAAAATCAAGCTTATATGCATGGAAGACTGATACCATAGATAAAATATGTGAAGGCAGAAGGAGAGACAGGCTTCGGGGAAAAGACAGCTTTGGACATGTTTAATTTGAGATGCTGGTGAGATATCTAGGTGGACACATCCTGAAGGAAGGTGGAAGTGTGCATCTGAACTTGGAAGGAGTGATCTGGTCTAGAGAGACAGATCTGACTGTCAGTCACAGTTGTAGGTGTGAATGAGATTGAGATAGAGAGAGAGAAGACTGATTCCTTGGGGGTGGGGGAGAGGCTGCGATATCTGCATCAAGAACCTGGGAAGAGAATGAATAAGGAGCTAGCAAAGGAGATAGAGAAGAAATATATAGAGGAAGGAGGGTAAATTAAGAGATCAGGATGTTCAAAACCCAGGGAGGAGAGTATCCAGCTGGAGGGACATTTCACCAGAGTCCAAAGCAGTAGAGAGGTCAAATTGGGTGAGGACTGAAGGAAGTTATTAGATCTGTTTGAAACCTGGTTCTGTCACTACCTGTCTGACCTCAGGGCAGCGAGGTAGTGCAGTGGATAGAGTACTGGGCCTGAAGTCAGGAAGACCTGAGTTCAAATTTGGTCTCAGACCCTGGGCAAGTCACTTAACCTTGTTTGCCTCAATTTCCTTATCTGTAAAATTAGCTGGAGAAGGAAATGGCAAACCATTGCAGTAAGAATTGGGGATGGCTAATGGACTAAACAGCAACAAGGCCTCAGGCCACTGCATTAACTTCTTTGGACCTCATTTTCCTCAGGGTAGTTAAACTAGATGAACTCTAAGGTTACTACTTTATATCCAGTTATAGATCTCTGACTTGGTGTCTAGGAAGTCGTTGGTGACTTTTGAAAGAACATTTTCAGTAGATGTGGGGAGTGGGGAAGGAGGAAAGAAGAGTAAAAAAAAAAAATGATTTCAAGGAGTTGAAGAAAGAATGAATAGTGAGGAAATAGGGGCATTGGCTGTGGATCATTTTCCTAAGAACTTTCCAGGGACAAAATCAGACCCATGGCATTTTCTGTATTTACAAAATAAATGGTTATTACAAATGGAATTTTACTATACTAATTGAATGGCCTGTCTTCGTATGGCCCTCTGCTAGGGTTGATACTAAGTAGGTTCAACAGACTTGTTTAGGACATCACATAATCATGGGAATGATAATTAAGAATGAAGTGACTTCTTGATACCTTCAATGTCATTTGGCACTTGTGGGTTGAGGATTAGTACCTATGGTTATGCCTTTGGAAAAGTGACCATTGCTGGGCAGAGAGGGGGAAAAATGTGGATACCAGCTGAGAAAACAGCACTTGGCTTTCATCATGGGTTCTCATCAGACTGGTGGCATTCCAAGATAAAGGATAAAGATTAGCGAGACTGAACTACAAATTCTAATCAGAATTGAGTTTAGATTTCCTTAGCAGGATTTGGAGGTAAATTGCCCCTTTCCCCCTCCTCCATTTTTCTCCCACCTTCCAAAGAAACCAAGCCAACCACCAATGAGAAAGCTGAAATGTTTTAGTGTTTAGTGTTTTGGTTTGGTTGGAACCTGGTTGCCTTGGTGTTTAATCTGCTCACGTTGGTTTTAGTTTGAGTTACTTAATAGATCAGCATGGAATGGTTTTATATGAGTAGGAAAGGCAAATTTGACCTTTTTGGGATTACGATAAAAAAGAAATTCGGAGACTGTGCCTTTAATTCTAGTTTGAGAGAAAAATCCCTGTAGGTCATTTTGGGGATGAGAGAGGATGTTTGGGAGGGTGGGTGTGTTTTTCCTATAGTCAGTTTTAGGATAGGTTGGATTTTGAAACAGAATCATTAAATTGGTAACAAACTTATTGAATAAGTGTTTTTTTTTTCTCTATAATAGTTGACTCTTCAGCCTTCCCCCTAAAGATTTGAATGAGTTCTCTAAAAATAATATACCAGAGGAAGAAAAACATCCTTTTCATCCTAGGCCATCTTCCTACTTCAGGGGAAGCTCTTAACTGTTGAACTGTCAGCGGCTGAAAGAGGATTGGCATCCTTTTGTCACCAATGTATTTGGTGAGTTAGCAGCTGAATTAGCTGTGTCTGTCAAAGTCAATACGATCTTCCTCCTGCTCTCCCTTGGGCCTTAATGGTAACTGAGATGTTTATTTCTGGCGTTTTCCTGCATCTTGTGACAAAGTTGATGTCACCATTACAAGGTCAGGTTCAAATCTTCCATTGTCTATCAGAACCAGAGTCAAACAGGAAGTACACGCTAAGCAGCATCCATTGGCTGGCTGTTGTTGAGGAACTGGCCGTTACCAGTGAATCTAAATCACTCGGCTTTACCTGAGTGGGATGCAGAAGGACAATCCCTTAATACCAGCTCACTTAAATCACTGTTTTTATTTGCTTTCCAGAAGTCAATTTCCCATTCAGGGCCAAGAGTTTTTGCTAAGCAAAAGTCCTTCCCCCACTCACCCTTTAAGGAATTTTACAGCATGTGACCAAAAAAGGAGTCAGGGAGGCTAAAATGGTAGCACTGAACCAAATCAATAGATAACGAATGTCTCACCATGGATTCATTGTTGGGCATTTTATTTTAACATCTGAAGATGGTACTACTTGGTTTCTTTTTTACTAACTGAGAAATAGACATAGTGTTAATCTAAACAGTGTTAGCTCTCCCTTTCATCCCCAGTCCTTAATAAGAACCTGAATTTTTTGGGTACCTTTCAGAGGTTTGTAGATTTAGAACTGGAAGGGACCTTAGAGCTCATTGAGCCCAACTATTTTGTTTTACACATGAGCAAACTGGGCTCAAAGTCAAGCATCTGAGGTGGGATTTCTGACAGGTTTTAGTATCTCTAGGCTCAATGCTCTATCTACTATAGCATATAATGCCCCTCCCCTCCCAGCCAATCTCTCTCTGCCTCATTCTGTCTTTCCATTTCTTTGTCATTTATTAAACACCAACCTAAGAAACTGAGAAACAGGAAAGGAACCCATAAAGGAGATAGAGAGGGAATAATTAGAGAGGTAGAAAGAAAAAAAGCAGAGAGTTTAAAGTCTTTGAATGAACCCACGAGAAAAAACAATCCAGAAGAAGCCATCAGTCATCAGGAATGTCTAGCTTTGCCGAGGTCAATGAGGATGAAGACTGAAGAAAAACAAAAGCACATTGGATTTGACCATTATTGGCCTTTGAGAAATTTGTTCAAGATAAAAATTTCAAGAGGTTTTCCAATGAAGGGAAGGAAGGAGATGGGACAGAAAGGTCAAGGAGAGACTTTTTTTTTTAGAACTGAGCACATTTATAGACATGAAAAGCAGTCAGCGAAGAAGAAATGATCAAAAAAGGAGAGGGAGGGGATGATTATTGGAACAGGTTTCTGGAAGAGGTGAAAGGGCACGAGATAGAGGGCTGGTTTGGAGGATAATTACCCTTAACAAAAAGTAGTCTATGGTGTTGGCATTGGGGTGCAGAAGGGCCCAGGAGAATTCAGGAATGACTTTCAGAAGAACAGAAATTAAACTGTGAAATTACTGAAAATAGTGGGCAGGATCTACATATCCCAAAACAGATAGCATGCAAATTAAGCCGAAGCTTTTCTAGGTATGTCCCACCCTACAGTGTGGCCCTAGGGAAAACCCTGCCTAGTAAATAAGTCAGTCAAGCTGGTAACAAAGAATGATAGAATGCTAGAGCTAAAAGTGATTAGAAACAAGCTCCTCATTTTATAGGTGATGAAACAGAAGCCCAGAGAGGTTATTGGGCTTCCCAAAGTCATGTAGAACTGGGACTGGAAGGCAGGCCTCCTGATCCCAATTATTCTATGCTGCTTTAAGGACCTAGCAGGGGCATATTGCCCCAGTGTGGATGTACCCAAAATAAAGACAAAGTAAATAGATTCACTAAAGGGGAGGGGAGGTGTGAAGGGATGGGATTGTGACTGTGTGGACCACATGTACTGCTGTGTTACTGCTAACTTCTTGCACTTTTTAAGAAGTCGATCCGAAAGAGCTTCAAAATAGAACGAAATTGCAAGTTATAGATTGACCTGTTACTCTTTCTAACTCCACGGGAGGGATAGTTTTGGCTCCCGTCAGTCACTTCTGGCTATAACTGGTCACTTTTAGAAAGCAGTTCTGGAGAGGGCCTTTGTAATTTGCTTCTCCCCTCACAGACTCAACTCTGACACGTGTTGCTATCTATAGATTCTTTGGTTCCACTTCCAAAGACCAATATGAGTTTCTTAGTGCTGTTCCTCCCATTTTAAACTTGGAAATGAGGCTGGGGAAATATCACATTAAGGTTTGCTGAAACTCCACGGACTTAAAAGTGAATCCAGTAAGTTTCTATGTCAGTTATACAGTTGGGATATTGGAGTACCAATTTAAAGAGTCATTTAATAAAGCCGATCATGAGTGGTGGGAAGGAATGTTTATAATTCATGGTAAGATGTGAGCAACTTTGCTCTGGGCCAGGTAAAAAATCTGCGTGTGAAGGATTCTGTGCTTTCATGTCTTCATGTGGAGAATTAAATTTAACATTTATTAAGGAAGCTAGATGGTCAGAAAACCTGAGTTCAAATCTTGCCTCAGATACTAGTTTCTGGGTAAGCGTGATCCTGGGTAAATCACTTAACTGATGACTCATTGTCCTCCACTGTAAAATAGTAGTGATACTAGCCCCTATCTCCCAAGGTGGTTGTGAAGGATCCAAAGAGATCATATTTATAAAGTGCTTAATAAATGCTCGTTCCCTCCTTCGTCTGTTCTATTAAGCCCCAAGGATGTACCAGGCCCTGCATTAAGTGCTATAGACATGAGTCCTTTCCTTCTGGAAGCTTACACTTTTATGGAATAGGAGGTACATATACAAAGTTAGTAAATGCCAGCTCATCTGAAAAGGAATAAAACATTACTGGAGGGATCTGGGTGAGCTTCCTGGAGATGAAGCCCCTAAATTGAGTCTTTATGGAAGATAAGAATTCTGAGAGGTGGAGATAAGAAGGTTGGGTGTTCCAGGCTTAGGAGACATTTCTTTTGCAAATGCAGAGAAGGTCAAAATCCTGGAACAACTCGAAAGTCTAGATTGGCTGGAATGTAGAGTATTTGAAAGGGAATGGGGGGCTGTAATAGGAGATAAGACTAGCCAGCTTGGTTGCCGGCTGATTAGAGGTTGCCTTAGAGGTGAGGCCAGGGAATTTACATTTTTATCCTCCTGGGAATAGGTAGCCACTGAAGGCTTTTGAGCAGTGGCTTGGCTTATTCCTTAGGAAAATTATTTTGGTAACTGTCAGAGGATAGACTAAAGGTTGGAAGCTGGTAGACCTGGTAGAAGGAGCCCAGGAGAGAGGTGATGAGGGCTTGAGCCTGTAAGGGTCATGTTGGGTGAGCAGGCTGAGTGTATCATTTATCATCTCTGGGTCTGGACCCTGCAGTGGGGCTTGATGTTTCTATGGTGTTTGGGCAGCCACAGTTTTTCTGAAGAGTCAAGCCATTCAGGTTTGGTGTGAGGCAGGGCAGAGGGAAAGAAAGCATTTGACTTTATTCCCTTTGCTGCATACAGTTGCACTGTGTCTTTTGGCAGCCTGGTGCAGCTGAGAGAACCTGAGTTCAAATTCAGCTGGGCAACTTACTGCAGTGTTAATGTGAACCTCCCTCTTGCTTCATTTTTCTGAGCTTCAGTTTCCTTCTCTGTAAATTGAGAGGGTTAGAGGAGACCGTCAAGTTTCTTTTGGTTGTTTTTTTCAGTTGTATCTCAATCTTTTTGACCTCATTTGGGGTTTTCTTGGCAGAGATACCGGAGTGGTTTGCCATCTCCTTCTCCAGCTCATTTTACAGATGAGGAAACTGAGGCAAACAGGGTTAAGGACTCGCTCAGGGCCACACAGCTAGGAAGTATCTGAGGCCAGATTTGAACTCAGGGTGATCAGTCTTCCTGATTTCAGGCTCGATGCTCTATATCTACTGTGCCTCCTAGCTGCCAAGCTTCCTGGAGTCAGACCTGGATTCAAATCCTGCCTCAGACACTTACTGGTGTGATCCTGGGCCAGTCACTTAACCTCTGCTAAGAGCTTCAGTTTCTTATCTGTGAAGGATGGGGAGGTAACACTAATTCCTCCTTTCCAGGGTTGTCATAAGGATTAAATGAGATAATATTATACAGCTCTTTCTAAACCTTAAAGTGCTAAGTAAATGTTGGCTATTACTATTGAGACAAGGTTCACAGAATTTAAGCAGTCTGCCTAAGGTCACCCAAGTCAGTCAGCTTTACTGGTTCAATATTCCTTCCTCAGCAGCCATGCTGATCCTGAATCACTTTGGGGACTGCTTTTGCTAAGCATTCACATAAGACATTTTGGAGGGTGGGTTTGGGGAAGGTGGGTTTTTACTTCGTGTTCAGCTGTGAGGGACATCTAGCCAAATATTCAGATTGCCAGTGGAGATGCCCAAATGTTAAGGGCAGGTTTTCAAAGGTAGCCAAAAGGGAGGAGAACAAGTATTTATATAGCACCTACTGTGTTCCACCTGATGGGGGAGGGGATCTGGACCCCTAAAAGGAAAAGCCCTTGAAATTTCCCCACAAATTTCAGAACCCGGTCCCTGGCATTCCCCTGGGGCATCTGGCCCACCTCAGCCCACCTTGATTACTTAATTTATTTGACACTTCCTAATCTCATCCGGGCCCATTTCTCTGTTACCTCTGGACTACCCCAGGCTATTCTCCAGTCCTTAATCCAATTCAGATCTTCCCAGACTCCATATAAAAGTGTTGATCTGGCCCCCATTAAATGGCTCAGATTCGTAAAATCTGGCCCCTTCTATTGGCATCACAAATAGTTCAGACTGACTAGGAGTGTTTTTGGTGTTACAAAAAACTCACTACTTGGACTGAAAGGTTTGAGTGGTTGAATTCTTTTGAGGCAGACCCCCTGCCCTGTACCCTTGCATTTTGGGGTTCCTAGCACCCCCAGACTGCTACACAGCCATCGTGCTAATCACTTTTTAAAAATATCTCATTTGATCCTTCCAACAACCCTGTGTGGTAGATTTTTTTATTATCATGCCTATTTTACAGTTGAGTAAAAGGTTAAGTGACTTGCCCAGGGGCAAAACAGCTAGTAAGGTTGACCCAGGTATGATTTCTTCCCATAGTCTGAAAGCATTTGAAAAATACCATGCTGTTGAATGTGAAGCCAATCCCTTTCCTCGTAACTATTTTCTTTTAAAAGATTTCATAACCCTTCAGTTATTTCAACCCGTCTCTTCCCAGAGAAGGAAATAACCCATCTATCACTCTTCCTTTCCTTCTTTACCAACGGACTGGTTATACTGTAATCTTGCCCTGCCACAGAGGCTCCTTGTTCTGTTCCGCCAGGAGGAGGGTAATGAAATATCTTTCTTTTCCTCCAAGGAGCTCAATACTGTCATTTAGTCTGCCTCACATTATCTCCACAATAGCACCATGGCTGAATAATTGTCCTTTATATACAGACTGTGCTTTTTAACTTTCCAGACTTTGGTTGGTTGTTCTTTTCCTCCATCCAGCATCTTCTTTTATTCTTTAGACATCTTTTGTGGGTACGTTAAGGCAGAGACCTTCATCCCCACCTTGAAAGATGAACAGACTGTGATGCGGAGAACTGAAATGATTTTCCTGGGGATCTAATGACAATGCACGGGGTCCAGGTCTGAATCGCCCCCATCCTCAGGTTTCTGGTTCTTTCTGCTGCCCATTTTCTCTATTGTAGAAAGAGCTGTGAACTGACCAATGGTCGTGCTTGCTGTAGTTCCTCTAAGTGGTTTTAGTTCGGTTAGTTCACTCCTCTGGACCTTGTTTTTTTTTTTTTCTCCATACAATTTACCCATTCCTTCATTTCAGGAATTGATGAAACGAAGGACAAACAGCAGTAATAAGGTTCCTCCTAGATCCAGGACTATCATGGTGCAAGACTAAATAACCTTTACGGTCACTTCTGGAGCTAAAAAGCTATGATTCTTTCCCCAAATTTGTACTTCCTATCAAACTCTTCCTTCTTTCTCCCTGACTGTCTTCATGTCAATAAAGGACAGGAAAGAAAAAGTTAGAAGGGCCGAGGAGGGAACTGTCTCCCATCCCTTTTGCCACATGGCTAAGTGAAAGGAACATTGGCTATAGTCAGAGGACCAAGTCTTACCTTTGATATTTGTTCCCTAAAAGAGTCACACCTGGGTTGTGTGAGTGGCCAGTGCTGGGCTTGGAGGCAGAAGATCTGTTTGACTCCTGCCTTACACACTTAGAAGCAGTGTGACTGACCAAGTCACTTAACTTTTTGGTGCCTCATTTTCCTTACTTTTAGAATGAGGGCCTTGAATTCAGTGGGCTCTAAGGACCCTTCTAGCCCAAATTTGTGTTTTGTGACTTGTATACCTTTGGGACAAGTCGTAACCTCCCCAGCTCTCAGTTTCCTTATTCATAAAATGAGAGAGTTAGACTGGATGGTCTCTAAGGCTCCCTCCACCTCTGTATTTATGATCCTATGATCTTAGTTGTATCTATAGCCTTGCCTTGGCACCCTTAACCACACGTTTTCTTAACTTGGCCCCCTTTGGCTTTGTTTTTCTAATGTGTTTCACCTTCGATGGTGGTTACCCAGTCTAGGCAGCCACCATCATGAATGAATGTCTTTCATGAGATGTGTAAGTCCCTGCTGGGGGGCTCAGGGCTCCTCTCCTCCCTTTCTTTCCACTTAAAAAAATGGTAGAGTCCAGGGTTTTATTGCTATTGCCACTCCAGCGAAGAAGATTCCTACCTGCCACAGGAACAACAAACAGGCTAACTTCTGTTTTGCTCCCCTCTGGGCTGGGCACTTACCTGACTGAATGGAAATTCAGCGGTTCCTGCCTCCTGGCATGGCTTCTGCCAGATGTAAAGCTTTATAAAGTGACTTTTCATGTTGTTCTCCCCACACCCCTCCTCCCTCCAGGTTTGGCAAATGAGCTGATTCTCCAGCACTGAGCGGTCTTTGTGGTAGGGGGTGGGGGTGGGGAGGGAGGTGTGAAGGGAAAAGTCAAAGTGAGACATGTTAGTAGAATACCCAGCACCAGGCAGACAGAGCTGATGAGAGCTTCCATTTACTACCTCGAAGGGTAATCAAAGCTCCTTGGCCACAGAGACCTTTATTTGGGGGAAGACAAAAAAATCATTTGTCTTTTAAAATTTATTACAACCTATCTTTTCTGTCTTCATGGTATAGCTTCACTCTTTGGTATAGCTGTTTGTGTGCTTGTGTCTGTTTGAGTGTGTTCACATGTGTGCCTCAGGGGGTAATTCACTCGGTCTTTGGTCTTTGTGATGGCCTCTTTACAACTTGTTATGTTTGTCCTTTGTTTTCGAAGAGGACCATAGGATCAGGGAAATGATGACATGACTTGCAGTTGACTTTGATTTGAATGAGGGAGGGCTGTGTGAGGTCACCAGAGCCCATATGGATCCAGTGACCAGATATTCACCAGGATGACTGGAGATGGCCCAGGATGCAATGGGAGACCCTGGCCCTTTTAGGCTAAGGCCTTTTCCTGTGCTCACTTAGAGTAAGGTAAAGCCCATTCAGTGAATAGGCCTCTTTAAGAAGTGAGTCAAGGGATGGCCCCTTTAATTAGAAAAAAATAAAAAAAAAATCAAGCTGGGAGGAAAAGACCCTGGATGCCATGGTCCTCTTGGAAAATGAAGGACAATCCCAACCTATGAGTAGGCCGTGCTGCCTGAATGGGGACCCAGCTAGTTGGGTAACTCAGCTCGTCCTCTCCCTGTCCTTTCTCCTCTTTGTCTCCTCTCTCATTTCTCCTTTCTCTTCTGTCTCTCCCTTTTTTTCTTTCTCCTCTCCATCTCTCTCCTTTCTCTTCTTTGTCTCTGTACCTCTCTCTCCTCTTTCTCTATCTCCTTTCTCTTCTGCCTCTCCTTTTTTCTCTCTCTCCTAACTGTGTGTGTGTGTGTGTGTGTGTGTGTGTGTGTATATGTGTATGTGTATGTGTGTGTGTGGTTCGTTAAATCAAGAATAATAAATAAATATGAAATTATATGTGGCAGTCTGGTGGGTGAGGCTATCTTCAGCAGGAGGTCTTCAAAGTAGGCTAACTTTGAGCTCTGGGCATGTTTTGAAAACACAGTACTTCTTTTTATTCACTTCTAATGAAATATTTTATTTATTTCTGTTTTTTTTTTAAATTGAATAGAGCAGGAGGGAAGCCAAAGAAGCTGTGATTTGAAAATGTAGTTTTTAAAACATACAACTTTGTGTTGTTAATGGTTTCCCAAAATAATAATGGTCTAGCAGGAAAAGATGGGTAGTACTGATTAAAATGCTCTGATTTTCCTTAGGGATACTGTTTTCCTTTTAGAGGCCGGTTGCAGAGAAGAAAAGCTGAATTGATATATCTATAAACAATTTATTACTTCAACTGTGTGATAATTGGTTGAGAAATTGTCATTATTTTTCCAATATAAGGCTCTGGGTGTTTGTCGTTAAATGAGGATATGGACATTCTGTCCTTGCACGTAGACACTGAAATCATGCTAGTAGGAGACTGGAGTTTAGGTTAAAGCCTGTTTGCTCTTAAATAAATTGAATTTTTTCCCCCTTCTTCAGCCATATAAATGCCAAGAGTCATTCACCTTCTTTCTCTTCAATTGTGTGAGCTTTGCAAGCAGTTAGGTGGCACAGTGGGTGGAGTGCTGGACTGGGAATCCACCTGGAAGACAGTTCAAAAGCCACTCAGACCTTGGCGGCATGACCCGGGGCAAATGATTTAAGCTCTCCAAGGCCTCCTTTCCTCTTCTGTAAAAGGGGTAAATAACAGCACCTGCCTTGCTGGGCTATAGTGAGAATCAGATGGAGTTATTTTTGTACACTTTAAAGCGCTATATAAATGCCAGCCCTTGTTATTGACCCTTTGTCACGGACAGCTTTTAATTGTAGCAGGAATATGCAAGGACTGACTGTGCTTAGAATCCTAAGTGCTGATGGGAAGGACCCCTACCATTGGGAATTGGTAGGATTCCATCTTATTTCCAGGTAGCTCCTAAAGGAGGGATTCAACCGAGCGTAGTTTAATAAGCATGTACTAAGCACTTACTGTGTATAGAATGCAATGTTATTATGAAGGCTCTTACCTTCCTCCTATTCTCTTTAATGAATGCTGGTTGTGTCACCTGGTCTCTGAGGTCTATTTGTGAAGTGTTAAAGGACTAAACCTTCTTTAAAAAATATTATGTATATATACATTATATATACATATATACGTATATATAAATTTATTTCACTAAATATTTCCCAATTTCATGTAAATTGTTTTTTGGATGGGGGAGGGCAGAACAATCGGGGTTAAGTGACTTGCCTAAGGTCACACAGCTAGTAAGTGTGTCAAGTGTCCTCTTGACTCCAGGAACAATCATTTAAAAAAAAATTGGAGTTCCAAATTATCTCCTGCTGTCATGTCCCTCCCTCCTCCTTGAGAAGGCAAAAAATTTGATATAGATTATATATGTGAGGTCATGCAGAACACATTTATATATTAGCCATGTTGCAAAAGAAAACAAAAAAAGAAAAGAAACCAATATAAAGAAAATTTTAAAAGTATGCTTCAATCAGCATTCAGAATTCATCAGTTTCATTTCTGGAAGTAAAAAGTATTTTTTTATCAGGGGTCCTTGGAATTGTCTTGGATCATTATCTTGATTAGAGTAGCTAAGTCTTTCACAGTTGGTCATCCTTGTAATATTGCTGTTACTGTGTAAAATGTTCTCCTTGGTTCTGCTCACTTCACTTTGTATGAGTTCATATGGGTTTCAGGTTTTTCTGAAACCATCCCCCTTGTCATTTTTTATAGCACAGTAGTTTTCCATCACAGTCATATACCACAACTTGATCAAACATTCCCCAATTGATGGGCATCCCCCAATTTCCAATTCTTTGCTACCAGGAAAAGAGCTGCTATAAATATCTTTGTACAAATAAGTCCTTTTCCTTTTTCTTTCATTACTTTGGGATATACACCTAAGTACTATTATTGCTGGGTCAAGGGTTATATACAGTTTTATAGTCTACTGAGCATAGTTCCAAATTGTTCTCCAGACTGGTTGGACTAGTTTACAACTCCACCGAGTACATTAGTCTCCACATTTTTCCATATCCTCTCTAGCATTTGTCACTTTCCTTTTCTGTCATGTTAGCCAATGTGATAAATGTGAAGTGGCATCTCAGAATTGTTTTAATTTGCATTTCTCTAATCAATAGTGATTTAGACCATTTTTCATGTAACTATTGATAGCTGTGATTTCTTCTGAAAACTGCCTGTTCATATCCTTTGACCATTTATGAATTGGGAAATGGCTGTTATTTTTATAAGTTTTTTTTTTCAGTTTCCTATATATTTGAGAAATGAAGCCTTTAGCAGAGAAACTTGTTGCAAAAATTTTCCCTCTAGTTTCCTGTTTTTCTTCTAATTTTGTCTGCATTGGTTTTGTTTGTGCAAACCCTTTTTAATTTCATGTCATGAAAATTATCTATTTTACTTCTCATAATCCCTCCCTTCCCCCATCTTCTATTTGGTCTTAGACTCTTCCCTTATTTATAGATCTGATGGAATTTTTCCATGCTTCCCTAAGTTACTTATTACACACCCCTTTATGTCTAAATTATTTATCCATTTTGACCCTATCTTGGTATATGATATATGTTGTTGGACTATATCTAGTTTATTCCAAACTGTTATCTAGTTTCCCTAGCAATTTTTGTCAAATGTTGAATTCTTACTTCAAAAGCTTACTATAGTTTTGCTGTCTATTTACTCTTGTAATTTATTTAATTTTTCCTTTAAGAATTTGGATGCTATGCCATTTGGTACATATATGTTTAGTACTGATTCATTGTCTGTGGTTCCTTTCAGCAAGATGTAGTTTCCTTACTTATTCCTTTTAATTAGGTCTATTTTTGCTTTTGCTTTATCTGGATCATTATCCCTGCCTTTTTTACTTTAGCATAAGCATGATAGATTCTGCTCCAACCTGTTTTATTAACTCTGTTTCAAGTGTGTTTCTTGTAAATAACATTGTTGGATTCTGCTTTCTAATCATTCTGATATGTGCTTCCATTTTAAGGGTGAGTTTATCCCATTCGTATTCACAGTTTTTATTACTACCTATGCCGTTCCCTCTATCTTAGGTACTTCTGTTTGTTTCTTTTCTTTCTCTTTTTATCTTGTCCCTCCCCTAAAGTCTGTTTTGCTTCTGACCACTGTCCAGGTGTTCATTGTTTCCATGACACTATCTGTCCATCTTATTCTCTGCCATCCCCTTTTCCTTTTGCCTTCTATCTTTTCGAACATCAGGGTCTTTTCTGTGTCCCATCATCTCATGTGGCCAGCTTCGGCTTCATTATTTAACTTTCCAGTGAATAGCCTGAATTAATTTCTTGAAGTATTGACTGATTTGATCTCCTTGCTATCCAAGGAATTCTCAAATGTCTCCAGCACCACAATTTGAAAGAGTCAGTTCTGCAGCACTCACCTTTCCTTATACTCTAACTCTTCCAGCCAATTATTGCTACTGAAAAAACCATAGCTTTGACTGTCTTATATTGTGGTAGTTGCTAACTCTTGTGTGATTCTAGTTGTGTGTGGCTTCATGATATATGAATGATTTTGTTCTGGCTTTTGAAAGTATTTTCTCTTTGATCAGGAGGCTCTGGAATTGTCTTCATTTTGGGATCTCTTATAGGACCTGGTGATCAGTGGATTCTTTCAATTTCTATTTTACTGTTTGGTTCTAGGATATCGGGGCAGTTTTCCTTGATAATTTCTTGAAATATGATGTCTAAGCGCCTTGAACTATGGCCTTCAGGTAATCCAATAATTCTTAAATTATATCTCCTTAATCTATTTTTCAGATCCATTGTTTTCACCGAGGTATTTCACATTTTCTTCTACTTTTTCATTCTTTTGATTTTGTTTTATTGTTTCTTGATATCTCACAAAGTCATTGGCTTCCACTTACATCTAATTTTAAAGGAATTATTTTCTTCACGGAAGTTTCCCATCTCTCTCTTTTTTTAATTTGACCAATTCTGCTTTTTAAGGAGCCATTTTCATTAATGAATTTGTATACCTCTTTGTCCATTTGGCCAATTCTACTTTTCAAAGTGATTTTCTTCAGGTTTTTTTTTTGGGGGGGGGAGTCTTTTACCAGCCTGTTAATTATCATTTCTTAATTTTCTTCCTTTGCTTTCATTTCTTTATGTAATTTTTCCTCTACCACAATTACTTGATTTTGAAAATCATTTCTTTTTCTTTTTAGGCCTCCCAGGAATTTTGCTTGGGCTTGTGTCTAATTCATAATTTTCTTTTTTTTTTTAATTTTAAAATTTATTTATTTATTTTCAGTTTTCAGCATTCATTTCCACAAGGTTCAGATTTTCTACTCCTCCCTCATTTTTTTTTTTAAGGCTTTGCTTGTATGTGTTTTGACCTCATTGTCTTCTTCTGAGTTTGTGTCTTGATCTTCCCTGTCATTATAGGAGCTTTTTATGGTCAGGTTCTTTGGTGTTGTCATTGTTTGCTCACTTTTGCATCTTGCTTTTTGATTTGGAACTTTATGGTAATGTTGGACTTTATTCCTGGCACGGGGAGTGAGGAAGTCTGTCTCAAGTTTCAGGCTTTTCACATTGCTTGCTGTTTTCAGAGCTAGTTCTAGGGGTTTGAAAGTTTTCTGTGCTTTCAAGGTTGTGTGATCTAGGGAGAGGGTTGGTCACTTCTCCCTTGTTCTGCACTCTGGACCTTGCCAAGGAAGGGTCCCTGATCCTTTGGGGCTGGAAGTATAGTGTCGCTCAGGGCTTCTATTTCCTCTTGACCAAAAGTATTCCTTTCTGTCCTTGAACCATGACTCAGAAGTGGGTAGTGGCAACACAACTGCCAAACAGCATTTGGTCCTGTGTCCAGTGCTAGCATTGAGGTCTCCCATACTTTCTTTCATCAGGTCACTTTACCATCATTGGCTTGAGAGCTCCCAAAGCTGCTGCTGCATCTGTGTCACCATCACTTAGTCTCACCACTGGTGTTTCATCCATGTGGGCTCTAGGCCAACTTCCTCCTCCATATCATATCTCTCTCTCATTCTAACCTCCTATATTATAGTCTTAGACTGGAAAAATGCCTCACCCTGACTTTTTGTTGGCTGTGCCAACACTCCAGACATTGATTTGAGATGTTATTTTAAAGTTTTTTGGAAGAAAATGTTGGGAGAGCTTAGATGAGTGCTTTCTCTACTCTGCCATCTTTGTTCTGCACCCGAAAGTCATGACTAAAGCTTCTTTGTATTTTAGATATGTTTTGGAGAAATAGAATGGAGGGGAATAAGAATTTATTAAACTCCTACTGTGTGCCAGGCAAAATTCACCTCAAACCTCCTATATAAAGCCTTTCCTGATCCCTTTAGCTTTGTGTCCCCCCAAAAAAATTAACTTGTATTTATATTGTATATACTTACATATGTACACACTGTCTTTCCTTATTAAATTGAGCTTTTGATACAAGTCTTAGCATAGTAGCTTCCAACTTTACCCTTTTTTAAAGTCAATAAACTTTTTAGATCCCTGCCCTGAATAATGGTTGATTGAAGCAGTATAAGATGAAGAAAAGGTTCTTCAAACTGATAGGCAGTGAGGCAGTTGATCAGTGTTAGTCAGCTGGAGTTTTAGGGACTTGCTTGCTAGTTACTTTTTTCCTTTTTTTTCCCACACTTTTACTTTTTAACTAAAAAGTTTCCTGGTCTGCCTGTCTACCAAATATTGTCATCTTTTTAACCTTTATTTAGCTTCAACCAAAAGTAGCGCATGACTCAGTTTTACTAAATGAGCAAATATGCCTTGTGCAGACTGAATAATGTCTGACATGTGTCACTGTTTTCCAATCCACGTAGATAATATCGTGATTAATAAAGTACAAATTCCTTTAAAAACATTACTAAATTCATAATGCCTTTTTGTCACTTGGCATTTTTTCCAGTTAGCAGACATTGTTTGGAGCCAGCATCTAAAAAGTTTATTGACCCTAAAAGGGGTAACGTTGGAAACTTCTACTCTAAGCCTTGCATCAGTAGCTGATTCTAACATCCTGCACCCTGTGTATTTGGTGGGGCAGAGTGCTAACCACCTACAATGTAGCTGATTTTCAGTGAAGACCCGTTGATTGACACATCCCTCAGCATCTCAAATGGAAGAAAACCAGTAACGTATTCACCTGACATCTCTTCATCAAGCTCAGATCAGAAGAGGGCAGAACAGCTTATTGTTAGAACCTTCCATGAACCATGCCTCTCTCAGTCCCTCTTTAGATGCAGCCTTGAGTGGCTCAAGCTTGGTCTTAGGACCAGGTGCTGGATTGGCAAGAAGTATATAAGCTTCACACCTCAGTGCTTGGGTTATTGGTATCTCCAAGTGATTTCACTGCCTGGATGTGAGAACTTTTAATTCCCACTCAAATAGCCTTTAATGTTTGAAGGAAAGCACTTTCTTCCCAATAACCTTATGAAGTAGGTAGTATAGACATTATTGTGCTTATTTCGATGTGGAAACTTGAGTCTCAGAGATGTTAAACGATTTTCCGAAGGTCATGCAACTACCAGCGTGTCAAAGCCAGGATTGAAATCTAGGTCCAAATTTTGATTCCTGCCTTCCTCTTCCCCTTTGGCTTATTTGCCTAGATTTCTGACATCTTGCGTGCTTTTACACTGTCATCTTGCCTGCATGGCTGTGTGCCCGCTGCCTATCCTGAAGGAAATATTGTGGTGCAATGAAAACGAGATCAAGCAGAAAACGTTGGACCTGGAGTTAGAGGACCTGCAACTTGTCCCCACCGTTTACTGCCTGTATGATCTACCTCAAGTTACATAACTACTCTGGGTCTCAGTTTCCTCGTCTGCAAATGAAGGGGTTAATCTGGTCGGCCTCTACATTCTCCTCCAGCTCCAAATTATGATTCTGTGGTCCTACCTCTGATAGATGTCCACTCCCATGCTATTTATTGCCTGGCTCCATTGGTTCTGGGATCCAAATAGCAGTTCCCATTTATACAGGGCTCTGAGAGGCAGCGAGGCAGAGTAGATATAGAGCCTGCTTTGAGTTTAAATCCTACTCTTTGACAGATACTGTCTGTGTGACTTTGGAGAAGTTACTTAATTTCTCAGTGCCCCAGATAGCTTTCTAAGACAGTAATTTGTCCTGCCTGCGTTGGTAGAGGGTGTTTCTTCATGTTGGAGGAATCTGTACCAATGAAATTAAAGTTTTCCAGAAGGAAAAAAAAATGCTTTAAGGTGTGCAAAGAAGCCAAATGTAATACTTCTACAGAGTGGAGCTTTAGGAATTCTAGGAAAACCTTTGTCCTATTCCCGTGACATGGGAGACATAACCCACTCAGAATTTCTGCTGCTTAAATATGCCTTGAATGGTCTTAATAGGAATGGCAACTTATGAAGCTGAGTTAGTGGTGATGACCAACCATCTATGTGGCCTTGTGAAAGCCGATATGTCAGTGTTTATGTTTGAGGCTAACGCCTAACCTAGCCTTTAGACCCTAGTGGAGTGATGACTCGGCAACAGATAGCTGTTGCTTATGTGTATTTCGGGGTGGTAGGTTGGGGTTAGCTTTGTGTGACCACCATGGATCTTAGACCAGAGTTCTGATCTCAAAGCAGGGCCTGTGGGGAGGGTTGGTTAGGATTGCCAGAGGAAATATTACTCAAAAGTCTTGTCATGGATTTGCTCATGTTACATTCAGGTTGATGTTTCTGTTTGGGTTGTGCAAACCCTCCCGACTATTATAAACACTGCTTTCCATCCGTCTCCAAATGCACTATCACAATTTGCCTTAGGCTGGAATCTGTCAAAACATACGTCAAAGCTGGCACAATTTATTTTCGAGTTTTACAGTGGGGGGAGATGGGAAAAGGGGAAGGAGACCTCAGTCTTTTGGGCTTTAACCAGGACAATTTAAAAAATCTGGCTAGCAGATAATGTTGCTTTAAAGACATTTGTTGTGGTCCTCTGTGAATTGTGTAATTTTTACCCAAGTGTTTATTACTGGAGAATAGTATGCAGATTCACATATTAACTAGCCAGGACTTCAGCAATACAGGCATGAATGATGCATGAGTTCAAGTGAGTATTCACAATGCATTAGAAGTGTTCCTGAAAAACTATATATGATATAAATTGATTTTAATAAATTTAATTAAAATTTAGATACCCTGTAGGGAACTTGCTATTTAAAAAAACTCCATGGAAAACCCTCTTATATGATGAATAATTACCATGTGAAAAAAATAGGGGGTGTATGCACTTTTCTGTTTGTTTTTTTTTGTTTTTGTTTTTTGGCAGGTGTATTGGCAACCAAAAATGGGCTCCTTAGCACTTAGTCAACAAGTGCCCTTGACTAGTTTGGCTTTTTCCCCTGAACTGAATGCTGTTTGTATGTTGGACTGGAGTAAGCTTGTCGGCCCCTTCACCTTGCTTCCCTTGCTTAAGCTGATGGAAAGAACCTGTGCTTTCCCGGTCAACCCCTTCACCTTGCTTAAGCAGATTGAAAGAACCTGTGCTTTCCCCGGCGTACCTTACACCCCCGCAGAAGCTGGATGGTTAAAAGCAGCTCCCGTTGGAGCCAGAGGCTGCTACAGTCACAGCCACAGCCACAGCTGAAGCAGGAGCTGCCAGTAGCAGAGCTGACCTACGGGAGGAAGCTGAACAAGGACTTCAGGCCAGTGGGTAATCTTTTTACCATAGAGGGGGAAGCATGATTTTGCTTTATGCAATCATGCTTCTCTGTAGCCTCCTGGTTACTCTTTCAAGGCGTACTTATTGGGCCTGGAAGCTTTTGATCAATATATCAAAATGGGGTTGCTGGTTCATGGGTTGGTTACTGTGGAGCCTAAATATATGTTTTGATTCTTCTGCCTTCTACTTTGAGAGTTTCTTATATCCGGCGGTTCCGAACCTTTCAGACATGTTTATGATCCTCTTTGAGATTATAAACTCTGCCCTCCTAATACAGCAGGGCAATTGGGGTTAAGTGACTTGCCCAAGGTCACACAGCTAGTACATGTGTCAAGTGTCTGAGGCCGTATTTGAACTCAGGTCCTCCTGACTCCAGGCCCGGTGCTTTACTCACTGCGCCACCTAGCGACCCCTGTACGTATGCACTTTTCTGAAACAGGGCAAAGTATATGCCGAGGCAGATAGAGACTGATTGAGGCCTATGTTTCTCGGGTGCAAGAATAATATATTGAATTTGTCTAGTAATACCGACTACCCAAGAAACTTTTGCTAATGTTTTCATATTTCACCCAGGTTGTATTAAAAGCCTTCTTAAGTAGGTAGGCAAGGGAGCAAGTAGTCCCCCCATTTTGCATATGAGAAAAAAGGCACAGGTGTTTTTGTGATTGTTCTGAGGTCACATAACCAGTTAGTAGCGATCCTGGGCTCAAACTTATCTCCTATCTCGACTCGATGCTTTTCCTGTTATGTGGAGATATCTCATGATTTGAGTATAGATCTAAGAGGCTGTTTTTGAAGGTGATCAGAGAAATATAGGGCAAGCTGGGGTTCATGGTCCATTTCCTTCATTAACCTTGGAGGCCTTGATCTTCTGGCCTAAGCAGTAGCTCCCAGGAAATCTGACAGGGAGCACATTATTCAATATGGCCTACTTTGGGATAGGGGCTATGATTCTTCAAAGTCATACAGAAGAAAGAGTTCTACATTTGAGGACGGAGTAATTGGGCTCACATCCTTGTTCAGCCACTGACTAGTGGCATGAGGGTGGTAACATTACCTAGATGCTTTGGGATTCATTTTCCCCTTCTACAAAATGATTTCAGACTAAATGACCTCAAATGCCTCTTCCAGCTCTAAATCTGTGACGACTCTAGAATTTTTTATCTATTCACCTGGTTTGAACGATCACATACCAGTATTGCTTTTGGAAATAGACGTACCTATATCGTGTATACACTTTTAATGCCTTTATTTGAGGAGTTCAAAGTACTTTACAAGTATGACTCGGAAGCAGGTAGCATCTTGTTTTATGTATGAAGAGACTTCAGGCGGAGAGAGGGACAGTGTTGTCTAACGTCATACAGCAAATCCTGAAAAGATGATAGACCAGATCTCGCTGGGTAAATAAACTGTTCCTTGTCCTTAAGATCTTTAAGTGATAGATAAAGGCATGCTTCCAGGCATCTCTTCCATGGGCAGTCATTTAAGAATAGGGACTTGAGTTGTCTAGGACAGGTAATGCATCTCTGAAGGTAGGTTGATTAGGAAAACTAATGCTTTAAAAGGAAACTCCCTACTTTTCCTGGTAGAGTCTTGAAGCTTTTGCTGTGCTTTAGTTAGTTTAGTGGCTCCTTTTCCTAGGCTTTGAATATCTAGGTTTATTGTGGTATGTCAAGGAGTTTACCTGTAATTACTAACTGCAAGGCCCTGGGCCAGTCACATAACTTCTTTTGGCTTTAAGTTACATAAATCTATATCTATACATCTATAAATCATCAGTTGGGCTCAGTGACCTCAAAGATCTCTTCCAACCCTATCTCCTCACTGTGCTACCCACCCTCCAGCCATCATTCACTTCCTTCTCTCTCCCACCCACTCCCAGCTTTAATAGTTCAGCTTTTGTTTTAATCTTGTCTGGAACCAGTCCTCAATACCACTTCATGCTCATCTCTACAACATGCCAATATGCTAGCTCCCCTTTATGTGTCGTCTTCCACCATTAGAGTTCCTTGAGGGCAGGGATTGTTTGGATTGTTTATATTTGTATCTCCTGAGCACAGTGGCTGACAGTCCACAAACATTTATAAAAGACATACTATGTGCTAAGCAGATACAAAGAAAGGTAAAAGACATTCCCTGCTCTCAAGGAACTTTCATTTTAATGGGGGAAACCATGCAAATAACTATGTACAAACAAGCCTGTGTACAAGATAAACTGGAAATAACTGAGGGAAGGTGGTAGAATTAAGAAGGATTGGGAAAGGCTTTCTGTAGAAGGTGGGATTTTAGCCAGGACTTTAAGGAAGTCAGGGAACCAAGGAGAAGTTAAGAACTTAATAAATATGCACTCTATCTGTTGACCAGTCTGTCATCTGTCTGTCGTGATTAGAGCTTGATAAGAAAAGAAAGAGCAGCTAGGTGGCAAAGTGGTTAGAGTGTTGGGCCTGGGGTTAGGAAGACTCATCTTCCTGAGTTCAAATCTGGCTTTAGATACTTCCTAGCTGTGTGACCTGGGACAAGTCACTTACCCCTTTTTGCCTCAGTTTCCTCATCTGTAAAATGAGCTAGAGAAGGAAATGGCAAACTACTCCAGTATCTTTGCCAAGAAAACCCCAATGGGGTCATGAAGAGTTGGACACTACTAAAACATGACTAAACAACAAAAAAAGGAAAGAAAGGCAGAGGCTCATCCCAGAAGAATCCCTTACTGGTAACCAGTTAGAGATTAAACCCGTAACATTTACATCATCATGTAATCACAAACCCAATCAATCAACAAAGATTTATTATGTGTGGACTCTGTTCTAGGCATTGAGGATAACAGTGCGAAAAAATGAAACAAAATTGGCAAGAAGCTTATGTTCTAATGGGAGTGATAACAAGTAGAATGCATCATCAATATAAAATGGATAAATACAAACATATACCAAGTACTTAAATACAAGGTTGTTGAGGGAATTAGGAAAGGCTTCATGCTTCAGACAGTATTTGAGCTGCATAGCAAAGGAAGGGGTTCAGTGAGGTGATGGTAAGGAAGGAGCTCATTCTAAACATGGGGTTCAAAGATGGGAGATGGTGTCATTTGTGAGGAACAGTGGGAAGGCCAGTTTGACTAGATGGCGGAGTGTGGAAGGCAGAGCAGTGTTTCAGTGAGGCTGGAAAGATAGGTTGGGGGCAGATTGTATTGGGTTTTAAAAGCTCAACAGAAGGGTTTATTGTATTTGTTCCTAGAAGAAATAGTAAGTCACTAGAGTTGATTGAGTGGGGGAGTCACATGGTAAGCTCTACACTTAAGGAAAATTCCTTTGGCAACAGTGTGTAGGATGGACAGGAGCAATGAGAGATTCCAGGCAGGGAGACCAATTAGGAAGCTGTTGCAATAATCTAGGTGTGATATGATGAGGGCTGGAACTAGGGTGGTAGCTGTGCAAATGGAGAGAAGGGGTCAGATGGGAGAGAAGAGCCAAGTGGGCCAATTAGCCCTTCACTGTTCTAGCTTTAGTCCTAGATGTCACAACTAACTGCAGCCAATGTTTCCCAAATGGGTGCTGTTGGCCTCAAGGCAGACTGGAGATCAGAGTGAGGATGACTGAGCACAAACTCATGTCTACTTTTTTTTTTAAATAACTCACAATTTGCACTCAGCTGCTGGTAGGTCAATAGTATCATTTTTGTCAATGATCAGAACATTTAATCGAAATTCCAAGACTTTCCTACTGTAACTGCCAGCTTCTCCTTAAAATATGGAAAATTGTGATGTCCTAAAGTCACACAGCATAGATATGGTCCCCTGGGGAAAAATCTTAATGGTAGAACAACCAATCATTTTGTTGTAAGTTGCCATTGTTACTGTAATCCCTTAGACAAGCCTTTCCCACTAATGAAAATGGTGTATGTGTTAAAGGCAGCTATTTTAGACAGAGCTGACTTTTCTGGATTTTGACCTTAATAGCTAATAGAGATAAGGATTGGCTGGGACTGTGATTGCATTGGAATAATGACCTCTTGGGTGAAGGAACTCTCTCAACAAATGCAGTTCAGCACTTTCTCTGAAACACAGAGGCAGAGAGAGTCACCCAGGGCACTGAGAGGTTAAGTGTTTTGCCCAGGATGTGTCAGAAATGAGACTTTAACCCAAATCTTCCCGGCTTCAAAGCCATCTTGTATTCACTACTCCTTGTTGCCACTACTAAAAAGAAGTTAATAGCTAATATTTCTATATTAATTTAATGTTGGCGAATCACTTTATAAATATCATCTCATTTGAACCTCCCAACAACCCTGGGAGGTAAGTGCTTTTATATGACCTTGTATTTCACCTTCTGCAATGAATAGAGATGCTTTAAGGTAGAGTTGGAGTGATTATTTAATTGTGTACAAGTAAGGTGTTTAATACACCAAAGGAGAGCCTGACTTCGACAAGATGTACCTACACCTGACACTACTGTATTTCTTGATTTCAGGCTATAAATGAATGTCTACTTGACTAAAAATACCTTAAGAACTAGGTGTCAATGTAAGAGCTGTCAGTAAATTTAAAATAGGTTTACATGTCACAGTAATTATAGTAGTTAATAAAAAAGTTACTAGGAAATGAAAATCAGTGCATTTTTTTAAACTTCTGTGTCCCTGTAATTCCTTCCATCCATGTTTCCTCAAGTACTAGAGATTGGATTTATTCTTGTTGGATCTGGGAGCTCAGCACCGTGGATACTCTCTCTAGCAATATAGATTGCAGTGATACGTGCATCGTGCCGTATCATCTTGTATGTTTTGTGTCCATGTCCCTTGGCAAATCTTCCATGGGAAGGTGGTGGTAGTGGTGGTAGTTTAACCAACATGCTTACCATTAGATTATTTGATACTATGTGGATAGCAACGTAGCATATGGATTGTCCATGCATTTTCTCACTCTCTCACTATAAGACAGGCTTGACTTTCCTTCTACTCATGCAACTTGTCCATAACTTTTGCACTGTTTGCCTTGCATGATTCTTTAAAAGTAGCATGCTGTATCCTGTTCATGCCTACCATGCATATCTCTGTTGATGTTTGGATGAATCTCAACTTTAATTCTTGGAGATCTGTGGTGTTCAATGTCTTGTGGCCACAGAGGGTCACCAGAAAAATACTGATGTTAATAAGAAGAGACTCCATTTTTTTCTTCATTTTTATTTTGTTTGTATTTTCTTTTTTCTCCCACTTAATAGTATTTTATTTTTTTCCAATTACATGTAAAGATAGCTTTCTTTTTTAAAAATTTTCTTTTAGACTGAAACACCAGAACACAAATACAGAATAGAAAAAAGAAAAAAACCCCATAAACTTAAATATTGAGCTTAAATACAAAGTAAGAAAAGAAAAAAAAAGCATATCTTGTACATAGCAGAACATGAGAGGATTCAAAATATGTAATGATAAACTTTCATTTCAAGAAAGCCTGTATGAAAAAGACTACACATTTGAGAGCTGGCCATTTTTTCTTTGCTTCCTTGTAAGTTTTCTTTTGTTCTCTGTTGTGCACTTTTTTGTTCTTTTTTCGCCCTTCTCCCCCCCAGAAGGCTACAATTAAGTGTGCATATATTACTATATAAATATAGATATATACATACACATATACATATATACATGCATATGTAGAAATATACTTTCCCTAACAAATTCTGCTCCTGATCTTTGTTTTTATGTTTGTGCATATCTCTTGTTTGCTATTCCTCCTGATTCCTCTACTTTATTTCTACCTACTACCTTGCCCTCCTATTACTTAGCCTACCCCCCTCCAGATATCCTTCCTCTATCCTCCCATTCCTATAAATCTGAATACTCTTCTGTAGCCCCATAACCTATTCCCTCATCCTCCTCTCTCGAGATCCCTCTCTTATCCTCCTATTCCTATTGCTCTAAATGCTCTTCTATACCCCTCTTTAACCTATTCCCTCACCCTCTTGTTTAGAGAGCCCACCTTTGTCTTCTCCCTCTTCCCTATCCCCTTACCATTTTATTTCTTCTGAATTTAGAAGACATTTATACTCTTCTAGAGATATATATGTGCTGTTCCCTCTTAAACCCATTATCAGACTACCAGCTCTCCTTCCCCATCTATTTCTTCTGTATCAATTCTTCTACTCATTTGTATAAAATAATTATTCACTTTAGCTGTTCCTAAGTAGTTTCACTTATTAAGTCATATCATACTCAGGTCTACCCCAATATTTCTTAGGAACTACACAACTATTGATGACAATCTTAGACATTTATACATTTTACATATATAAAAAATAAATGGTATGTCTTTATCGAATCCCTTGTAATCAGTCTGTGGTATATACCTTATATTTCTCTTGGCTCTTGTATGTCAAATTTTCTATTAAGTTCAGGTTTTTTTTTAAACAAAGTCTTGAAAGTCTGGCAGTTGATCAAACGACCATTTTTCTTTAGATTCAGGATTATGTTTAACTTTGCTGGGTATGATATTTTAAGCCAGAGCCCCAGTTCGTATGTTTTTTCGATATACAGTGTTCCAAGACCTGCTGTCCTTTAGTGTCTCTGCTTCTAGGTCTTGTGTGATTCTAATTGTGGCATCATCATATTTAAATTGATTTTTCTTGTTGCTTTTAATAGTTTGTCTTTTAGCTGGGGGTTTCAGAATTTGACTATAATATTCCTATGAGTTTTCCTCATAGGATCTCTTTCAAGTGGTATTTGATGGATTTTTTTCTATTTCTACTTTCCCCTCTTATTCTAATGCTTCAGGACAATTTTCTTTAATTATTTCTTGTATTATTGTGTCAAGGTTCTCTTTATGATAATAATTTTTAGGTAGTCTGATTATTCTTATGTTGTCTCTTTCTTAATCTGTTCTCCAGACCAGTCATTTTTCTTATAAGATGTTTCACTTTCTCTTCTATTTTTTCGTTCTTCACACTTTATTTAATTATGTCTTGATCTCTTATAATTTCACTGGCTTCACCTTGCTCAATTCTAATTTTCAAGGTATCATTGTCTTCCTTAAGATCCTAGATCTCCTCTTCATTAGGTTGACTTTCTTTTCATAATCTTGTTTTTCTTGGATTATTCTCTTTTTCTTTAGTTTTTCCTCCATCTCGCTTATTTAATTTTTAAAGTCTAAAGATAGCTTTCAATATTCATTTTTATAAGATTTCGAGTTCCAAATTATTTTCTCCTTTCCTCCCCCCTTTCCAAGATGGTACACAATCTGATATAGGTTAAATATGTACAATCATATTAAACATATTTCCACATTAGTCATATTGTGAAAGAAGAATCATAACAAAAGGGGAAAACCACAAGAAAGAAAAAAATTTAAAAAGGTGAAAATAGTATACTTGGATCTGCATTCAGACTCCATAGTTCTTTCTGTGGATATGGATAACATTTTCTATAATGAGTCTTTCGGAATTGTCTAAGATCATTGTATTGCTGGGAAGAGCAAGTCTATCAGAGGTGATCATCTCACAGTGTTACTGTTACTGTGTACAATGTTCTCTTGGTTCTGCTCACTTCACTCAGCATCAGTTCATGTAAGTCTTTCTAGGATTTTCTGAAATCTGCTTACTCATCATTTCTTATAGCACAATAGTATTCTATTACATTCATATACCATAACTTGTTCAGCCATTCCCCAATTGATGGGCATCCCTTCAGTTTCCAATTCTTTACTACCACAAAAAGAGCTGCTATAAATATTTTTGTATATGTGAGACCTTTACAAGAAGGGATTCCATTTCAGGGAATAGGTTGAGATCTTCAAAAACACTATGCAATTTCCCACCCTCCCCTCAAATCCAGCCCCCTTTCTTTTTCCTGTTCAGTTCTGGAACCATCTAATTGTACATTTTCTGTGTCTCACTTCATCTACACATTGGCTGGCCAGCTCTATGGATTAAAATTACTCATGAGAGTCTGGACAATAGACATTCTTCATCCACTTGGTTTTTCATCTATGGGTTATTTAGGCTAAACTCTCCTGCCAGATTATGGATCTCTTTTGAAAAGTTCTGCAGTATTCCAGGACTTGATGAAATAAACACAAAGTTATCTGCAAATAGGGACATCAGAAGACTTCACCATCGTAAGGATTTTATCAGTGAATTATATGATTTACTTTAAAAATAGGCAAAATAAAAATAACTTGGTATAGACTCAAATCTACAAGCTGAAATCGGATTTTCATAAATGAAAATTTAAATATAAAGTTCCTTATTTTAGTTCAAATTTGGTCCAGAAATGCCATCATACAAATGAAGATTCAGGAAACCGGCCTTAATACAAATTCATGGGAAGTTTTGGGTGTTTTCATGTCACAGGCTCCATATAACTTGGGAATTTAACACATCTACTTTAAAAAGGCAAGGTGGTCAATCTTAAGCTACCTTGATAAAAGTATAGTGTATGTGTCAAGGAAGGTGGGAGTCCCCTGATGGGAGACTGAGAGGCAGGATCCCAAGAGGTTTATAATTAAATGGTAGTTCTTCCCATTCTTAAGGAATTGTGAGTGTCCAAAAGACTCACGAAGGAAAATGCCATCCACATTCAGACAAAGAAATATGGAGTCCGAATGCAAGTTGAAGCATACTATTTGCTCTCTTTTTTTGTTTCGTTTTGCTTCATTTTGTTTTTTTTCTTTCTCATGGTTCCTCCCATACGTTCTAATTCTTCTATTCAACATGACTAATGTGAAAATCTATTTGTTTAATAAGAATGCATATGCAGAGCCTATATCGAATTGCAGGCCATCTTGGGGAGAGGGGAGGGGAGGGAGGTGGAGAAA
This sequence comes from Trichosurus vulpecula, assembly GCF_011100635.1. Classification (NCBI taxonomy): domain Eukaryota; kingdom Metazoa; phylum Chordata; class Mammalia; order Diprotodontia; family Phalangeridae; genus Trichosurus; species Trichosurus vulpecula. The sequence goes on along the minus strand of NC_050573.1, from coordinate 554,193,500 downwards.
ATTTAAAACTTATGGAAGTGAATGATGCAAAGTAAAAATAAATTAATTTGTTTAAAAACAGAGTTGTGACTGTTAATTTCTAATAGCATTCACTGATTTTATCAGGATTGTGATAAAAGTAAATAAAGTTATGATTGGCATACATTTTTGGAAAGTCTCCTCTCTGCCTAATACTGTGCATCTAGGTACATAACATCTATGTTATAGTAAACAAAGAATCATAAACCAGCATTCAAGGAATCCTCCTTGTTCTAGCTGAGGAGACAAAGTTCAAACAAAAAAAGAAACTACAGTGTAAGGAAGAGTATGTAAATCACAAATGATTTACATTGATAATAAGAGGGTTGGGAAGAGAAAAAGCAAGTAAATTACATGTTATTTGCATGTTGCCTCTCCCTGAGAACAGGGACTCTCTTTTACCTTTCTTTGTATCTCCAACTTTGACACAAGAGTGATCAAGGAAGGGGGCGGGATTTTATCAGCATCTTCAAGATGAGCAGCAATTAAGGCATTTCAGTTAAGGGTGGGCAGCTATGGCTATAGATAAAGCACCGGGCCTGGAGGCAGGAATCCCTGAGTTCAAATTCAACCTCAGACACTTACTAGCGGTCTGACCCTGGGCAAGTCACGTCACCCTGTTTGCCTCAGTTTCCTCATCTGTAAAATGAGCTGGAGGAGAAAATGGCAAACCACTCCAAAATCTCTGCCAAGAAAACCCCAAATGGGGTCACACAGAGTCTGACCCGACTGAACAACAACCATGGGCAAAGGTGCAGAAGTATGAATTAATAAGGTATTCCTTATTCAGAGTGTCTCAGCCAGGCTAGAACAGTTTCGGTTAGAGATTGACTCGATGAAAGGAGAGCTAGTAGAAACCATAACTATAGTGGTAGTACTCTCCTTTGTGTCTTCCTTGTCAACTTTCCCAAGGTGCCCTTCTTCAGAATGTTCTGAGCACTTCACAGATGTTATCTAATTAATCACCAAACCATCCCTGCTGAGGGAGGTAGGGGGTAGATGACATTCCTATTTTTCAAGTGTTGAAAATGAGGCATCAAGAGTCTATCAGGTTACCCGGTAAAGGCAGTGACAAAGACGAGAATAGAGCCTGGTTCTCCCATCCCTTAAGTCTCACGCTCTCACTAGGAATCAGTACTATAGAAATGGCCGACCACTCCAGTACGTTTGCCAAGAAAACCGTAAATGGGGTCATGAAGAGTCAGACGTGACTGAAAACGGTAGAACGACACCATCACCTGTTGGGTGTAGGGCTTCTGAATGGAAAAACGAGGTTCGTTTGAAGTTCGTTAATAGTTGCGTTACAAAAAGGAATGTCAGTTTGTCTGAAGGAAGAAAGGGAAGAGGCTCTGAATGGAGGTTTCTGCTATGCTTGTGGATCTCAGGATTAGGGATCTCTTGAAGGACTAGCCTTGGTTTAGATAATTTAGAATGGAGGAAATGCAAGGGACTTTAGAGGTAATCTAGTGTAATTCTCTCATTTATAGAGAGTCAGAGAGGTTAACTTCCTTCTCATTCAGCTTTGGCCCATTTGTTCTGGGCTCTTAAAGGGCTTATGGAAGTATGCCGTATTTTGTGAAATGGACTGGCAACTCATAATAGTAATGATAATACCGTTAATAATAACTGATATTTCCATAGCGCCTTAAGGCACGAGAGCACTTTATGTACATCAGCTACTCACAATAAGTGGGCGAGAGAGGTACAGTAGATAAAGACATCAAAAATTAGAGAGGTTGAGGGACCTAACCATGGTCACACGGCCACACAGGTAGTAACTGTTAAATTTCAGATAAGTTGTGTATAAATTTGTTGTTATTCAGTTGTTTCAGTCATGCCCAACTCTTGATGACCCCATTTGGGGTTTTCTTGGCTGTTTCCTTCTCCACATTTTACAGATGAGGAAACTGAGGCAAACAGTTAAGTGACTTGCCCAGGATCACACAGCTAGTACGTGTCTGGGGCCAGATTTGAATACAGGAAGTTGAGTCTGAGTCCAGGTCTGGCACTCTATCCACTGTGCCACCTGGCTGCCCCTGTGTCTATAAGCCTTGTAAATTGAATCCTGTTTAGTTCCATTTTCACCTAAGACATGGTACGATACATCTTCATTTTCGATTGGTAGTAACTTCAGGTTCAAATCTCTCTTCCTCCTCATCTTCTCTTTGTCTCTCAGGTTCTTAATGGTCTGTAAATAAATTCTTCCTTGTATTAGGAAGGGGATATAATTATGGAAAGAAAGGCTTTGGTAATGTCGTTTGCCTCTCTGTTATTGTTCAGATTCTGACTTTCATATTTCATAGTATGTACAGTCAGATGGTGTACGGTCAAAAGCCTAGCTTAGAGGTGACTAAAGCTCTTCACAAGAACTGGCCTCCCGTCATATTTCTCCCATACTGTAATCTGCAGTTGTCGTTTTTAAGCCATATCTGTTAAATAATATTCTTTACGTCTCAGTTAACAGATGAATTTGGGGAACAAAGATCCAACTCCACAGGCCTTGGGCCTTTCTTCAGTTTATACACCTGGACAGACTTTGCATTAACCCTAAATCATTTTTTTTTCTTTTCACCAGAGCTAACACTTACAAAATGATAGCAGCTCCTGACAGTTCACTGTCAAGTTCAGATTGATTTATTTTTAGTCATGGCTTATGAGAGGCATCAAAGCAACGGTTAGTTTATTTTTAATAAATGAACCATTTAACCATTCTTTACATAGAGGCAGTGTTGAAGGCTGTAAGATGGGCATGAAACGAGATCTATTTTTAGAACTCCGTGTACCATATTCAAAGCCATTCGACTCTTTAAACGCACTGCGTGGTTTTCCAAGTGATGGACTTTGGAGCCATAAAGACCTGAGTATGTATTACATATTACTCCTCAGTGATGGGACCCTGGGCAAGTCACTTAACCTCTTGAGCTTCTGTTTCCTCATCTGGGTATCTGACTGAGCTGTGAAAATAAGTGGAGATAATGTATTTTAAATGCTTTGTAGGATTTGTAACCTATAAAGCGCTTTATAAATAAATAAAGAAGCACTTTATAAATAAGTAACCTCACAAGAGTACAATGGTATATTTGTGGCCAAAATTCTATAACGTATATTGCAATGGAAAGATTGCTGTGTTTGGAATCAGAGGGCCTGGCTTTAATTCCTGGCTCTGGGAGGTATGTGACACAATGGAGTGATGGCACCTGGAATTAGGAAGACCCAAATTCGAATTCTGCCTCAGATAGGGCTTAGGTATGTGAATGTGGGAAAGTCGCTTTATTCTCTCGGTTTAATTTGCAAAACAGGAATAATGATAAAAACCCACCTCCAAAGGTTAGTGTGAGGATAAAGCACCACAGAAATGCTAGTTGATCATTTTTATTCTTATTTCATTACCTTTGTGACTTTGGACCAGTCTCTTCACCTCTCTGGAGCTGTTTCCTCATCTCTTCAACGGGAAGACTGGACTAGATGACTCCTAACTATCTTTCTAGCATTTAATCTGCAACGCTGCTAATTCACTGCTCTTGATTCAAAGGTCCATTGTTCAGTTGTTTCTGTTGTTTCTGACTTTTCGTGACCCCACTGGGGGTTTTCTTGGCAGAGATACTGGGGTGGTTTACCTTCCTTCTTCAGCTCATTTTACAGATGCGGAAACTGAGGCAAACAGGGTGAAGTGACTTGCTCAGGGTCACACAGCTAGTATGTGTCTAGTATGTGAACTTAGGTCCCCTGTGACTCCAGGGCTATATCCACTGTGCCACCTAACTGCCTCATCAAAGGTCTAATAATAGAAATGTTCCAAATTGACTCCCTGAAGCCAAGTGGGAAGCAAAGTAGACATTTTTCCTTGGCTTTGGCATGTAGCTATGGCACATCGAGAACTTCGGGTGAGATATCTTTATTCAGTTGGCATTTATTGAGCCTTTCCTACATACACTGTGATGTGTGCTGTCAGGGGCAGAAAGAAAAGTAAGGTATCCTGCCCTCATGGAGCTTACAGTCTAGGCCCTATTATTTGTAACACAAATTTTGAATCCCAGGGCTCCAATCCTAGACGGGGATCTTGTGGGCCGGCTCTTTGGCAAGATGGGGATATTTTGTCTCTAAGGCACCTCTTTCAGTTAGCCCCTTATAATCAAGTCTGTTCAAGTCCTTGGAATTCCTCAGTGCTTAATTTTATTTTATTAATTAAAGCACTCATCATTTAGCTAAATAACTCTTTCCTTGATGCTTACATCTTTTCCCACTTGGCCTTCCTTCAGTGGTCATAGTAAAGAAGGGAGTGCTGCTCTCCTCTGTGCTGTGTTCTATCCTTCTCAGAACCCCTGTAAAATATTAATTTTCTTCTCCCTGTGTTGATACCAACTTCCTGATTCATTCCATAGGCAGGTAAGGTGGTGTAGTGGGTAGAGAGCTGAGCCCGGAGTCAGGGGCACTTTAATTCAAATCCAGCCTCAGATTTAAATTAGCTGTGTCATCCCGGGTCAGGCATTTAACCTCTCTCTGTCTCAGTTTCCCCAGTTGTAAATGGAGCACCTACCTCTCAGGGTTGTTGTGCGGGTCAAATGGGATAATATTTGTGCTTGAACATGGTAAATGATTAATGAATGCTTGTTCCCTTCCTGTCTTCTCTTACTGCCATGGATATGAGATTTTCAGATATAAATGGGAAAGTGGCTGGATCTCTGTTCATGTTTCTAGAAACAGATCCCCTCCAGTACTGTCTCCTTCCATGTTCTTGGTTTACCTGAATAGAAGAAGAGCTGTTGAGGCAGACAGGCTGGGTTCATTAAAGATTTTTTTTGCTTACCAGTAGTTGCCCTGGCTGGTGTGATCATTTCTTCCACATAGACGTACAGGCGACAAAACCTCTCATCTCTCTGTGGCTTTAAGGTTTAGAAAGTACACTTCTCACACAGCTTTTTGGATGTTTAGTACAATAGTTTTCACTCCCATTTTTCTAATGAGAACACCAAGGTCTAAAAGGTTAAGTAATTCACTCATGATCCCAGAATTAGGAAGGGTCAGGGCTAGGATGCAGCCTCAGGCCTTCTGATTCCTAGTCCAGTGGTTTTATTTTTTTTCCCCAATTTATCCTCTTTTCCTTACACTAGGTCTACAGAAGCCATGCAGTTGTGGACTAAACCACTGTTTTTCTGTGTTTAGTAAGAGACCATAGACAGAGGTGCTCTGTTCACCCCTTTCCCCATCCCCACCCCTCCCACCCAATAAGCCAGCTCTTTGGACTTCTCTAGTGACTACATATAAATACTAAAATCTGAAACTGTATCCCTTATATGCTGTAAAAAAATAAACAACCAAAAAAACCTCTCTTTGACACTGAAATTCTTGTGGTTCTATAATTTGTCCTGAGAAGAGCATGGTGACTTTGTGTAATAGTTAGGACCAGTTTAGGCTGGCAAAGTGATGGTTTGTGAACCAACAGAGAGGAGAAAATGTTTTATGCTATACAAGCTTTCCTTTGCTATACTCTAGTGTTAGAGTTCTCAGAATCATAGCCTAAAACTAGAAAGGACTTTATATGTGTTGTATTCCAACCCCTTCATTCTTCTAATGAGGAAGCTAAGGCAGAGACATTAAATGACTTGTCCAAGGTGACATGGGTAAAAAATATCTGATTTGAGATTTAAACTCAGGTCCTGTGATTCCATTCTCCCTCCCCTACCCTGCCCTTTACTAAACCATACTACCTAATATGGCTAATTTTTATATGGTTCCCAGGGAACGGAAGCCCCGATGGCCTCTGTCTTCTGCTCGGATTGAGAGGTCACAGACGTCACAGACTCACCAAGTAGCAGAGCTAGAAGGGACCTTAGCAATCGCTTAGTCCAATCTTTCCATTTTGTAGATGAGGCCTCTATTTCTGTTGCTCACAAAACAACATTATACCCAAGCTGGTAGAATACTGAGAATATCACAACACCTAGGTGCTCGCGTGCCATCACAGCCGGCCATCGGTTTGTGACCTCGGCCAGCTGCTGCTCTCTAGCTTCCTAGCAGTGTGTAACTCATCACTGAGACTTGTTGTGGCTGCATATTATGTCTTCTTTGGCTGCTCTCTTGTTCTCTGTTTGTTTTCTTTCCAACATGTTCCCTGAGGCAAGCTCTAATTTTCATATAGTAACAGTTTCCTCTGGGGACTATGAAGCATTTCTAAGCTTTGACAATCCATTGGTGAAATACAGTGATCCCCCCACCAAACCCTTCCCACTCCCCTCCCCCAACCCTGCTGCATTGTTCATTTTTTTTTTAACTTAAATTTGCCTTGAAATCTTAAAATCAGCCATTTGGAATGGATTTCAGAAGCTGCTGCCAGAAGCCTAGAATTCTTCTGAGTTTTCATCTATATATAGTCATTATGGTGAGCAAGGTTAGCAAGATTTATTTTGGGAGGTGGCTTCTTAGTCAGAAGCATGGTCTGTTGGGCTACCTGCCCAGTGAAAATTCAGAAAGATGCTAGAGTTGTAATCCTAGCCTGATCTGTAGGATCCAGGAGAAGATCTCTCCATTTCTTTCACCTACAAAATGGATATGATATCTATTACAAAAGTTACATGCAGCATAATGAAAATTATTGGAGTCCATTCAGGGCTTTGAGGATTGGAAAATACTAAAAAGATGTTTTATTAGAATTTGGCCAAAAAAAAAATCCCAGCCACTTGACTGAATTGCCTCCATTATTAACACAGGGCCACACTCTAGAAGTTCAATGGGTTTTTTTTTTATCTTTTTAAATTTTAGATAAATACTAAAACTTAAATACATAATAAGAAAAGAAAAAGAAACTTTAGAAACTTAAATGTTAAATTTAAATATAAAAGAAGAAAAGAAAAAAAAACATGCCATGTGCACGGCAGAACATAGGAGAGGATTCAAAATATGTAGCAATAACTTTCCATTTCAAAAAAGCATATAACATTAAATACTGCATGTTATGTTTAAAGCAGTCCATCTTTGCTTCTTTGTAGGTTTTCTTTTGTTCTCTGCTGTACATTTTTTACTTTGTTCTTTTTTCCTCTTCCTCTCCCTCACCCCAGGCTACAATTAAGTGTGGATATACATGCATACACACACACACACACACACACATACATCTCTATCTATATCTATATACGAATATATGTATATAGATATACATATATACATACATAATATAAACATACTTCCCCTAAGATTTTCTACTCCTAATCTTTGTTTTTGTTTGTGTGTATCTCTTTTTGGCTATCTCTCCACTTTACTTCTACCTGCTACCTTGCCCTCCTATTATGTAACCTCCTCCCTTATCCTCCCCTTCCCATAAATCAAAACACCCTTTTGTACACCCCTTCCACCTATTTTCTCCCCTGCCTCTAAAAATCCCTCCCTTATCCTCCCAAGAATCCCTCCCTTATCTCCCCATTCTCCTTGATCTAAACACCTTTCTATATCCCTCTTTTAACCAATTCTCTTGTCTTCCCCTCTGAAGATCCCTCCTTTATCCTCTCCCCCCTCCCTATACCCTTAGAGTTTTATTTCTTTCTAAATTTAGGAGACTTTTATACTCTTCTAGATGTATATGCATTTTCCCCTCTTGAACTCATTCCTGATGAAAGTAGGTTTCCAGAACTAACAGCCCTCCTCACACATCTAATTCCTCTGTATTGGTTCTTCCTCTTCCTCCTCCTTTGTATAAGATAATTACTCTTTTAGCTGTTCTTCAATGGTTTTAGTTTTTTAAGTCCTATCATACTCAGGTCTACCTCAATCCTTCTTATAAGCTACCTAGTTACTAATAACAATCTTAGACATGGATTTTACATTTTACATACATAAAAGCTAAAAGAGTCTATCCTTATTGAGTCCTTTGGAATTGGTCATGGATATGTACCTTATTTTTTTCTTGGCTCTTGTATGTCAAATCTTTTATTAAGTTCAAGTTGTTTTTTCTTAAACAATGTCCTAAAAGTCTGACAATTTATTAAATGTCCATTTTTTTCATTCAGAATTATGCTTAACTTTGCTATGATATTTTCAACCAGCAGCCCAGTTCTTTTATTCTTTGATAGATAGTGTTCCAATACCTGTGATCTTTTAGTGTTGCCACTGCTAGGTCTTGTGTGATTCTGATTGTGGTACCGCTATATGTAAGTTGTTTTTTTCTTGTTGCTGGTAATATTTTGTCCTGGAGCTGAGGGTTTTGAAATTTGACCATAATAGTCCTGTGAGTTTTCCTCATAGGATCTCTTTCAGATGGTAATTGGTGGATTTTTTCTATTTCTACTTTTCCCCTCTTGTTCTAATGCTTCAGGACAATTTTCTTTAATTATTTCTTGTATTAGTGTGTCAACATTCTTTTTTAGATCATAGCTTTCAGGTAGTCCAATTATCCTTATGTTTTTTCTCTTGATCTGTTTTCCACATCAGTTGTTTTTCTTATGAGATGTTTCACATTCTCCATTTTTTCATTCTTTGTATTTTATTTTTTATTTCTTGATCTCTTATAACTTTGCTAGCTTCCCCTTGCCCAAATCTGATTTTCAAGGAGTGATTTTCTTCCTTAAGACTCTGGATCTCCTTTTCTAATTGGTTGACTTTCTTTTCTTAATCTTGTTTTTCTTGTTTCATTCTTTTTTTTCTTTTTAGTTTTTTCTCAACTTCTCTCATTTGATTTTTAAAGTCTTTTTTAGGTTCTTCAATGAATTCTTTTTGGGCAGGTGACCATTTAACATTACTTTTTGGGATACAAGAGGGTTTCTTTGCTTCAGTATCCTCTGAAGATGAACCCCAGTCTTCTCTGTTCCCATAGTAGCACTCTATGGTTGGATTCTTTCCCCTTTGCCTATGCATTTTTTTCATAATAGTGTAGTTTTTACAATCACCTCTAGTCCTGATGCATGGGGTATTGTGCCTCTGGCTTCAGATCCTCCTCAGTTCTCCCCTCTGACTTTGAACTCAAACCAAGACCTCCAGCCTTCTATAAGCCCACAACCAGCAGCATCCTGTCCCACTGCTTCTGCATTCAGGGGTGTGTGCTGGTTCCTTCTTGCTCCCGCCACTCTGCAGCACAGCTGTGTCTGGCATTCTTTGTCACCAGAGGTTCCCCAGATCTTCCCCAGTTCAGATGCCCAACTCCCCTCACTGTAGGGGTGGTGGTGGTAGTGGTGGTGGTGGTGGTGGTAAAAGTTCCTGTGGTTCAGTCTGAGGCAGCCTTCCAACCCAGCTAACCCCAGGGCTTGCCACCATTGTTTAAGTGGTCCCTGGACTAGAGGTGTTTATTCTTTACTGGGAGGAAACCTTCTCCTGGGATTTTTCTTAAGATTTTCTCTGATTGTCCCAGGAGGATCCCTGTTCTGCCTGTAATAACAATGTTGCTAGCAGCAGCTGTGGAGGTGAAAGACCCACATGAGACCAACAACAAAAGCACCCAGGAAGGATGCTAGCATGGGTTCTTTGATCTGCTTTTCCAAGGAAAGCAACTTTAAGGGGTTAACAATCTTACTTTAATTAAACATACACATATCATTCACTTAGTTCAGGGGAAAGGGCCGGCATCCTGAACTTCAGAAAGAATACAAACAGGAATTACAAGCAGAAAGTATATAAACAGAGCAAATAACACAAACGAGACAATTCAGGGCACTACATAAACAGTTACCAGAGAAGCACCAACATCTGGGTTTTTCAAAGCTGGAGGGGGCTTTTTACAGCTACTCAGAGTCTTCACACCAACACTCTTTCAATGAGTGTGCCCCCAAAGGCAAGCCCCTAATCTCTGAGTATATATACACTTCTTCAGAGTCAGAGAGCATCACAACCCTGCCACTCAAACCCATGTGAACTAGGCCTTCCTTTGAGGGAAGCGGGTCATCAAAGACTTCCAGTCCGATCAAAGATTCCTTAGTGCTGAGAAGCACTCCAAAGCAAAGACAACAAAAGTCCCACTTTACCTGCCCCATTCCAACAAAGGCAGGACTCCTTAAAGGCCTTAGCATTCTAAAAGAGAAGACAACAAGAAAGTCCCACCCTAACTGCCATTACACTCCCCTACTCTTCTTTATTTTCCCTGCTCTATATTCACCCTGAGGCGCTATTTTACCTCTTTTGTGGAAGAAAATCTTTTGAGAGCTAGAAATTTTCTGACCTACCCCACCATCTTCCCAGAATCCTCTCCAGTCCAGCTGGTTTTTAACAAAGATTTTTCCACAGTAAGCCATGAAGAATTCGTACTAAAGGCAGAAGTCTGTCTGAACTAAGCCTGGCCTGCCATGTAGATACCCAAAGCAGATTTCCATGCACAGTATGTTCTATTTAAAGAAAACTTGTTATAACAAAAATAAAGTTTTATAGAATAGTCGAAATAATTATTTGCATTGAAAATTATTTACTTTACAAAAACCCCTTGAAAACAAAGATGTATCTCCTGAGAAGTGGGGAAGCGAGCATTTGTTTGTGGTGCTTAGGCATGATGGGTCCAGTATACTGGCCATGGACAAGTCATTTAATTTCTCAGGGTCTCAGTTCTCCATGTGTAAAATGTACATAAGGATAACTCATCTGTTTTACAGTTAGGGATTTGGGTCTGATCATTTTTTGACATCCCTTCTATGTATTCTTGGATTCTATTGGGTGGGACCATTGACAGCTCTTATTAGAGAAGGATGAGCTGCAGAAGAAGTTACAGCTTCCTCCTTCCCGTTCTAGCTTTTATGCTGGTGAATTTCTATTAAAGTGAATCTCAAAGAAAGGTTTGAAGGAAAAAAAAAATTGAAGGAGGTCACAAAATGGCAATGCTTATTCATTCATTCAACAAACGGAGATGGGGGAAAGATACAAAGTTTAAATAAGACACTGACCCTGCAGTCCTAGTAGAAGAGAAGGCAGGAAGCTAGTCTGCAGCATGCTGATTGCATTTGTTAGAGTGGGGATCCTAAGTATTTTTTTTATGTAAATAGTATTTTATTTTTTCCAATTACATGTTAAAGATAATTTTCAGCATTCATTTCTTATAAGATTTTGAATTCCAAATTTTCCTCCCTCCCTCCCCACTCCCCTCTCCAAGATGGCAAACAATTTGATATAGGTTATACATGTGCAATCATGTAAAACATATTTCCACATTAGTCATGTTGTAAAAGAAGAAACAGAACAAAAGGAAAAGAAAAAATAATTTAAAAAACCCAAAGAAAGTGAAAATAATATGCTTCAATCTGCCTTCAGACTCCATCAATTCTTTCTCTGGAAGTGGATAGTATTTTCCATCAAGAGTCTTTTGGAGATGACTTGGATCATTATATTGCTGAGAAAAGCTAAGTCAATCATCGAACAGTTTTGTTGTTATGGTGTACAATGTTGTTCCGGTTTTTTGGCTCCTAAGTCTTTAAAAACATTTTGATTCCCGGGTGCCAGACTTCATCTCTTTTTCTTACCAGCCACCACCTTGAATCACTCACCAGTGATTCAAGTGCTGGACTTCCCCAAAGGGCAGGATTAATACCATGGCTTCCATTTGTTGTCCTTTAGGGAAAGCTATAGCAGATGGGTTGAAGAAATAAAGGCAGCCTTCGCTCCTGACAAGTTGAGGCTTTTAGATAGGAGGGAGACAGACCTGTTTTCTGCCTAGAGCTGTTTCTGCAGCCACTCAGGACACTGTCAGTAATTCTCTGTCCGTGCAACTGTGGAAGATATTGATGGAGTTCAACAATCTGAGCTGTGTGGCTAATGTTGAATGTTCTGTAGCAATATGACATAGTGATGGTATGGATTGTGATAACTGGGGGCTTGGGAATTTAGTGTCAAATAGCTTGTGCTGGTGGCAGCTATGTCCAGCAGGAGAGGGTCAGGGTTTATTGATGGGATCAAGTCCTGGATGGTTTGTGAGTGCAGGGTTTCTTTGGAGCACAGCTTAGTGGTGAGACTAAACTTAAGTGGTTACAGCCAGTGCTTTACAGACTTCACTGTGTGTGTGGATTTTTTAATTTACAAAGAACTATTTTTGTTAATTTCCCCAAAGTTAGCAAATTCTGCTTATTATTGGCTGGAAGCTTTTCAACCCCCTGGGAATTTTTGAGATGTTTGCTTTAAACACAAAGACAAAAATATTTTTCTTGTGATATAACAGAGAACTTAAAAATATATAATCAATAAATTTCCTGATTCTGAGCAGTGCTCTGTGGCCACTGAAATAATCAATTTGATCTTTCTGGTTTCTGGGTGTGAATAGTATTTAGCCTTTAGCTTACTTCTTTGTACAGTTGAATTTAGTATTTTCTTAAGTAACACCACTATCTCTTTTCAAATTGGCATTAAAAAAACAAACCAACCATAGGCCAATTCTCCCTCCCCCACCTTTTTTTTTAGCATGAGAAATACTTTCGATGAGACTTTAATGTGTGGCCGTGTATCAGCTCTTGTTTTTTCGCTGTCTATAGCAATAATGAGGACTTAATAATTTGTGAAGCTTTGCATGTGTGTGTGCAACCACCATGTTATGGCTTATATTGTGTGGGATGTGTTATGATGCCTAAAAATGGGAAATAGAAATTACTTGGAAACTCATTTTGAAAATCCTTAAAGTACTGGTTCACTGAATTGGTTTTCAAAGGTGTATTAAGTTTGAGTTATGTAAAGCTGTGCAAATATAACTTAGGCAGTGCTATTCAAAGTGTAACTTCCTGCATAGGAAGAATAGCAAACAAGAGTCCTTAAAGTCTGTCTTTCTGGCCTGCTTCTAGTCATCTTAACATAGGATTTGGAATTGAGGCTATGTGGGGGGGATTACTGATGCTAATCTTATTTTGGTTATTTTGTTTAATAGAGACCATCCCCTGATTTTACAGATGAGAAAACTAAGGCAGAGAGAAGTTGTCCAAAGTCACACAGCTAGAATATATCTGAGGTTGGTTTTGAATTCCGTTTGTGATGCCTATGTCACTCTCTCATTAAAACGAATCGGATACTTTCATTTTTGTCTTTGGATTCCTGGTATGGTTTTTGGCATGTAGTAGGTACTAAACAAATGCCCGATGAATCAATGAGTGAATATATAAATTAATTCTTTGAGAACCTCCAGCAGTCTGGGTTATCACAGTCAAACTTGGTAAAGTTGTTCCTTGTTAATTAGCAATCTATGATCATGATGGAGCTGGGGCAGGATAAGAGTTTATTTTTGTTTGTTATGCTGAAAAAACAATCAACTCAACAGACATTTAGTAAGTGGTCTGTGCTAGGAGGGCAGGGCCAGGTGTTGAAAGATAGCAAGATGAAATGACAGAGTCACTTTTCCCAAGGAGTTCACAATTTAGCAGTGGTGGATAAGAAGCATGCACAGATAACTGTGCATCGGTGCTGAATATGATAAATGCCAAAGATGAGTCTAGACAAAATGCTACGGGACATTTGAGGAAAGAGATGTCGCTTTCACTTGGAGATACCAGGAAAAGCTGCAGAGAGGTTCACTACTTTGGGAATCATCTTTGACTCTTCCCTCTCCCTCCTACTGCCTGAAGTTGGCATCCACCTTGAAGTAGGCACTCAGTTGCCAAGTCTGCTTAATTCTACGTCCACAACCCTACCTCACGTCCATCCTTTTCTCTCTACTCACTTGGCCAGCACCCTAATTGAGGGCCTCATCAGTTTTTTTCCCTACTTCTAGCCTTTCCCTTCTCCAATACACCTGTTATACAGCTGCTAAACTAATTGTCTTAAATCGCAGGTCTGACTATGTTACTCACTACCCCACTCAAAAAACTTCCTTGGCTCCCTATTCCCTTTGTGATTGTAACAACAATGCTACTTGCAGCTGCTGTAGGGGTGTAAGACCAGTAACACCAGCACATAGGAGGGCTGCTAGCACAGGATCTTTGATCTGCTTTTCTAAAGGAAAGCAACTTTAAAGGGGTCAATAGTCTTTCTTTAATCAAACATGTATAAGTCATCCACTTAGTTCAGGGCAAAAGTCAGTACCCTGAACTTCAGAGAAAATATAGCGGGAGCGGAGCCAAGACGGCAGCTGGAAAGCAGGGACTTGCATGAGCTCCCACCCAGGTCCCTCCAAACACCTACAGAACATGGCTCTGAACAAATTCTAGAAATGCAGAACCCATGGAATAGCAGAGGGAAGCAGGGCTCCAGCCCAGGACAGCCTGGATGGTCGCGGGGTAAGGTCTATCCCACAGAGCTGGGAGCAGAGTGGAGCAGAGCCCAGCATGAGCCACACCTGGACCAAGCAGACTGGGAGCCAGGCGGAACAGGCCCTAGAGCCCTAAATCAGTGAGCCGTGGCAGTTACCAGACTTCTCAATCCACAAACACCAAAGACAACAGAGAAGGTTAGTGGGAAAAGCTGCTGGGATAATGAAAGGAGTTCGCAGTTTGGCCACTGGGCAGCGGAGGTGATGTAGCTACAGAACTACAGCTGCAGTTGCTTCTGGCCCCAGGTCCACCTGGTGGGAGGAATTAAGTGGCGGATCTGAGTGGGAGTACAGAGCCAGCTTAGATCTGAGTCAGGTCCAGGTTGGCGGTTCTTGGGGGAGTAGTAGCGCTGGTGTGGCAGAGCTTGCTGTGTAGCTCTGAAAACAACGCTGCAGCCCCTCAAGCTTGGGACAAAGTACTCTATACTCTACAAGCAGTCATACCCTAATGAAAAACTCAAAGGTCAAGTAAGTTGGCTGGGAACATGGCCAGGCAGCAAAAAAGGGACTCAGATTCAGACTCAGACTTTGGAATCTTTCTTTGGTGACAAAGAAGACCAAAACATACAGCCAGAAGAAGTCAACAAAGTGCAAGAGCCTACACCAAAAGCCTCCAAGAAAAACATGAACTGATCTCAGGCCATGGAAGAGCTCAAAAAGCAGTTGGAAAAGCAAGTTAGAGAAGTAGAGGAAAAATTGGGAAGAGAAATGAGAAGGATGCGAGAAAACCATGAAAAACAAGTCAATGACTTGCTAAAGGAGACCCCCAAAAATACTGAAGAAAACAACACCTTAAAAAATAGACTAAGTCAAATGGCAAAAGAGCTCCAAAAAGTCAATGAGGAGAAAATGCCTTGAAAGGCAGAATTAGCCAAATGGAAAAGGAGGTCCAAAAGACCACTGAAGAAAATACTACCTTAAAAATTAGATTGGAGCAAGTGGAAGCTTCTGACTTTATCAAGATATTATAAAACAGAACCAAAGGAATGAAAAAAATGGAAGACAATGTGAAATATCTCATTGGAAAAACCACTGACCTAGAAAATAGATCCAGGAGAGATAATTTAAAAATTATTGGACTACTTGAAAGCCATGATCAAAGAAAGAGCCTAGATATTATCTTTCAAGAAATTATCAAAGAGAACTGCCCTGATATTCTAGAGCCAGAGGGTAAAATAGAAATTGAAAGAATCCAGTGATTGCCTCCTGAAAAAGATCCCCAAAAGAAAACTCCTAGGAATATTGTTGCCAAATTCCAGAGCTCCCAGATCAAGGAGAAAATGCTGCAGGCAGCCAGAAAGAAACAATTTGAGTATTGTGGAAACACAATCAGGATAATACAAGATCTAGCAGCTTCTACATTAAGGGATCAAAGGGCTTGGAATATGATATTCGGGAGGTCAATGGAACTAGGATTAAAACCTAGAATCACCTACCCAGCAAAACTGAGTATCATGCTCCAAGGCAAAATATGAACTTTCAATAAAATAGAGGAGTTTCAAGCTTTCTCAGTGAAAAGACCAGAGCTGAATAGAAAATTTGACTTTCAAACACAAGAATCAAGAGAAGCATAGATGCATATTGGAATGCCTGACAATGCAGTACATATTTACCTGCCAACACTTGCTCCTTAAGACATGTTGGAGGCTGCCGCTCAGCAATCCTGCAAACATGGCCTCTGTAGCTGCTGCCTCACCTGTGAAGATTGGGATTACTGGTGGAACTGGTCTAGATGATCCTGAAATTTTAGAATGAGGAACTGAAAAATATATTAACACACCATATGGCAAGCCATCAGATGCCTTGATTTTGGGGAAAATAAAAAATGTTGACTGTGTCCTGTTTACAAGACATGGAAGGCAGCATACCATCATGTCTTCAAATATCAACTTCCAAGCAAACAGTTGGGGCTTAAAGGAGGAGGGCTGAACTCACATTATAGTGACTACTGCTTATGGCTCTTTAAGGGAAGAATTCATCCTGGAGGCATAGTCATAATGGACCAATTTATTGACAGGACAATCAAAAGACCCGAAAGCTTCTATGATGGAAGCCATACCTGCTCTGGAAGAGTGTGTCACATTCAAATGGCTGAGCCATTATGCTCGAAAACCAGGGATGTTCTCATAGAGACTGCTAAGAAACTTAGACTCAAGTGTTACTCAAAGGGAGCAATGGTAGCCGTGGAGGGACCATGTTTTAGTTCTGGAGCAGAAAGCCTGATGTTTCATGTTTCAGAAGGAGATCTGATCTACATGACCACAGTTTCCGAGGTGGTGCTTGCCAGAGAAGCTGGCATTTGCTATGCAACCATTGCTATGGTGATGGATTATGACTGTTGAAAAGAGCATGAGGAAGCTGTTTCAGTTGATAACATCATGAAGACTGAAAGAAAATTCGAATAAGCCCCCTAGTTTACTTCTCACTGCAATACTGCAGATTGGATCTGTAGATCGGACAGAAAACCTACACAGCATGAAACACATAGTCCAATTTTCCGTTGTTTTACCAAGACACTGAAAGGATGTGGATACTTAGAGGAATAGAAGTCCATTCTCCAGTAATTTCCAGGATGTATAATTACCACAAGTAATAGAGAATCATGTTCTGTACCACTTGTGGATAGGTTGTTGTGATAAAAGACTGTATTTACTCAAGAGTTTACTTTTGCTAAGTTTTGGTAGCTTCAGAAGTAAGTGAGCATGAAGATTTCTAAAGGTACTTGGAAACAGTCTGCCATTCCAGTGTCTCTAACATTTACAAGTTTAAGGAAAGAAAATACCATATGAAAGTAGATCATTTCTCCCGACATTAAATGCTGACAGTATATTTGTGCTTTAAAAAGGGGGTAGTTTGTTGAGTCTTTTCTGTTAAAAAAGTACTTGACATTCATTTTCATTGCCTCTCTTTCTAAGAAGAGTTATATTTGTCTAGAAGTGAAGACATAATTCAAGAAAAACTATATGCATTTTAGTATTTCAGGCACTGTATTGCTGATATTTTACCTATTTTTTTTAAATTGTTGCTGCTTTTGTGGTCCTGTGATTTCTTTTATATATGGTTTATTAATTTGAGCTTTTTGATTTTTTAGTAAAATTATTTTCTCATCTACCCCCAAAAAATACAAACAGAAATTACAAGCAGAAATTATATAAACAGAGGAAATACAAACAGCAAAGACCAACAGACAGGGCTTCCCACTGTCTGACCAAAAGCAATACATGCATAGTTACCAGAGAGAGAAGCACCAATCTCTGGGTTTTTCAAAGCCGGGGTGTATTAGGAGGGCAGAGTTTATAATCTCAAAGAGGATCATAAACATGTCTGAAAGGTTCGGAACCGCCGGATATAAGAAACTCTCAAAGTAGAAGGCAGAAGAATCAAAACATATATTTAGGCTCCACAGTAACCAACCCATGAACCAGCAACCCCATTTTGATATATTGATCAAAAGCTTCCAGGCCCAATAAGTACGCCTTGAAAGAGTAACCAGGAGGCTACAGAGAAGCATGATTGCATAAAGCAAAATCATGCTTCCCCCTCTATGGTAAAAAGATTACCCACTGGCCTGAAGTCTTTGTTCAGCTTCCTCCTGTAGGTCAGCTCTGCTACTGGCAGCTCCTGCTTCAGCTGTGGCTGTGGCTGTAGCAGCCTCTGGCTCCAGCAGGAGCTGCTTTTAACCATCCAGCTTTTGCGGGGGTGTAAGGTACGCCGGGGAAAGCACAGGTTCTTTCACTCTGCTTAAGCAAGGTGAAGGGGTTGACCGGGAAAGCACAGGTTCTTTCCATCAGCTTAAGCAAGGTGAAGGGGCCGACAAGCTTACTCCAGTCCAACATACAAACAGCATTCAGTTCAGGGGAAAAAGCCAAACTAGTCAAGGCCACTTGTTGACTAAGTGCTAAGGAGCCCATTTTTGGTTGCCAATACATGGGGGTGTCCTTAAAACAGCTACCTAGAGTCTCATCTGGCTAAATCACACGAACACTCTTCCAATGAGTAAGCCCCAAAGCAAAATGCTAACCTCAGAGTATATATACCTTACTTCAGAGCCAAAGGGCATCACAACCCTTGTGACCCAGGCTTATGTGACTGAGGCTTCCATATAACTCAGCTTCAAAGCAGGTCACGTAGGCCTATTAATGGATGGGGAACATCTTCAAATTGTACTGACATTACAGTGATAAATGCAAACCTTTTTAGCCTGACATTTCCGGTTCTCAATAGACTGGCTCCTGCCCATCCTCCTGGATTTATTTCCTATTCACCAACTCCACATTCTATCCATATTGGCCTACTCGTTCTTCAAAATCAACATGCGACCTCTTGTAATACTGCTTTATTAACCAGGGTGTGAAATTACACCCAGGATATAAAATTCTTCATGCCTGAAATATATACTTTCCTTAATCTTGCCTTTTAGAATCCCTGGCTTCCTTCAACGATCAACTCTGATGTGACCTCATGTGTATGTTCCCTGAACTCTTCACCCACCCACCCCAAGTTCTTAGAGCCCTCTCCATCCTGAAATTATTTTATATTTACTTCTCTGTATATACATTTTACCCCTGCTCCATCCCCACCTCCATAAGAACATAAGCTTCATGAGGGCAGGCACCGTTTTATTATGTATTTGTGTCCCCAGCATTTTATTGTTCAATAGTTTTAGTTGTGTCTGACTCCTCAGGACCTCATTTAGCTGCCGCATCATTTAACCTATTCATTAGCCAGAAGATAGTGAATAAATAGTTGTTGAAGTGACTTGAAGGGAGTGGGGATTGAATTAGGTGTTGAAAGTAGAGGAACACATTAATAGATGGAGTTGGGAGTGAGTGGAGGCCATTCCAGGCATGGGAGCAGAGACATAGAGATGATGAGGGCCGGGGCCAGAATCTCACTATAGTCCAGTTTGGCTAGACTATAGACTTCATGGAAGGGAGAAGTACGTGATGAAGCTAGAGAGGTTGGTTGGAGCTGAATTGTGAGTGGCTTCAAATGCCAGGATCAGGAGTTTATGCGTTATTCTTAGTCGAGGCATGATGTGATCCGAGCGGCTCATTAGGAAGATGATTTCGGGTAATCCTATGAAGGATGTATGGGAGAAGCGAGAGACTGGGTGCAAGGGGACCAGTTAGTTTTAAGGATAATAGTCCAGGAGATAGAGCCTAGATGAGGGTGGTAGCTGCAGTAGAAAGGAGGGGAGGGATAAGGGATATACAGATGTTCCAAAAACTTTAGTGCAGTTTAAAGCTTTAATAGCTATCACTTAACTAATAACTATAATTTAACTCATAGCTTATAACTATTCAGAGTGACTCCCTTCCATCTTATTTTTTAAAAAAGAACCTTTGTTTTGCATATGAAATGCATAGTAGCCCCTCATTAAATTCCTGTGCTGTCTGAAGGCTAGTTTTGTTTCCTACCCAAAACGTATATAGCATTTGGAGGTAGCACTTTGAGTTTGGGACCCTGGTATTGAGGGTCTTGTAGAAGAGATATAACTTGAAATGTACGTTAAATTTGGGACTTTCAAATCAATAAGGATTTGTTGTACATCTTACATCCACAAAGAGATGTCCTGGTGTTTTGGACAGAGGGCTAGATCGGGAAGAAGAAAGAGCAGGGTTCAGCTTCCCCTCTGGAATGCCTGCGTGCTGGCTGCGTGATCCTAGACACTTCACTTAAATTGTCTGTGGTGTGTGCTTTTATTTTTCCCAGACAACAAGCCGCAGGTCTCTACTAGTCTGTTTTCTCCCTTAGAAGTTCCATATAACAAGGAAATCCATAGCATACTATGTGTCAGACACAGTGCTAGATGTCAGGAATACAAAAAGATGGAGAGTAGGTCTTGAGAGGAGCCTAACCTCCCATTCTACTGGGAAGAAACAACATGTGTGGAGACAAGTAAATGCAAAATCTTTGGGATCTGCTAATAATTACCTTGGGGGCAAGTTCTCATGTTGGCGGTGACCCTTGAACTGAGCCTCGAAGAGAGTTGGGCATTTCAGGATGTCAAGGTTAGCGTTCCAGTTGGAGTTTAAAGATGTGGCAATGATGCAGTGGAAGAAACTTGGGTCCGGGAGTCAAGAAAATCAGAATTCAGATCTTGCCTCAGACACTTACTCTCTGTGTGACCTGGGGCAAGTCATTAAGTCACCATCATCATCATTATTATTATTTTTATAAAATCTTGTATGAGGGTCATTCACTAGGCTGTTTTGGCTGGAACTTGGATATGATCCAATTCACATGAAAGATAGGTTGGAGACAAGTCCGTACCACTTGATGGTTTTGTTTACCCCTTCTGTTTACTCTTCTGTGGTAGCCAAGTATCAATCTTGATCAGAAGCTATGATTAAATAAAAATAACCATCTAGCCCTCTCTTAAAGTCTTAGGACAGGCTTTGGAATATCCCCCAGTCCTGTGGAGAATTCATCACTGTATTCACTGTCGGAAATCCATCCGGAACTTCTGAAGTAATAGCTGCTACTTACATAGCACTTTACACATATTATTTCATTTTCTCCTCACAAGAAGCCTATAAGGCAGGTGCTATTATTGTCCATTTTACAGATGGGGAGACACGTTAAGTGATTTGCCTAGAATTACACAACTAGTAAGTTTCTGAGGGAGTTTTTTAACTTGGGTCTTTTTGAATCCAAAAAATGTACTGCTCTACTCACCTCGATGCCTCAGGGGCCTGCTGGAGAATCTTGGTGCTGTCCTGAAAGGTGTAAGATTTGAAAAACTGAATTGTAAATCTGGGCTCCCACAAACTACTCTTCAGGGAGCAGTATACCTCTTTGCGGTTTAAAAAATAACGGATGATCCAAGATACAAGTGATGTGTGGCAGCTAACAAGATAGTGGGAAGCATAATTGGAGGATATATGGCCTCAGCTGCTGTGGATTATGTCAGCAGACGTAGTAACATTGCAAAGACTGTGCATCTGCAGTCCTCAAATGAGGTAGTCTTGTGTTAAAACAATCACAGTATCCATGCGTCCAAGAAAATGGATTGGAAAACGGATATCCTTAGGTGGAGGTGTGCCGGTAAGTGTTGAAAATTGTCTAAAAAAATAGTTTTCAGTTTAACCTGCAGTATTAACACTTTAAGTCTAGACAACCAACAAAATAAGCAGGCAGGCTCTGACTTGTAGCCCTTGCTAGTTTCTGAAGTGTAAATGCTCATACTGTGAATTTAACTATTGGCTCTTGCAAGAAATCCAGTTACAGCTGACTCTAGCACCCCTACCCTTTATACATGCAGGCTTCTCCTCTGTTGTGGTTGATTGGTCCACACAGCTGAAATGAAGTCAGGAAGGAAGTAAAATTCACCTGGATTACTAAAACCGAACTGCCTTCTTTTCCCTGAATTAATTACATCAGCTGCAGATAGTTCTAAATTCACAGGCAACCTGGTGAGCCCTTCTTCACTTGGTGGTGACAGTGTGGACATCCCCCATTAAGAGGATCCAGTCTAATGAAACTTTTTGTTCCTCTGTTGGGTGATTTTAGCCTTGTTAAGTGACAGAGTTGTCATCTTTATATTTAACTTATGACCTTGAATCCCACAGACACACATCAAATTACTTTGCTTATATTAAAAATGTGTGAGGCGCTTACCACACCTGATGAAAGCAGGGTCTTAATTAGCCTTAATTTTTGAAAGCTGCAGCTGTAAACTGTGTTGAAAAGATTGAAAAGATTTAGTGCTCTAGTAATAAGATAATTGTCCCAGAGAAATGCTGTTAACGTGTAAACACAGTTAGCTTGTGAAATCAGAACAACCACTTTATTTTCCTCCCCTTTGGGGTATTTAAAGAGACTCTTCCATGAAGAATTACTCCAGAGGCAAGATGGAATGTTGACTAGAAGGTGTATGCTCCCTTCACCTTCTCCTGCAGTCCCTTCACAGTTCAGAAATAAATCCTGACACGATTTTCATGTAAAAGTCCTTTTTGTGTTTAGTTTCTCTGCCAGAAGCATCACTCCTTCTCCATTTTAGTGTTTCTGGCAAAGCTAGACTGAGTTCTGGCTCATGTCTAGGATGAGGGAAGAGCACCAAAGAGAAAAGAGAAGGGCTTGTGCATCAAACTTATTACTTATTGAGTACTTCTTTATGTACAAAACACTGCCAAATTCTGCAAATGCAGTGACAAGATCCTTGAAGACATTCTACTTGGGTAGGGGTTGGGGGGTAATAACATGCATACAGATGAGCAGACAAAACAGATACAGAATAAATGCAAAATTATTGGAGAAGGGGAGGCACTCACATATGAAGATCAGGAAAGGTCTGGAGGGGATGGTTCTTGAGTTGTGCTCTGAAAGAAGCAAAAGATTGTACGTAACAAGGCAGAGGGGAAGAGGAAAAGCATTCTCAGCACTGTTCAATTGCATAATGATATATCCCCTATATGTAGGGGACAGTAGGACAGTACATTAGGTGGGGGAGAAATGTGAGATTTGCCTGGAAAGAGCAGTTGAAGTTGTATTGTGAAGAAGCTAAGATGGCAAAAGGAGTTGGAATTTTATCATTAAAAACCATAGGGAGCTGTTGATGCTTCTTGAGTGGGGCGGTGGCTGTCGCAGTAGTTTCAGATGAGAGGTGATGAAGGTCTTAACTAAAGCGGTGGCTGTGTGACTGCAGAGAAGAGAACAGGTATGAAAGATATCCTGTATGGAGGAAACACTGATAACACTTGGCAACAGACTGGACACAGATGGTGGTCTGCTCCTTTTACCGTGGCCATCATTTCAGTAAGGACTTCTGTCTTGTTTTGGGGAAATAAGAAAGCTTCCAGAAGCAGGCTTAACATTTTCTCAACAGTCCCCCCTCTTCCTTGGGGTAGTATGGTCCACATGGCTTCCATACAGAGGGAAGTGTGGAAGCACACCCCGCTGTCTTCCTTTTATAACTTTATTGAGGCTGTTGTAGTTTTGTTTTGTGTGGGGATGAGAGGTGCTGCTGTCCTAGCCTGTGATAAGTGCTGTGACACAAAGAAAGGCAAAAGCAAAGGATATGTAGTAAGTTGAACAGTCATTGGCCTTGCTTCCGTCAGCTCTGTAGTCATCCCTTGCTGGTATTAGGTCCTAATTGTCAGGATGTCTCCTACCTCTTTACGTCTCCCATAGCACCTCCTTGACACAAACATGACTTATGATGATAGATCTGTTGCCACTCACAGGGATCCCGGTCATCTCCAGGACCAAACAGGTAATCTTGTGTAGCTGTGAAAGCCCTTCCTCCCTCTCCAGTCTTCTTCCATTTGACTTCTCCCCACATCTTCTATCATTCAGTGACCCTGTCCTGCTTTGCTGGTTCCAGTACCCCATCTCTGAACTCTATGCCTTCTCTCTGGCTCTTCCCCATTCCTGGAATGTTCTGCTTCTTGGCTTCCTCTGAGACCCGGGTGAAATCCCACCTTTTGCAGAAGAGACACTGCCAGTGCCTTCACTCTGAGGTTGCCTTCCATTTACGCTGTATAGATCTTGTATTATAATTTTTTTTTTGCATATTATCCTCTTCCATTAGAGTGTGAGTTTCTTGAAGGCAGGGTATTCAGCAAGCGCTTAATAATGCTTGTTGACGGACTGACTAAAAGAAACCTAAAAGGTCATGTAGTCCACTTGCCCCTGTTTCACAGATGAGGACGATGAGGTCCAGAGGGAAGGTAGTATGACGTCTTAGGAATGTGAACCAAGCTCCTCTGTTTCCAATCTAGTGTAAGGCGCCACACTGAATTTTTAAAGCACCTACTAAGCCAGATGCCCCTTTAATGATCACTGACCATTCAGCCAGAATTAAGATGAATTAGCTCAGCAAGCCACCTGAAACTCTGACAGGCCACACTCCAGTTCTAGCCCTTTCTCCTCCCCTCTGGGTGCTTCAGTAAAGTCCAAGGGAAAAGAAATTTCAGTTCCCTACTTCAAGTAGTTTTTTTTTTAACTAAATCTGAGAACTTGATATTCTGGGCTTGTAGCATGTGGTGGTTTTTTTTTTTAAATATATAACATACAGACTTAAAAACAAAGTTAAAAAGAAGATCATTGTATCCTTCATGCCAGCCTGGCGGCACAAACCACAGTGTGTTGGTCTCATGGAGAGTTGTGACTATCAGCCCCCCAGGGGCTCTCAGGATCTTGCGTGACCTTGGCACAAGGTCTGGTAAATTTGGCTTTCTGGATGTAGAATTATTAGTTTCAGAAACAAAGCCATTGATGTAGAGTTTAGGAGAAACCTGCTATTCATTCGTAAAAAGAGCTTATTGTACAGAATAAATGTTCCCCTCTCCCCAATTCTCTGCTTCTCCCCCTCTGCCCCCCTCACCCCCCAGCTGTGGCTTTGTGAGTGAGTTACAAGATGCTCTTATCCCAGGCTGGACTTTTATTTCCATCTTCCTGTCTCGACAGGAAGGAGGCTCCCTTGTCCAGAATAAGCATGGGGCTCTGAGCTCCAGGACACATTTGTCCTGGCCAGCTCAGATGTCAGGGGTATGGGAGTGTGAGGGGCTTATGAGCAAACAGCAAGCCTTTTCCTTAGCGGCTATGTCAGATGCCCCAGACAGGAAGCAAGACAGCAGTTGGTACTAATAGCTCCTTCCTGTTCTCCCAGCCTCTTTCTTACTCTTCTTTTTCCTCTCTCTCTTATACTGCTGCCCTCCTCCCCTGATCCTGTGCCAGAATTACAACTGGAGGAGTTGCTGAGCACATAGTAGGGACTTAATAGACATGAAATGAATTGAAAATTCAGGTCTTCAAAAATAGCCTGGGCTTCTTGGTTCCTTCTACTGGGTCCTTCTAGGATCTAATCTTTTCTTCCCTTTTCTTTAGGCAATGGGGAAGAGAGAAAATCATGTTGTAGAAAATTGCCAGTGTGACAGGCTAAGTGAAAGGAGATTTAAAGGGAAAGAATATGACAGATCTTTGGTGATGGTGATGAAGGTAGAGCTGAGGAAGGTGTGAAATTTTATTTAGTTTTTCACCTTCTCTGATATATCAGTTTTAGTTTCTTTTTTTTTGTCCAAGCTCTGTCTGAGTAGGGGCCTTCTCTTCTTCAACCTCTGACATTTTTTGTCCAGAAGTAGCATTTTTCTTAGGTACTTCTCCCTGCCTTTGCAGTAATGTCTCCACTTTGTCATTCCCTTCCCCTGTTTTCTAGGACTTGAATCAGCAGTTTGGTGGGCTGCTAGAAAGTATTCAGACTGGAAAGCATCAATGAATCATGATTTTCCTCTTTCCTATCTTCACTAGGGGGTAATATGTAGTGTTTAAAACCCAGCGTTTTATAAGCTGTCCTGATGCAAAGCCAGCCTTCTCAGGAGGAGAGTGACTGAGGGAAGCTGAAATGAGGGGTTCACCTTTCAGTCCATTTGAAGGAGATGAAGGCTTAGAGAGGACGTAATAGTTATCTTCATGTATTTGAAGGGCTGTCTTTTGGAAGAAGAATTTGACTTGTCCTTCTTGACCTCAGAGGGGAGAATGAGGAATGCTGTATGGACATTTCATAGGGGGCCATCATAAGGAAAAATGTCTATCAGAGCTATGGAAAAAATGGAATAGGTTTCCTCAGGAAATGAACATCTCATCATTGGAAGTCATGAAGTTGAGGTTGGAAACCATATATTAGGGATTTTGTACAGGTTTCTCTTCAGGCATAGCTTGAATGAGATAACCCCTGAGGTTCCTTCCTTCTCTGAGATTAATGATGTTAAGACTTATATGGGGGCCATTCAAGTCATGAGGTCCCAGACCCCAAACATCTTCTCAACAGAACCAAACTTCTATTAGACCCAGAAGCTTTGGAACAGAAAATGGTCTGTGGACCTCTGGCAGTCGCCTGCAATGTGGACAGCAGTGTGTCTATGAGATTGCCTGGGCCACCTGCCATTTTGGCAACCACAGCAAGTGCTTGGGTGCCAAAATGATAGATGAAGCTGGGCTTTTGAGCAGCTAATGATGGGGCTTGGTTGGCCACTCACATCCACCAGATGAGAGGTCCTAAATGAAGTTGTGGCCCATGATCTTGGCCCTAGGCCTTCTTCTCTTAAGTTTAGCAATGAGCACGACCACCCAGCATTCTAGCAGGATTTGACTAATGGAGGTGGAGGAGCATGGATTCTGCTTTTCTTGTGTGCTGGTGGTTTTCCTGGAGGCAATCTGCAGGCTGAGTTTTCATTTCCTTCTTGGCATGGGTATATTTTTGTTTATTGCTTCTGAGCTCTGTCAAGGCACCCAATCTGGGCCACATAAGTAAGAAGAGTGTGTTCAGAGGATGAAGTCTTGTCTCTAAGGATACACTGAACAGTGTTGCTAAGAGTACTAGAATTGGAGGTAGGAGACCAGAGTTCGAATTTCTGCTCTATCACTTCCTATGACTATTGGCAAGTCATTTAAGGGAGGAATGGAATAAGCATTTTTATAACACCTACTATGTGCCAGGCTCTGTGCTAAGTGCTTTACAAATATCTCATTTGATCCTCCTCAATTTCCATGTAGGGAAAATGGGTGAAATAATCTTTTTATTTCCTGCCTCACAGGTTATGATTAAAGCAGTTTTTAAGATTTAAAGATTAGTTGTTGTAATTTGGTTACCCTGTCTGCCTGAGCGATCTTCATAAGTGGCTCAACTTTTCAGCTTCTTAATCTTTTTAATGGGATATAGTGGCTTTGGAAAATACTGGGAACTTCAATAAACTAGCAAAATTTTATTTTATTTTAAACAAAAGATATGAACGATGGGGAGCTGGCCTGGTAGTTGGAAAGACCTGGATTCAAATCTTGTCTCTGATTCAGACGGGCTGTGTGATTCCCTTTAAGCAAGATAACTTTGGAATAAAGAAAATCAGTAAAACCCAGTGGTTTCACTATACAATGAAACTACATAGAATTCTATGGTTTCACTGGGTATGGTTTCACTGCTCAGCTGAGAAACCTGAAATGAATTCAGAACAGCAAACCAAACCTGTGGTCTCTCTGCCTTTTTATTTGAAAAGAATTCCTCAGGAACCCAACTTGGCATCATCCCTCTCATGCACTTAGAGTTTGCTCCTCTGTGCCCTTTGTGGTGTTTGTACTTTCTCCCCAGGCCACTCTGACCCCTGTTAGTAGCTGAGTTGTTGTAGCCAAGCAAGGTGCATGCTTGGGGGTGCCTGAGGCACAAGAAATGATCTGTGTTTAAGGGATTCCTTGATCCCTGAGGGGGCACCTGGAGGCTATCGGCCTCCCAGCCGTTCAAACTTGAGATGTGAGGTCTACCTTTTTCCGGGTTGGCAGCAACTCAGATGCAGATAAAATTCCATAGAGGCAGAAGGGACATCCTAGAAGGAAGACAGTGTCTTCTGGTCAAGACTTTACTACTTGATGAGAAACAAATTACAACTTAGAAAGACACTATGTTCTGGGGAAGGGTAAACTGGAAAGGGAATATACAGCTCATTATAGAGATAGGGAGGTGGGTGATGCTGTGGATAGAGTGCTGTACCTGGAGTAGGAAGACCTGAATTCAAATCTGGCCTCAGACACTTCCTAGCTATGTGACCCTGGGCAAGTCACTTAACCCTGTAGGAAATGGAAAACCACTCCAGTATCTTTGCCAAGAAAACTCCAAATGCAGCCACAAAGAATCATACACAACTGAACAACAGCGATGACATTATGGGAATAGCTTTGGGGGATTGTTCCCTAATATAGCCAAACACTGTGGGTGGAGCAACACTTGATGAGCTAGTGTGTGCCTGGTGTGGAGGACTGAGAAGGAGAGACCCAGGTGGAACCAGTGGAATGAGGTGAAGGGTTAAGGCAGAGATAGAAAGTGTGCACTTCTTCATCAGGAAGAATTAACTTTAGGATCTACAATAGAAAAAGCTACCTGTGGTCTAATGGAAACCCTATTGAAATTGTAATGAGATGGCCTGGACTTAACTGACTTAACTAATCACGAATTACCTGTGTGACCTTGGGTAAATCACTTCCCTCTCTGGGCCCGCTCAGCTTCTTCATCTGTCAAAAGGAAAGCATTCTTTTTTTTTTATTTTTAGTTTACAACAGACAGTTCTACATAATTTTGAGTTCCAGATTTTCTCCCCTCCCTCCCCAAGACGGCATGGAATCTCATATAACTACCACGAATGACTTCGCATTGAATTAATTTATACACTAGTCAAGTTGCGGAGAAGAATTATGACCAATGGAATGAATAATGAGAAAGAAGAAACAGAACCAAAAAAAAACCAACCCAAAAACAAAAACAAGAGAAGCGAAAAAGGCGAGCATGAAGTGTGCCTCAATCTGCATTCAAACTTCATAGTTCTTTCTCTGGATGTAGGTAGCATTCTCCATCGTGAATCCTTTGGAGTTGTGCCTGCACCTTGTGTTACTGAGAAGAGCGAAGTCTGTCAGGGTTGGTTCTCACAGAATCCATACATCTGTGGTTGTGTATAGTGTTCTCCTGGCTCTGCTCCGCTCACTCAGCATTATGTCGTGTAGGTTTTTCCAGGTTGTTATGAAGTCCGTATCATCCCCATTTCTTATGGCACAATAATATTCCATTACCTTCATATACCACAGCTTGTTCAGCCATTCCCCAATTGATGGGCATCCCTTTGATTTCCAGTTCTTGGCTACCACAAAAAGAGCCACTATAAATATCCTTGTACATATGGGTCCTTTTCCTGCTTGTGTGATTTCTTTGGGATACAACCCTAGAAGTGGTATTGCTGGATCAAAGGGTATGAACATTTTTATAGCCCTTTGGGCATAGTTCCAAATTGTTCAAGGAAAGCATTTTTAAGAATAGCTCTCAAGTTCTGTGTTTCTACAAAGTTGAGGTATAGGAATATTTCTCAGCCTTTGAAAGCATGAATTACATAAGAAAATCTTGCTTTTGCATTGTATGTACAAATATATACTTATAATACCCTGAGATGTATACCAAGGTAGAGAAATTTATTTTGGTCTTTGCCTTAGCATTTTGGCCTAGCTAACATTTCTTTACTATCCAGATTAAATCTCCTTCTGGCATGTGGGATTAATTTATAGTAGTATTTCCTTGGAAGGATACCATGAATCTACTGCATATTTTTACCATTTTGAAAAACTTTTCCCATTAGAAAGACTTCCATCTGTTTTTTTAATAAATAATTTTTATTATGACCTAGAAAATAATCAATGAATATGGATATTTCCATATATAAAGGTCAGAAAATGGGGATTATACATGAAACCATGAATCTATGACATATGGCTTGTTCTATTAAATATAGTACCTTTAACATGGTAGTAGCAATGTTGTCTTGCTTGTCTGTGTCTTCTCTGAATTTCCCTCTGGTCTCGTCAGAGTTTTTAAATGTCTCATTGATAATTCTTTTCCTCTTTCAACTTTAAAAAAAATCACTCTCCTCTCTATCCTACATACTTCCCTCTTCCCCACTAAATAAAAGTCTTCCCTTACAATTAAATAAATCAAGCAAAACACATTTGTGTTGCAATGGTCATATCTGGCAATGTATGCCTCATTCTACACATATGATCCATTAAATCTCCACCAAGAGGTGAGAAGCATGTTTCAGTTCTCTGGAGTCTTGATTACATTCAGTAGAGTTCTTTTCCTTTAAAATTTTGCCATCATCTTACAAATAGGTCTCTTGGTTCTACTCACTTCATTTTGTATCAGTTCCATACTTCTGCGTGAATTAATACAAATCTTCCAAGGTTTCTTTGAAATCATACCTTTTGTCATCTTGTGGCAAAAAAAATATTATATTACATTCATATAAACAATTTGTCCAGCCATTTCACACACACACACACACACACACACACACACACACACACACTACCCAGCTCCTGAATATGATGTTGGCAGAGTAAGGAACAACTAGTGACAACTATTAGAATGTTTCTTAAATTGTTACCTATCTGAGCAGCTAGGTGTAATGTTAATGCAGTGGGAAGATCTTTCCCATCCACTAATAGCTCTATGTGACCTGCTTTGAGCCCCTGAGTCACATAAGCCTCTGGTGGGAGGAGCTTGTGGGTGAGACAGAGCCATCATAGGGGAAGAGAGGAGGCAGAGCAGCTAGCGTGACTGAGAGAGGGAGTGATTTTGCTTAAGGAAGGTTTGGGGATGGCGGCGTTCTCTGCATCAGTAATGTGGCTAGACTTCTTCATTACTATGATGGATTTGGCTTTCTGGTGTTTGAATAAATGTCTTGGTTTCATCTTTGAGCTAGACAGTCTGTTATATCTTGAGATTCAAACCTGTAAATAGACTGGCATGTTCATAGCAGCCGCTGTGGGTTTTGCATTGGCGATATATTAGGTCAGGGCTGTCCAAAACACGGCCGTGCACCCCCATGCTGCCCCCCTGGGTCCACCACAAGCACAGAAATTGACACAAATGCTTTACTTAAAGCATTTGTGTCAATTTCCATGCCTGTAATAAACGCAGGTGGGCCACATAAAATCCCCCGTGGGCCACACTTTGGACAGCCCTGTACTAGGTGACACAGTGGATAGAATGTAGGGTCTGGATTCAGGAAGACTCATCTTTCTGGGTTCAAATCTGGCTTCATACACTTACCAGCTGTGTGACCATGGGCAAGACACTTAGCCCTGTTTGCCACTGTGAAGTGAGCTGGAGAAGGAAAGGTGAACCTCTTCGGTGTCTTTGCTAAGAAAAGCCCAAATGGTGTCATGAACAGTTGGGCACAACTGAAAAATGACCAAGCAGCAAAAAAAACACCAGGACAGGGAGTATCTGGGGAAGTAACTTGGAAAACTTTTGCAAGATGAACTTTCTTGGGCCAGAGAGCTTCTTTCTAGGGGGAAAAATCCAAACTGTTAAATTCAGTGTCATGCGTTAAGTATGAGCTACACGCAATGATTTTAGCAGGCCCTGGAGGAGGTACTAAGGTAAAAACAACGGTTCTTGCTCTCAAGGAGCTCATAATTTAGCAGGACAAAGTAAGATAGACGTTCTCTGGATAAATTAGACTCTGAATGATAAGTGTGTAGCAGTAGTGGTCTACTATCAGATGAGGAAAGAACCCCTTTCAGTTTTGAAGGACAGCTTGGTAGGACGAGAAGTTGGTATAGTGGGAACTATAGAAGTATAGAACCATATAGAACTAAGATGACTTTGAAATAGGAGACCTAAGTTCTAATTCTGCCATTTCCTTGCTCTCTGTCTTTGGAATCACTTCCCCACTTGTGGTCTCCATTTCCTCATGTGTAAAAGGAAGGAGGTGAACAAGATGATTTTTGAAGTCCTTTCCATTCCTAACCTGTGTATTCAGGATTGGAGAAGGCTTTTTGTTAGTTTCTCATTGCACGGAATTCAGAACTTCAAGGGACCTTAAGTCCAACCACCTTAAACGGAGCCTCAGAGAAGTGAAATGGTTTCCCCCAAATTATGAAGGTAATTGACCCGGAAACCCTGTTCAGAAGGTTTGAGTCAAGATTTCATCAGCTCTGTAGTAAAAATGTTGCTTAAAGCAGTCACTTAATAGCAAGGAGAAATGCAAAGTCATGCTTATTTTCCCAGCAAAAGCAGACAGATATATTTTTTTTATGACTAACGTATTAGGAAAAAATAAAATGTAATTAAAAAAATAAAAGCTACAACACATTTATTGTGCTTCTCTGCATACTTTCCTTACAGAAATTTATCGGTGTAAATAAGGCCTGTTGTCTTGATAGTAAGGGGTTCTTGAAGGAAAATATTTAATGAGCCTTCCTTCCTGCTCCGTAAAACAAAGCTTGTGAAATATTGTCGTTTTTCATTTACTCAACCCCTATAACCCAGACACAGCCTCCTATTTTTAAACGATTAACTTTGGGAATAAAAGTGTGAGCAGAATACTTGCCACTTTTTGTATCCTTCTCCTGTCATAGGGCACTCAGTAAGTATGTATTGATTTTTTCCCCCATTTTTATGCCATTTTCTTTGCTTTGTATGTTAGGCAATACTTTTCTTTTAGCCGTGGCGTGCCCTGATCACCGTTTCTTGGGGCCACTTCCTTTTTCAAGAAGTAGATAGTAAGAAGCAAAGAAAAGCATTTTTTTTAAGTTGCGATCTTATGTCATTCTTTGTTATTTCTCTCTGCTGATAGAAATGCTGTTTGGTCCATGCTAAGACTGTATTTTCAGTTGGAAGAAAGAGAGAGGGTGAAAGCATTTCAACTCCAGGGGCTTAACTTGTCCTTTGGCCCCTGCAGACTGGCCAGCGGTTGTTCAGGTAACCATGGTAATGGGCCAGAGCAGGCGCTGTATTCTGTAGGCCTGAGGTTTTGCCAGAGTTAGAGTAGTCTGGCCACGAGGGCTCAGATCCAAGTCAGACAGACCGAGGTCTTCACAGGTCAGCCATGGAGAGAACAATAATCTCTTACTACAATACAACACATCAGGAATGTGTCTGCAGCCAGTGAACGAGAGAATACTGACTTCTTGAGACTTGGGTTCAGATTCTGCTACGGACTCTGTGACCTTGGGCAAGTAATCTTTCTGTGCATTGGTTTCCTCATCGGTAATATGAAGTTAATATTTCTACTGCCTACCTCACAGCGTTGCCATGAGAATTAAATGAGATAATTCACTTTGTAAACCAAAAAGATTAATATGAATGCCAGCCGTTATTGTGATCACCTGTCTGATCCTGGACAAACCATTTCACCACTATAGGCTTCATTCTCATCAGCTGTAAAATGATAGGTTTGGACTAGATGCCCTCTCCGGTCCCTCAGCTCCTAATCCTATGCCCCTCTTTGGTTCCTGTTTGGCGGCTGACTGAAATGACTTTTGTGTGTCGTAGGGACCTGCATTTGAATGTCAGCCAGACTTGTCTACTGTTACCGTTCGCATGTGTGTGTAAAGCACTATTCCCCCCTTTGTGTTTCTCGGTTGTGAGTCATCATGAGAGATGGTTGAGAGACGCCTGCCCCTGTTCCAAACTGTTTTAATGGTTCCTGGCACATGTGTTAGGCTGGCATTTGGTGGAGAGTGGCAATTGGTGGCAGCATCTCTGGGTACTAAAACCTTTCCTTTGGTCTCTGGGGGCTTCTAATCTGACGGATAAGAATTTACTACTCTGTAAACTGAAGACTTCTAATTTAGACAGGCGTGATGGATTAAATGGACAGCGTCATTGACCTGGTTCTACTTCATTAGGTTTTCTAATTAAGCAGGATGTTGTAGAAAGGGAGACCCTGCAGGAATACCTGGCTAGTGGGGCCGAGGCTTTTACCAGTGTTCTTTGTGCTTTCAGAGGGTGTGCAGGGAAAGATTTTGTCGAAAAGTTAATCCCAAGTGCTAATGATATGACTGCTTGCGAGGATATTATCTTTCTCCTGACCATTTAATTAACAAGCTAAATAGATTATTTTGTCCTTTGCTCTTCAGAAGCTCTTTAATGAGCTTTGGACCCCTGACCAAGAGCTGGTAGGGGTTCTGATTTCTGCATGGAAAAAATAAAAAGACAGTCCTTGGCACTGTATCTAGGAAAAAGACTTAACTATATCAGCACAGGCGAAGAGTCCTTACCTGTGTCTTCTCAAGGAAGTCAGCCCACGGGAAGCTGATACCTCATAATAATCAGGATGTCTTGCTTGGACCAACTGGCCTGCAGATTGTTCTTTGACATGAGGATGTCTGGGGTGAAATGAAAATTAAGAATTAGGCGTCATCTTCAGCTCATTTCAGTGGGCGTGCATTGTATGCCTACTATGTGCCAGGCTTTGTGTTAAGCAGATGGGAAAAACATCTGCCCTCAAGGAGATTACATTCTATTGGAGTAAACAACATATACCTACAGGTCAGATGCCCTGCAGTAAGAATTGTATAAAATCTCATGGCTCTGATAGGTGAGCTTTTGCTTCATGTTGCCTGGAGTCAGACTTCCAGATCACTTTGGGGCCATCTCCCTACACTGTCTTCTGCTTATAAGCCATCATCCTCATCTCCCTACCACCAGAACTCTGCCTCTGAGTCTCTGAGCCTTATCTTGTGAGATACCAGGCTTCCTGACCACTTTGTGCCATCTTGTTACCACTGACACAGCCTGCATCTCACTTTCAAGTCACTTTCAATGCCCATTTATGTGTTGTCTTCCTTCACTAGAATGTAAGCCTCTTGAGGGCAGGGATTGTATTGCTTGCTTATTCATATCCCCAGAGCTTAGTCCATTGCCTGGCACATAGTTAGTGCTTGATAAATGTCTTCTCCCTTTCCCTCTGTGTCTCTTATTCCCACTCTCTTCTTCTCTCTCCTCTCTTCCTCACCAAATTTTACATGTATGTGTGTGTATACATATATACACACATATGTATGTATGTATGTATGTATATATGTATATCTGTGTATAATTGTTATTAATTTGTTATATATTATGTATATTATAATGAATGTATATATATGTGTGTGTGTGTGTGTGTGTGTGTGTGTGTGTGTAAAATTTGGAGGGGGAAGCACTCACAGCTAAAGAGCACTAATCTGAAAACTAAAAGTTGTGCTTCCCCTGGAACCTGGGAATTTGGTAGGTACCTATTCTTAACCAGGTGAATCATCCTTGAAAAGAAGGTTTGGACCAACTAGTCTGCAAATCGTTCTTTGAGCCATCCTAGATTCATTGGAAGCAGAGCTAGAAAAATGATGTTCCTGAGCCATAATCATGCAATGTAAGGTCTTGTTTTTCAGGGTAGGAGCTCAGGTGTGATAATTTCATTCCAATTCCTTCTCATTTATGAGCCAGGCCAGTGGGCTTGTGCAGTCTAGGAGATGGGCAGCATTTAATGGTCTTATAGAGAGAAGCGAAATCTCAATCATGGTTTGGCCCTCGGTGTCCAGTTACCTTTAGAGACAGCCTAGTCCTAGGTCTTTGTATCTTGTCCTGAGCTGGGTGAAGCTAGGGACCTCATCCTGGTGCAGACACAAATGAGTGTGCCTTGTACACGTACAATCTAATGCCTCCCTCGTGAATCTCAACTTGTCACCTTCTTGTTGTAAAGAATGAGATCTTCTCTTTCCTTCTTGTGCTCCAGAAAAGAAGTAATGTTTAATGACTCCAGGATTTACCACCAAGCTTTTCCAGTCAGTCGGCTTTTGTGTGTTTGGTGGGGTGGAGGGAAGGGGGAAGATCACCCTTGCCTTCTCTTGCCTTAGCCTTAGCCCATGGAAACAGTAATTCAAATGAAAGACAAAGCATTTAGTTTTCCTTAACCAGAACAAGGACTTGATGGTAGCCAGATTCTGTTTTTATTTCATTCAGTTTCCAGCCAGGATCCTAGTGCTTTCTTTTGTGGTACCCAGGGACTCAGACCCACTTTGCATTATCCAAAGAGCTCCTCCTCTCTGTTATTTTTCCTCTCTTCTAATTTTAAAGGGACTCTAGGCAGGTTACCTATTTACATGATCTTAGACAGCATATTTGTGAGGGTGGTGCCTTCTGAAAAGGAAGTCTTGCCTCATTTGCAGATATTTGGGGACATGTATGGCATTTGGTGCATCTATAATATCTCTCTATTTTGAAGTGTGGGGAGAATGAAATGGGACTCCCTGACTCTTAATTTTTCAAGGAGATTAAATATTGCTTTATGGTTTATTGTGTGTTAAAGTTTTGTTTTAGTATTCTAATGTTTGTTTTTCATTGTTTTCTACATTTTAGGAGCCACCACCTAGTTCCTTCACCAGTCTGGAGACACAGGTCAGTTCCTTTTTATATATTGCCTTGGCTCAGTCCTTATCTCTATTTACCCTAAGGGGTACAGGTAGGACGGGGCTGCGGTGTGGGGTGGAGTGTGTGATCTCTGACATCCCTTCCAGCTCTAAATTTATCATGCTGTGATCCTATGAGTCTTCCCCACCCTAACCCTAAACCTGCTGTGGGGCTCTCCAAGATTATCTGATCTTACCAGAAGTTCATTTAAAGCTTGCGATTGTTTCTGGATCCTCATGATTTTGGAGATCAGAGCAACCACAGGAGAAATCTAAAACCATTCTTCTGCCCCTGTTGGAATTATTTGACTCTTAAGCATCAAGGGAGTGTGTGTGTGTGTGTGTGTGTGTGTGTGTGTGTGTGTGTGTGTTGAGAGGTGGGCAGAATGGGAAGAAAAGGACTATTACTAGCTTCACCCTTTCTCAAAACCTCTGCTTAAAAATGGAGTAGTGGTAGAAATGAGGAAGAGGAGATGCTTGCATGGCTTACAGATAGATGGCTTCATTGGAAAACCACCTTATCCTTTATTTTGGAGGTATTTTCTTTAGCCTAAGAAAGTATCCATCTCCCTTTTCCTTGGTCCTCAGAAAGCAAGCGTGACATTCCAGAAGTCTGTCACCTGTGGCCCTTCACCATGGGTTCATTGTTAACCATAATGAAGGCTCAAGATGGAAGGGGAATTTCCCAGTGACGGGTGACTCCCATGGACTTATTTTTGAGACTACGTAGGAACCTTGTGTATTTTCCAGTACCTTTTGCTCTTTCTTGGTTGTCATACCTTCCCTGAGTTTGCTGGGGAGATGTCTTTGGTTTGCCCTGTTTTCTTGGCTTTGGCAGGAAGAAAGGAAAGGAATAAATGCTTATGTAGCTCCTACTATGTGCCTGGCCCTGTGCTAAGTACTTTACAAATATTATCTCATTCGTCCTCACAACAATCCTGCAGGATAAGTGCTGTTATCACCCCCATTTACTGTCGAGGCAAACAAAAGTTAAGTGATTTGAGTTACTTGGCTAGTAAATGTCTGAGGACAGATTTGAACTCAGGTCTTCCTAACTCTAGGTCAGGGGTAGGAACTTAAGGCCTTGAGGCCACCTTCTAGGTCCTTGGATGTAGCTTTTTGATGGAGTCCAAGTTTTACAGAGCAAATCCTTTTGTTAAGGTGATTTGTTCCGTGAAATTTGGATTCTGTCAAAGGGCTGCACTTGAGGACCTAGAGGGCCACAAGTGGCCTTGAGGCCACAAGTCCCCACCTCTGCTCTGGGCCCAGTGCTCTTTCCAAAGGGGGTGGGGCAGGGAATAGAGGAAATGAAAGCCTAGGAAGTTGCAAAGACTGTTATATGTAAGCCCTCAAATGGAACATGCCTGTTTCTAAGCCCTATGAGAGTGGTCTTTCAATATAGTAGAAGCTTGTCTTCACTTTCTGCTGATAAAATTTAATTATCAAAGTACAAGAGCTATCAACCCTTAATTTTTCTTTAAGCCTGCTTGTCCATTCTAGCCAATCACCCTCTCCATGATGTCCACGGATAGGCCCCCACCCTTAAATCTGGATTGTGTAACCCAGGGTCCTGTCCCATCCACCTTCTCTTTGCTTTTCCCTCATGCCCTTTAACCTTCCACTCTTAGTAGCTCCTCCATCAGAGCCTCTGAAAGGAAAATAAAAGGAACCAGTACTCACATGCAATAAGTGAGGAAGCGGAAGCTCTTGGACAGATGAAAAAAGGGTTTTAGATTATCTGTTTGACTTAATGATTTATGTGCTTCCTTACCCCTCTCCCCCCATTACCATGTAAACATACATCACCTGCACTTATGGGATGAGTCATAGCATATGTGGTTCAGTGGTGGGCTGGAAAGGAGAGACTAAGGAACAGGAGGCACTAACTTGGGTGTGACAAGGGATTTTTTTTTTATTTTCTGATTCACTGATAGCCCTCTAGCTAGTCTCTGATCTAATATTCCTGCCCCAAGATACGTCAACCTCCAGTGCATTTAAAACATTTAATTCCTTCCAACCAATGTTTGTTGAATTGAACTGAATTCTCTCACACTCCACTGGCTTCTCAAGAAGTGAGCAATGGTGCCCACACTTGCTGACTCCATGCCCCATCAGTTTGTCTCAGCCCAAGGGGAGGTCTAGATAGTGGGACTTAGTATTTGGTCCTTGTTCCATATTGAAACAGAGGGAGCTGGCAGATAATAGCCATGCCTGTGATAAGGAGAGAATCAGTATTTTTCTTTTCTTTTTTTAAAATTTATTTGTTTAATATATTTAGTTTTCAGCATTGATTTTCACAAGAGTTTGAATTAAAAATTTTCTCCCCATTTCTACCCTCCCCCCCACTCCAAGATGTCGTATATTCTGGTTGCCCTGTTCCCCAGTCAGCCCTCCCTTCTGTCACCCCACTCCCCTGCCATCCCTTTTTCCCTTCCTTTCTTGTAGGGCAAGATAAATTTCTACACCCCATTGCCTGTGTATCTTATTTTCGAGTTGCATGCAAAAAAATTGTTTTTGTTTTTGAACATGTGCTTTTAAAACTTTGAGTTCCAAATTCTCTCCCCTCTTCCCTTCCCACCCACCCTCCCTAAGAAGTCAAACAATTCAACATAGGCCACATGTGTATCATTATGTATAACCTTTCCACAATACTCATGTTGTGAAAGACTAACTATATTTTGCTCCTTCCCAACCCATCCCCCTTTATTGAATTTTCTCCCTTGACCCTGTCCCCTTTCCAAAGTGTTTGCTTTTGATTACCTCCACTCCCATCTGTCCTCCCTTCCATCATTCCCCCTTTTTTTTATCTTCTTCCCTCTTCTTTCCTGTGGGGTAAGATACCCAATTGAGTATGTATGGTATTCCCTCCTCAGGTCAAATCTGATGAGAGCAAGATTCACTCATTCCCCCTCACTTGACTTCTCTTCTCTTCCTACAGAACTGCTTCCTCTTGCCACCTTTATGGGAGATAATCCACCCCATTCTATCTCTCCCTATCTCCCTCTCTCAATATGTTCCTTTCTCATCCTTTAATTTGATTTTATTTCTTTTAGGTATCTTCCCTTCATATTCAACTCACCCTGTGTCTGCTCTCTCTCTCTCTCTCTCTCTCTCTCTCTCTCTCTCTCTCTCTCTCTCTCTCGCTCTCTCTCTCTCTCTCTCTCTCTATATATATATATATATATATTTGTACACATATATATATACATGCATACACACTCACATATACATATATATACATAAACATATATATGCATATTCCCTTCAGCTACCCTAATACTGAGGTCTCATGAATCTTTCCATGTAGGAATGTAAACAAAACAGTTCAACTTTAGTAAATCCCTTGCAATTTCTTTTTCTTGTACTTTTTCTTGATTACCTTTTCATGCTTCTCTTGATTCTTGTATTTGAAAGTCAGATTTTCTATTCAGCTCTGGTGTTTTCACTGAGAAACTTGAAAGTCCTCTATTTTATTGAATGTCCATATTTTGCCTTGGAGCATGATACTCAGTTTTGCTGGGTAGGTGATTCTTGGTTTTAATCCTAGCTCCATTGACCATATTGTATTGTATCATATTGTATTCCAAGCCCTTCAATCTCTTAATGTAGAAGCTGCCAGATCTGGGGTTATTCTGATTGGGTTTCCACAATACTCAAATTGTTTCTTTCTGGCTGCTTGCAGTATTTTCTCCTTGATCTGGGAGCTCTGGAATTTGGCGACAATATTCCTAGGAGATTTCTTTTTGGGATCTATTGGAGGAGGTGATCGATGGATTCTTTCAATTTCTATTTTGCCCTGTGGCTCTAGAATATCAGGCAGTTCTCTTTGATAATTTCTTGAAAGATGATATCTAGGCTCTTTATTTGATCATGGCTTTCAGGTAGTCCAATA
The DNA here is from genome assembly GCF_011100635.1 of Trichosurus vulpecula. Classification (NCBI taxonomy): domain Eukaryota; kingdom Metazoa; phylum Chordata; class Mammalia; order Diprotodontia; family Phalangeridae; genus Trichosurus; species Trichosurus vulpecula. Next base: position 554,153,697 of record NC_050573.1, on the reverse strand, counting down.
ATTTTTAAATTATCTCTCTTGCATCTATTTTCTAGGTCAGTGGTTTTTCCAATGAGATATTTCACATTGTCTTCCATTTTTTATTCCTTTGGTTCTGTTTTATAATATCTGATTTCTCATAAAGTCACTAGCTTCCACTTGCTCCAATCTAATTTTTAAAGTAGTATTTTCTTCAGTGGTCTTTTGGACCTCCTTTTCCATTTGGCTAATTCTGCCTTTCAAGGCATTCTTCTCCTCATTGGCTTTTTGGAGCTCTTTTACCATTTGAGTTAGTCTATATTTTTTTTTAAATTTTTTTTAAAATTTATTTATTTGACATATTTAGTTTTCAGCATTGATTTTCACAATAGTTTGAATTACAAATTTTCTCCCCATTTCTACCCTCCCCCCCCACTCCAAGATGGCGTATATTCTGGTTGCCCTTTTCCCCAGTCAGCCCTCCCCTCTATTACCCCCCTCCCCTCTCATCTCCTTTTCCCTTCCTTTCTTGTAGGGCAAGATAAATTTCTACGCCCCATTGCCTGTGTATCTTATTTTTTAATTGCATGTAAAAACTTTTTTTTGTTTGTTTTTGAACATCTGATTTTAAAACTTTGAGTTCCAAATTCTCTCCCCTCTTCCCTTCCCACCCACCCTCCCTAAGAAGTCGAGCAATTCAACCTAGGCCACATGTGTATCATTATGTATAACCCTTCCATAATACTCATGTTGTGAAAGACTAACTACATTTCGCTCCTTCCCAACCCATCCCGCTTTATTGAATTTTGTCCCTTGACCCTGTCCCCTTTCGAAAGTGTTTGTTTTTGATTACCTTCACCCCCATCTGCCCTCCCCTCCATCATCCCCCCCCTTTTATTTTTTTTTTCTTCCTCCCTCTTCTTTCCTGTGGGGTAAGATACACAACTGAGTATGTATGGTATTCCCTCCTCAGGCCAAATCTGATGAGCACAAGGTTCACTCATTCCCCCCTCACCTGCCCTCTCCCCTCCTCCCACAGAACTGCTTCCTCTTGCCACCTTTATGGGAGATAATCCACCCCATTCTATCTCTCCCTATCTCCCTCTCTCAGTATGATGCTCTCTCATCCCTTAATTTCATTTTATTTCTTTTAGATATCTTCCCTTCGTCTTCAACTCACCCTGTCACACATATATATACACATAGATATATACATACATACACATTCACTTATATATATACACATAAACATATATATATATATATGCATATTCCCTTCAGCTACCCTAATACTGAGGTCTCATGAATCATCCATGTCCTCTTTCCATGTAGGAATGTAAACAAAACAGTTCAACTTTAGTAAGTCCCTTGCAGTTTCTGTTTCTTGATTACCTTTTCATGCTTCTCTTGATTCTTATGTTTGAAAGTCAAATTTTCTATTCAGTTCTGGTCTTTTCACTGAGAAAGCTTGAAAGTCCTCTATTTTATTGAAAATCCATATTTTGCCTTGGAGCATGATACTCAGTTTTGCTGGGTAGGTGATTCTTGGTTTTAATCCTAGCTCCATTGACCTCCGGAATATCGCATTCCAAGCCCTTCAATCTCTTAATGTAGAAGCTGCCAGATCCTGGGTTATTCTGATTGGGTTTCCACAATACTCAAATTGTTTCTTTCTGGCTGCTTGCAGTATTTTCTCCTTGATCTGGGAGCTCTGGAATTTGGCGACAATATTCCTAGGAGATTTCTTTTTTGGATCTATTTGAGGAGGCGATCGATGGATTCTTTCAATTTCTATTTTGCCCCGTGGCTCTAGAATATCAGGGCAGTTCTCCTTCATAATTTCTTGAAAGATGATATCTAGGCTCTTTTTTTGATCATGGCTTTCAGGTAGTCCCATAATGTTTAAGTTATCTCTCCTGGATCTATTTTCCAGGTCAGTGGTTTTTCCAAGGAGATATTTCACATTGTCTTCCATTTTTTCATTCCTTTGGTTCTGTTTTATAATATCCTGTTTTCTCATAAAGTCACTAGCTTCCACTTGGTCCAATCTAATTTTTAAAGTAGTATTTTCTTCAGTGGTCTTTTGGACCTCCTTTTCCATTTGGCTAATTCTGCCTTTCAAGGCATTCTTCTCCTCATTGGCTTTTTGGAGCTCTTTTGCCATTTGATTTAATCTGTTTTTTAAGGTGTTGTTTTCTTCATTGTATTTTTCAGTATTTTTTTGGGTCTCCTTTGGCAAGTCATTGACTTGTTTTTCATGGTTTTCTCGCATCCTTCTCATTTCTCTTCCCAATTTTTCCTCTACTTCTCTAACTTGCTTTTCCAAATCCTTTTTGAGCTCTTCCATGGCCTGGGACCAGTTCATGTTTTTCTTGGAGGTTTCTGTTGTAGGCTCTTTGACTTTATTAATTTCTTCTGTCTGTGTGTTTTGGTCTTCTTTGTCAGCAAAGAAAGAATGCAGAGTCTGAGACTGAATCTCGGTGCGTTTTCGCTGCCTGGCCATAATCCCAGCTAACTAACTTGACCTTTGAGTTTTTCAGTGGGGTATGACTGCTTGTAGACTACAGAGTTCTATGTTCCATGTTTGGGGGGGAGGTGCCAGCTCTGCTGCACCTGCACTGCTCCTTCCCCAAGGACCCCCAACCCGAACTGGGCTCAGATCTTCAGCAGGTTGTGCACCCCTGCTCTGATCCTCCACTTAATTCCTCCCACCAGGTGGGCCTGGAGCCGGAAGCAGCAGCAGCCGTAGCTGCCCCACCTCCGCTGCCCCCAGGGCTGGAAGCCAAACCACAAACTCCTTCCACTCCCGCATCTTTTCCCACTAACCTTCTCAGCAGTCTTTGGTGTTTGTGGGTTGAGAAGTCTCGTAACTGCCGCAGCTCACTGAATCAGGGCGCTAGGGCCCCCTCCGCCCGGCTTCTGGTCTGGATGGTCCAAGTCGCTCAGGCTGGGCTCTGCTCCACTCCATTCCCAGCTCCCAGCTCCCAGCTCCGTGCGGGATAGACCTCACCCAGAGACCATCCAGGCTGTCCTGGGCTGGAGCCCTGCTTCCCTCTGCTGTTCTGTGGGTTCTGCCATTCTAGAATTGGTTCAGAGCCATTTTTTATAGGTTTTTGGAGGGGCTCGGCAGGGAGCTCAGTCTGGTCCCTGCTTTCCAGCCGCCATCTTGGCTCCGCCCACCACAAGTCCTAGTCTGTATTTTAAGGTGTTGTTTTCTTCAGTATATTTTTCAATATTTTTTTGGGTCTCCTTCAGCAAGTCATTGACTTGTTTTTCATGGTTTTCTTACATCCTTCTCATTTCTGTTCCCAATTTTTCCTCTACTTCTCTAACTTGCTTTTCCAACTTCTTTTTGAGCTCTTCCATGGCCTGGAACCAGTTCATGTTTTTCTTGGAGGCTTTTGTTGTAGGCTATTTGACTTTGTTAACTTCTTCTGGCTGTATGTTTTGGTCTTCTTTGTCACCAGAGAAAGAATCCAAAGTCTGAGACTGAATCTCGGTGCGTTCTCGCTGCCTGGCCATATTCCCAGCCAATTAACTTGACCCTTGAGTTTTTCAGCGGGGTATAACTGCTTGTGGAGTTAAGAGAACTATCTTCCACGCTTGGGGGCATGCCCCAGCTCTGCCACACCAGCACTCCTCCTTCCCCAAGAACTCCCAACCTAGACTGGACTTAGATCTTCAGCAGGCTCTTCACTCCTGCTCTGATCTGCCACTTAACTCCTCCCACCAGGTGGGCCTGGGGCCAGAAGCAACTGCAGCTGTAGTTCTGTAGCTGCCCCACCTCCACTGCCCCCAGGGCAGTAGCCGAACCAAGAACTCCTTCTACTCCTGTAGCTTTTCACACTAACCTTCTCTGTTGTCTTTGGTGTTTGTGGGTTGACAAGTCTGGTAACTGCTGCAGGTCACTGATTCAGGGCGCTAAGGCACGCTCTGCCCGGCTCCTGGTCTGATTGGTCTGCACCGCTAATGCTGGGCTCTGCTCTGCTCCCAGCTCCGTGCGGGATAGACCTTACCCAGAGACCATCCAGGCTGTCCTGGGCTGGAGCCCTGCTTCCCTCTGCTGTTTTGTGGGTTCTGCAGTTCTAGAATTGGTTCAGAGCCATTTTTTATAGGTTTTTGGAGGGACTCGGTGGGGAGCTCACGCTAGTCCCTGTCTTTCCAGGCGCCATCATGGCTCCGCCCCCGAGAGTCAGTATTTTTCTAAAGGAGGGTGCAGATTTCTTATGGTCTTAACAAGTGAAGTTAAGTGGAAGACAGAGGTAATGAAGAAACAGAGTTCAATGTACTGTTTCTGAGCCTTCTATCTGACTTCTTCCCACATCCCATTTTGACTTACAATTTGGGTTTCACCGCCACCTCTGACACTTAGTAGCTAGGGAACTTTGACCAAATCACTTAACCTAAGTCTCAGTATTATTGTCAATAAATTGGGGATGATAATAATAACGTTTGCATTACAGGGGCAGGTGTGATAATTTATTGTTGTTAAGTCCTTTCGGTCATGTCTGATTCTTTGTGGCCCCATTTGGGGTTCTCTTGGCAGAGATACTGGAGTGATTTGTCATTTCCTTCTCCAGCTCATTTTACAGATGAGGAAACTGAGGCAAACAGGGTTAAGTGACTTGCCCAGGGTCATACAGCTGGTATTCTGTGGCCGGAATGGCCTTTGTTTCCTTTGAGTGACTCAGCTTACCTCATTGAGCCTCGAGGGGTGCTGGGGCTTGCTCTTCCGGGGCAGGAAGCCCAGCAACCATGCCAGGAAGCAGAGAACTTCCTGTGTGATGACTCATGGGGCTGGCTGAGGGGAGGTGTGTTAACCTGGTCTACAGTAGGGGGAGGGGCCAAGTGAAGAACCAATCGGCCCTGGTCATTCAGGTGGCGCTTGAGGATATCGAAAACTCTGTAAGAGGGCAGAGGACAGCTTGAAGAGCCCTTTTTAGCTTTTCCGGTTGGAGCCAGAGATGTCTACAGCCGAAGCTGAGCTGCTGGTAGCAGAGCTGACCCACATGGATCGAGGAGTGCTGAGCAAGGACTGGAGGCCAGTGGGTAATCTTCCTACCATAGAGGAGAAGCATGTATACAATTTTGCCTTATATCATCTTGCTTCTCTGTGGCCTCTTGGTTACTCTTGTGAGGCGGACTTATTGGGCCTGGAAGCTTTTGATCAAAATATCAAAATGGGGACGCTGGTTTGTGGGCCTGTTACTGTGGAGTGTAAGTACATGCTTTAGTTCTCCTGCCTTCTGAGATTCCCCTTCTTGCCGTGGGGTAGGACTGCCCCCATCTCTTTAACTTAATCTCAATCTTTTATATAGTAGCCGGTAGGCTGATAACACTATCCAGCTTTGCCTAGATAGTGATGCCCCTGACTGAATCTCAGCCTCTTGTAAACACCTTTCCAAATCCTTAGGATCTCCTCTCCGTAGCCTTGGTTCCCAGTTTTCACAGGGTCCAGCTTTTTTAGCCAATTCCTTTGCTAGGGAGGAATAAAATGGATCCTTCCACCCTGGGATATTCATCTCTTCCTCTGAAGTTCTTCTGCTTCTGAATAGAGATCTTATACCTAGCGATCCCATCCTCATCGCCAAATATATTAGAAAGGCAGAATTTATGATTTCAAAGAGAATCTCATATGTGCCTGAAAGGTTCGGAACCGTAGGATACAAGGAATTCTCTAGGCAAAAGGCAGGAGAACTAAAGCATGTATTTACACTCCACAGTAACAGGCCCACAAACCAGCATCCCCATTTTGATATTTTGATCAAAAGCTTCCAGGCCCAATAAGTCCGCCTCACAAGAGTAACCAGGAGGCCACAGAGAAGCGAGATGGTATAAAGCAAAATCGTATATATGCTTCCCCTCTATGGTAAGAAGATTACCCACTGGCCTCAAGTCATTGCTCAGCACTCCTCGATCCACACATAGGTCAGCTCTGCTACCAGCAGCTCAGCTTCGGCTGTAGACATCTCTGGCTGCAACCAGAAAAGGAAAAAAGGGCTCTTCAAGCTGTCCTCTCCACTCTTATAGAGTTTTTGATATCCTCAAGCACCGCCTGAATGACCAGGGCCGATTGGTTCTTGAGTTGGCCCCTCCCCCAGCATAGACCAGGTTAATACACAATAGGGTGTGGCTCTGGAGTTAACACCTCCCCTCAGCCAGCCCCATGAGTCATCACACAGGAAGTTCTCTGCTTCCTGGCATGGTTGCTGGGCTTCCTGCCCCAGAAGAGCAAGCCCCAGCACCCCTCGAGGCTCAATGAGGTAAGCTGAGTCACTCAAAGGAAACAAAGGCATTCTGGCCACAGAATACCAGCTGTATGACCCTGGGCAAGTCATTTAACCCTGTTTGCCTCAGTTTCCTCATCTGTAAAATGAGCTGGAGAAGGAAATGACAAATCACTCCAGTATCTCTGCCAAGAAAACCCCAAATGGGGTCACGAAGAGTCACACATGACTGAAATGACTGAATAACAGCAATAGAACCTAAAAGCACTATATAAATCTTAACTATTAATATCATCATTATCATCATCAAACTCAGAATTAATTCAGAGCCCCCTATAGGGCTCTATACTAGGTTCTAACACAAATGTAGTCGGGTGAGCCTTGGGCCTGGAGTTGGAAGACCTGAGTTCAAATTTGGCTTCAGACACTTAGTAGCTGTGTGACCCTGGACACGTCACTTAACCCTGTTTGCCTCAAGAAATAAATAAATAAAAATTTTTAAATGTGGTTGGGGGAGATCTGACAAAACATAAAAAGGTAAATAACAATGAAAGATAGCTTATGCTAAGGCCAGATGAAGTTAAGGTGACCCAGGAGACCCCTGAGAGATAATAAGTAGTAATTTCTCAAATAATTTGGACTTTCTGAATTTCCTGCCTTATCAGTGAGCACAGTGATTGGGAAAAGGGGCTTTAATTGTCTTAAAACAATATCCACCAGTCTTGTCTAGCTATAGTTCTCTGAGGGTGCTACAGGGGTGTCTTTGTCCTTATGCATTCTGTGTTTCCTTGTTTATAAGCCCTGGAACCAATCTGCTAAGTCCAAACCCAGGAAACCCTTTTGTGACTGGAAGGCAACTCCTGTTGCCTTTGTAACTAGGCTTTAGCATGCCCTGTAGGAGTAAAGGGGCCCCAGTGCCCCTTCCTATAGTCCCACTAGAGAAGAGCTGTAAAGGGCAGGTAGGGGAAACACTGAGATTGCTAATAGTGAGTAAATTGTGGGGCTATAGATTTAGAGCTGGAAGAAACTGCAGAGATAATATAGTCCACTGGTTCTTAACATTTCTGGTGTCATGGGCTCTTTTGGCTGTCTAGTGAAACCTATGGAATAGGCTTAGAATATGATTATGTGCATAGAATAAATGCACTTAACCTCTCTGCATATGCATAAAATAAAATACATAGAATTACAAAGGAAACCAATTATATTTAAGTACAGTTATCAAAATATTTAAAAATATATTTATGAATCCTAGGTTAAAAATTCTTGATCTAGTCCAACCCCCTGGATTTACAGATGAGGAAACTGAGGCTGAGGGTGATTAAGTAACTTGTCCAAGGTCACAAAGATGGTGGAGACAAAATTTGAATCCACATCCCTTCTCCCCAGAGCCAGTGTGTTTTCCATTATGCTGAGCTAACAGATGCCTCTGACTTTGACATGGTATCGAAGTGTAAGATATTGTAAGGACTAATTTTTTAAATTCTGGGAAGACTTTTACTTTATTTTCCAAGCATTCTCTGGTTGCACTGGCCCATCCAATCCCAGATCTACAGGCTTCAGAGTAATGAGTTTGTGCGTGTGTGGATACACGCACATGTGTGTATGTCTTTTTAGATACCCCTGAAATGTAAATTTGGACTAGGCTTTTCCCCATCTCGGATACTGTTCGAACACCAGGCATCCAAGGCCATTTGCCTTTGTATGCTACCCCTGACTCTTTTGTCTCTGCCCCCCACCCAGTATCAATTACATAGGTCATTATCTTCTGCTTGGTTAATCTGTCCCCATGCAGCTGTTCTGAGTTGTGGGGGAGATGGATGGATCAGTTGCAGTGTCTGCCACTAATGTTCTGTGCCATTAGGACTGGGGAGTGTTGCATCTGGCAACATCAGCAGGATGCTCTCTGCTTAACGGCCAGATTAATGGAATGAAGAAGCCGGGTAGTTCTCAATCCTCTGAAGTTTTTAATTTGGCAGGCTGTACCCTTGTGAAGGAGGGGGCTGGCCTTTAGCTGGGGATCTTCTCCCTGGCTCCAGAGAGCTGCTCCCTAAGGACCAGGTGGACCAAAAATGGAAAACCCTCCAAGGAGTCTGAATTTGGGTTTAGGTTAGCAGCTTGGGAGAAATGGTGCTATTAATTCCCTAGAGACCTGGGGAAAATAAAGTCTTCTGGTGGGGTGCTGTGCTAAGCACACTTGATGAGGGAAATGCTTGTTGGATGTTTGATGCGTATGATGAGAGGAAGGCCCTCAGAGGTCATTTTACAGATTAGGAAACTGAGGACCAGGAAAGTTAAGTGACTTATCTAAGGTCACACAGGAAGTAACTGTCAGAGGTATGATTTGAACCTAGACCCTTTCTCTCCAGAGCAAGAGTTCTTGCACTTTATGACTGTGATTAGTCGTTTAGTCATGTCCAACTCTTCGTGACCCTGTGGACCATACTGTCCGTGGAGTTTTCTTTGCAAAGATACTGGAGTGGTTTGCCATTTTCTTCTTCAATAAATTAAAGAAAACAAACAGTAGTTAAGTGACTTGTCCGGGGTCACACAGCTAGTAAGTGTCTGAGGCCAGATTTGAATTCAAGTCTTCCTGACTCCAGGCCCAATACTTTACCCACTGAGCCTCCTAGCTGCCCTAGTGCTACTGTACCACCCAGTTTCTACAGTTTACCCTATGGACACATTCCTAAAAATTTGTATTAAATCTAGTTTTTGGTCATTCAGATTCTACTTTTATAAAGTAATAACTTCTTTTTTTTTTTTTTTTGAGGGAAGAGGTTCAGACCTGTGATTTAATCAGTGCAGAGCACTTCCAATGTGGAAATTCCCTCCACTGATGCAGATTGAGAGTAACTTCTAGTCCCAGGGAGAGCTGTCTAGGGCAGAGGTGTCACACATGAGGCCAACAACATACCTGGTGTTGCTTGAACTAGATGAAAAGGTAATTGGGAAGTATTTAAAAATAAAATATAACATTGATAATAATGTTAATTTGTAGCTTTCTAAATCAATATGCAGCCCCAGGGATGGTTCTATTTCAGCTTGTTAACACTGACCTAGGAAACTGGGTTATCTTTGGCCTTACCATGAATGTAAGTGTGTCAGGGATAGAATTTGAACCCAGCTCTGCTTGAGTGGTTACTCTGCTGAGGATTAACACATTTATTTAGCACTTCTAACACTTACAGAGGTATCCACTACCAGAATCCTGATTTCCATGATAACATCTGAGGTGCTTTATCTTCATTTCTGGCTAATTTCCATTTGGCTGCCACTCACTCCCAACCACCTCTGCCAAGTAGTTAATAGTCTGGAAACAAACATTTAAATGCACTAAGAGATCTTTAACAAAAGGCTTGTTTGGTCATATGAATAATCACTTTCTACTTTATATTTTGCACATCAGGAGCTGGGAAGCATAGATTTAGAGGAGGAAGGGACCTCAGGGCCATGGAATCTAACCTGTCCATTTAACAGATGAAACTAGGGAAATGTTACGTGACTTGTCCAGGGTCACACATCCAATAAGCGTCTGAGGCAAGACTTGGAACTTAGATTTTCTATGGAGGGTCTCAGTAAAGCAATCTTGGCCAACTGTATTTCGGATGGAGACTGAGCTGGAACCGGGCCAGGGAATTGGAGCAAATGCCTCAAGGGCGAGTATTTCAGCTATTCTTAAGGCTTGGTGGTGACTCTACCTTCAACAAACAGTAGCTCCCTTAAAGAAAAGCTTCCAGGATAGAAGAAAATTAGCCTGGTTTCCATTTCCAGTATTTTGAGAGTGTTGTGATTAGGCTCTTATGTGAAGACACTTGTAGAAGATGGGCTGGAGAATTTTCTCTCTCATGGAGCTCTTTGAGATCATAGAGTCACTTCCCTTCATTTTGCATGTGAAGAAACTGAGGCCTAGAGAAGGAAAATGACTTACCCAGGGTCATGCCAGTCATGCCACTTTAATGAATCATTTTCCCCCGATCATTTCCCCCCAATTGCCCCCTAAGAAGGCACATTAATGCATAGCCAGAAAATGTCATGAGTCAAATGATTTTTGGAACTCACAGACCTTGATTTTATAGAAAATGAGCCTATATTTGCATTTCTGCTTCTGATTTAGCCTCTGGTCATCACTGCGATACATACATTTAGTGAGGCTCCTTGGGTGGGGCGCTGGATTCCCCATTCCTCTGGCCCTCCATCTTGGAAGTTTCATGGCTGTTTACCTGGTGCTGCACTGGTCTTGCCCTGAGGCCCCCGGGACCCTTATGTCTGATGCTGTGCTGGGGGTGTATGGTGGGGATGGCTGGCCCTGTTGGAGGCCATAGGGGCGTGGCTGCTTAGCTGGTGCTAACCTGGGATCTTAGTGCTGGTGTCTGGCCTGTGCTAAGGCTGGTAGGCTATTTCTGCATTTTCAAGGGCTGCACTGAAGCCTGTGAGGTCTGGCCACTGCAGGTTGCCTGTTTGCTCAGGCACCCCTAGGGTTGGCATCTACCTGTTTGCCCAGTGTTACACTGAAAGTACGTGAAGTCTGGTGGCTGGTGGCTCTCTGTTTGCCCCAGGCTATGTGAAAGCATGTGGCAATTCTGGGAACTGGAACCTGTTCTCTTGGCTATGCTGAGGCACATGGGGGTTCCTGGTGTTGGCGGTTTCTGGTGCTGGCGTTTGCCTGCTCCATGGCACTAGAGCTCTGGATCTCCTGATGGTTTGCTGAGGTGGGGCTTGCTGCTGGTTTACTGGGATGCTTCCTATCCAGGACTTCATTCCCCTTTTATCTAAGTGAGACAGACCTTTCTTGCCAATCTTCCATGTTTCTTGGGCTAAAAGTTCCACCCCATCATTTTTCTGGTTCTGCTGTTCCATGATTTGTTTTGGGGCACTATTTTATGTTTGTTTGGAGTGAATATGGGAGAGTTATGGTGATTTACTTCTTACTCCACCATCTTAGCTCCCAGACATCCTGGATCTGATTTATTTATTGTATAAAGATCTGCCATGACTTTCAAAAGCAGAATTCTCCAACAGAATTTCAAGATCCATCGTCTGGCTCCAGTTGGCAGAGTGCTAACAATATTGTTGGCCAAGAAAGATTGGAGCCTGGTCCTAATAGACTTTGTCTTTTCCCTTGGCAAAAAAAAAAAAAAATGGAGCCTGGTGCATGTAAACTAAAGCATGACTCGACAATTGCCTTGGGTATTTGTCTATATTTGAAATCCATCTTTGAGTTGGCATGGAGTCAAATACAGCTGTTGGTCGTTTCACATGTCTTTCTCATAAAGGTGATGGGGAAGCTCTCTCACATGGAAACATCTCATCTGAATGTTTCAGGATATGAAAACAAGTTCTAGCTTCTGATGTAATGAGAGGGGTGAGTATGAGCAGGGAATTTATCACCAAGAACTCCAAGATTGTGTATCAAACAACAGTTTGAAAAAGGGTTGGAAATTTTAGAGGGCAGAAAGCTCAAATTAAGTCAGCATTGTGATGTGGCAGTGAGAAAAGCTAATGAGCCTGTATTAGAGTAAGAGGTTCATAGTTTCCAAAAATAAAGAGATGACCCTGTACTTTGCCTCCATGAGATTTTATCCAGAGCATTGTGTTCACTTCTGGGTCCCAGAGTTTAGAAAGGGTGTTGATAAATTGGCAAGAGTTCAAGCAAGGTTAAACAGAAAGGGCCTCTAGATCCTGACAAATGAGAATAAGTTCAAGGAACTGAGTATATCTACCCGGTCTGACTACTCCTGCTCAGTCTCCTTCTCTGGATCTTCTTCCAGATCATACCTATTAACCATATTTCTCCCCAAACTATGTCCTGGGTCTTCTCCCTCTTTACTATTTTGCTTAATGATCTTATTGGTTCTCATGAGCTCAATTATCATCTCTGTGCTCATAATTTTTAAATTTATCCTCTGCCTTAACCTTTCTCCAGAGCTCTAGGCATCACCAAGTGCCTTTTGGACATCTCTAAATGAATGGCTCATTGGCATCTCAAGCTCAACATGTTCAAATGAAAACCCACTATCTTTCCCTCCAAACCTTCCCTTCTTCCTAGTGACTTCCCCAACATCCTCAAATCATGTTCACCTTACCTACCTGATCTATTGTCAAGTCCTCTTCATTTTGCCTTCACAGCATCTCTCCTATATGTCCCCTCTTCTCTACTTACACAGCCACCATCTTGGTGCAGGTCTTCATCGCCTCAACCTGGACTAACACAGTAGCCCCCTGGTTGCTCTCCCTCCCTCAAATCTTTCCCCATTCTAATCAATCCACTCAGCTGCCGAAGCCGTTTTCCTTAAGCACGTGTCTGATTGTGCCTAGTAAACTCCAGTGGCTTCCTATCACTTCCACAGCCAAATGTAAAATCCTGTGTTTGACATCTAAAGTCCCTGACCTCTTCCACATTTTTCAGCCTGCTTATTCTTTTTTCCCTTCCACATATTCGACAATCCATCAACATTAGACTTTTTACTATTGCTAATACATGACATTCTATCTCCCAACTCTGTCTTTTCATTATAGCTATTTATTCCCCCTTCCCCAATACTTGGAATGCTTCTCACCTTCTCACTTCTGCTCCTGGCCTCCCTGGCTTCCTTTAAGTCTCAGCTTAAGTCCCATCATTGGTAGGAGACCTTTCCCAGTCCTCTTGTCTCTTGTCCACCCCCCCCCCCAGCAAGTACTTTCCCTTTAAGTTTACTTGTCCCTCTGTCTCTGTGTGTGTGTCTCTCTGTCTTTCTCTCCCCCCACATACACATATAAATATATACATACATGCACACATATATACATCACATGTATACTACATATACTATATGCTGTGTATGTATATATACAGTATATATACACATACTGTATATATGTATACATATACCTGCATACCTGCACATGTAAGTGTGTGTGTCTCTATCCCATATGCACATCTCCCCATTGAAGATATGATCTCCTTTGGGGCAGAGACTGTTTTGCCTTTCTTTGTATTCCCAGTTCTTAGCACAGTGTAAGTAATTGATAAATATTGGCCGATTGACTCCTGAGGGAAATTTCGGGGAGAACGTGATCACTGTGCTCAGGTATTAGAAGGGGTCTACATGGAGAAGGGATTAGACTCATTCCCTTTGGTTCCAGACAGGATTAAACCAGGAAGAATTGGGGAAAGTGGCAGAGACAAGTTTAGGCTTGACGTCAAGACAAACTTCTTAATGGGATGCCTGGAGAGCTAGTGACTTCTTCATCCTTGGAAGTCTTTAAGTAGAGGCTAGAAGAACACTTGTTGGGCATGTGGCAGTAAAGATTCCTTTTGAGGGTGTGCCACTGAGGTCTCTTCCAAATCTGTGAGTTTGTGTGAAAGCGTCTGAAGGAGGGAGGGAAGGAAGGAAGAAAGGAAGGAAAAAAGGAGCGAGGAAGGAAGGGGAAGAAGGAAGTCACAGTTTCTTTCTTCCTACTACCTTGGACATTGTGAGAAACAAAAGGACCCCAGCAGTTGGGACTGAAGCCTTGGTATTAATAACTAAAAAATATAAGGTTAAAATCAGTGAATCCCACCAACTTTGCCTTGCTGACATCAGCCATGGTAACCCATGGGCCTTGTCTAACATTACCCTAACGCTGTCTGTTAACCTAGGAGGGACTGTCTAACATTCAGTGTAAACACAAATCACAAATTTCTAGTTGTTGTGGTAACGGTTTCATTTGTAAAGTCAATATTAGGCTGTACAGTCATTTAAATGAAGTTTTGACCCTGCATCAGCTTTCAGTTTGTTTCTTTTTTTCCTCTTTCATATTAAACGTTAGACACGCCACCCTCAGGCTGATGTCAAATAATCCCTGGCATTCTGTTTTAGTCAGGATAGATTTATCGCTGAAGTCTCTGGATTTGTCTGGGAAATGACTTATAATATGTGCATGGAGACTAGTGATTTACTGTGTGTGTGTGTGTTTGTGTATGTACACATGTATGTAAAAGGCAAAACACCAAGTCATTATGGAAAAAAGACCTTGTCAAAAGCAATTTCCTAAGAGATTTATAGCTTAATGGTGCAGTGAATGAACAATATTAAAAACAGCTGTGTTGACCTGGACACTTTCCGGAGTTAAGGTTTCTGGGCTGAAAGGAGTTCATACCATTTCTAGTCTGACTTTCTTACTTGGAGAGCTGCTTGCTTTTTCTCTCTTTCCACTGGAAAACACAGCTTTCCCTTATGGATGGGAGCTTCTGAGGGGACCATCCTGGTAGGGGGATATTTTCTATCTAAAACAGGCACTATCTCTTTGTCTCTGCCCCGTCTCTACTGGCAGCTTGTCTTCCCTGAGGAGCAGTGTTCAGAGCAAACAGGGCCTTTCTGAACAGTTTATACTTGAGGATCTGGGCAATTAATTATGGTGGAAGCTGACATCTGCGGAGGATAGGTGATGGAAACACATTGCTTATCATTCCCACCTGCTTTTCTTCATACTTCCAGACTCCTCAGGAGAAAAGACCTGCTCTCTTGTGAGAAGCAGTTGTGTAGACAAGCCCACTTGTGATATGAAGCCAATTCACTTTACCATGATCCCTTGTTCTAGAACTCTGTCTTTGTGTCTTCTTTTTTCTCTTTCTCTTCCTTTCTTCTTTTTTTCTCTTTCTTTCTCTTTATCCTTGCTCCCATCCTCTTTCCTTCCCTCCTTCCTCCCTCCTTTCCTCCTCTCTCTCCCTTCTTTCTTTTCTTCCTCAGAGAGACCAAAAGTCTGTAAGTTCAAGCCTCTCAGTGAGCCTGTTGTCTTGGGAAAGTCATTAGCAAGGGGACAAACAAAAAAAATACAAAGAACACTGGACTTGAATGATGGAAATTCTTACATTTTTCATGGAAAGCATTGGGCAAGATCCCATGGACACAGAGGGCCCTGTTGTTGATTATGACTCAAATGATTTTGTTTTAAAACATTCTATAAACAAATAACAGCGCATTCTGCAAACTATAGAAACATGCATGATTCTTTAAAAACAATTTTTTTTTTTAAAGATCATAGGTCTAGAATTGGAAATGACCTCAGAGGTCATCTATTCTAACCCCTTCATTTTACAGATGAGGAAACAGAAGCCTGGGAAGGTTAAGTGACTTTCCTAATGTCACATAGGTAAATATCAGAGGCAGGCTTGGACCCAAGCCCTTTGAAAGCAAAGTCAATGTTTTTTACTCTATACTAGGCTGCCTCCCTAGATCATGTTGGTCTCCATTCCTTTTGATTTCAGAAGCCATTCACATTACCCATGAAGCTTTAGTGATTACATTAATGCCAAAATGGATTGCTTCACTCACATCCCTTTCTTATTCTCCCTCCTTCTTTAGAATACTTGACATTTGGGAAAATCAGATGGTTTGGGAATCTCTGTGTTGACAGCTAAGATCCAGCCCCTCAAACCCACATTTCTTCTGGGACAAGTGGCTGCTGGGAAGTTCCTTTTTGCTAAAAGGGGGTAGAATGGGGAAATGTTATTGAGCCAGCAGACACTAAGGTATTTTTTTTTAACCTAAGCGTGGGAGCTCTTCACAGAGACATTCTCCCTTGGTTTAACAAGTAGAGAAACAGTAGCCTGCTGTGCCACTGACTGAGGAACATGAGACCGTAACTGGATTTGCATCGATTTACAAACCAGGGCTTCAGCAGCAGGACATACATAATGTTCAGCCCAAATATCTTGCAACCAAGGCTGCAGCCATTGGAGGCTATCTTCTCTAAGGGTGTTTGTGCAGGTTCACTAATGTAGTAGCATCTATTGCCAGCATTGGATCATTTAGTCCAGGGCTATGCAATACAGTTATCTGAATAAATCAGATGAAAAACCAATTTCGCATTGTAAAAATCTGCTCCATCTGGACTAAGTATATTGATCGACAGGAGGGGTAGAATGCCAAAAAATTATGAACATATAATCCATGTGGAATGTATTAAATTATGAACATGTAATCCATATGGAGAATATTTTTGAACCAAGAATCATAGAATAGTTGAAGCAAACCTTGAAGATCATCCAGCCCAAGATGCTAATTTTACAGATGAGGAAACTGAGGTACAGAGAGATTAAGAGATTTGCCCAATATCACACAGCTAGTGAGTTGCAAAGCCATCGCCAGAAACACGATTTCCTGACTCTGTCTCATATTCCTTTTATTGCATCAAAGCCAAAATCCCTGAGATTCTGTGTGCTCTTTATTGATGCTCTCCCACACCTCTGCTCACTCTTAATCGTCCTTCACTAGTTGGGTGTCCCTCAGAGCTCTACCCTTGGCTTACTTCTCCCTTGATGATTTCATCTACTTCTCTCTATTGATCCCCCACTGGGGATGGCCACCAAATCTATTGCTTTGGCCTGATCCTCTGATCTCTAGTCTCTTGTGTCTGACTGCGTGGTAGATTTCTCCAAGTTGTGCTAGCACTTTGAATACTACGTGTTAAAAACATCCTTCAAGTTACCCTCAAAACCTCCTCTTCTGCCGAACTCCTGTGTTTCAGTTGCTGTCCCCAAAAAGTCATAGCTTAGGGGATAGGAGGGACCTCGGGGGTCTTCTAGTACAATTCCTTCATTTTGCAGTTGAGAAAACTGAGACTCAGAGTTGTAAAAAGACTTGTCCAAAGTTACTGACGTATTAAGTATCAGAGTCAACATTCAACCTCCCATCTTTCCATTTACCTGAAACCTTAAATCTTCTAATCTTCCTTTTCCCTCACCCCTTACATCCATCCAATAAGATGCCTAATTTTGTCCTATCTACTTCATAATATCCAGGAGTGTGCTGGCAAATGTTTAACAGCTGGGCTCTCTAAGAAAATTTCAGTTTAATCCTCATTGTTAATGCTTAAGTCTGGGCAATTAACAAATAAGTCAGTCTCTGATTTGTATTGGTTACTATAAGATTTCAGAGTACAAATGCTCACACTGGAAATTTAAGAATTCCAACAACACTCTTTAAGATTCCCACAACACCCTTGACAATATCAGAAGTTATCTCCTCCTTCTGTTCCCACCTACGCCCCTAGGTCTACTCCTCATTGTCTCCTGTTTAGACTCTTAATCAGCCACGTATCTAGAACCTCTGAAATCAAGCTCTCTTCTTCACTCCAATGGATCCTTCATACTGTGGTTAATCTTGCTAAGGCAGGGATGATTGATCCGGTTACACCTAGAGAGCAGCTAGGTGGTATAGTAGATGAGGTGTTGATTTGGAGTCTGAAAGATCTGAATTTGAATGCTGCTTCAGGTACTTGCTGACTTCTGGTACTATGGGACCTTGGGAAAGTCATTTAATCTCTGCTTACCTCAGTTTCCTTCTCTGTAAAATGGGTGTAATAGTAGCTACCTCTCGGAGTTATTGTGAAGATCAGAGATAACATTTGTAAAAATGCTTTGCAAACCTTAAAGGAACATATAAACATATGCACGCTATGTATTTACATGTGCCGTATAGATCTATGCATACTATATATTTATATATGCTACGTAAATATAATACTAGGTATTTGTCATTATCATTATTTTTCACCTTGTTCAGAAACTTTCAGTGGTTCCCTATTTTGCTTGCAAGACAAAATACGAACTTCCTCTCCTGATATTCAAGGCCCGTCACAAATTGATTCTAACCTACTGGTCAATCTAATTTTCACACACTCCACGCTTCAAGCAGATGTTCCTCGATGTTGCCTTCTTTCCTGCCACCATTCACTCTGTGCCACCATGAATGCCTTCCATGTCTACCTGTTAAAATCGTTGTTTTTGGAAGGCCTTGCTCAGATACCACCTCCTCTGTGAAGCCTTCACTGGCTCCTTTACGCGTCCCGACTCCCAGCTCAAAGTGAACTCTCTTTCACATTCTCTTACCCATTACCTTTATCATGTACAGTCTTGTATCACACTTACTAGTATATACACCTGAGCCCACACTGTTGGCTAGAAGTTCCTGGGGTGGGGGTGGGGCAAGATTGTGTCATTTTTCATCTTTAAATCCCCAGCACTAACATATTTCCTTTTTAACAAGCATTAAGTGCCTACTTTATGCCAGGTACTGTTGTAGATGTTGGGGATCCAAAGACAAGACTGAAAATAGTCCCTACTTCCTAATAAGGTTACCTTCTATAAGAGAGAACCACTTCTATACAGATAAGTAAATAGAAAATATTTACAAAGTAAGGAGTATGGGGGCTAGACCTGTGATTTCGTGATACAGAAAACTTGAGGAAATTCTTTGACTAATGCAAGTCAGTGGTTTCTTTGCAGTTTGTAGTTTTAGAGAAGAGCAGCTAGGTGGCACAGTGGATAGAGTGATGGGACTGGAGTCAGGAAGACCTGAGTTCACATTCAACCTTAGACATCTACTAGGTATATCACCCTGGCAAGTCACTTTACCCTGTTTGTCTCATTTTCCTCATTTGCAACCCCAAAAGTCATCACAAAGGGTCAGGCATCACTGAGCATCAGCAACACAATTCTTAGTTATCTAGAGCTCTGAGATATTAAGCAACTTGCCAAGAGTCACACAGCCATTCTATTTTAAAGGTAAGACTCGAACCTTGGTTTTCGTGGTTTCAGGGCCAGCTCCCTATTAGGTAATATTAACATAAAGTAAATACAATTTGGGATGGGAGGAGTGCTCAAAACTCAGAGGATTAGGAAAGGCCTCTTAGAACTAACACTTGAACTGAAGCCCTAACTGGACCTAAGGATGCTCAGAAGGGGGAAGCAGATAGAATATTTTAGGCTTTTGCCCGCAGTCCTCAAAATGTGTGGTTCATGGACCGCTGGGGGTTTCCAGGACCTTTTCGGGGTGTCCGCAAAGTCAAATCTCTCTTTATCATAATACCAAATTGTAATTTCTAATATGATAAATATAAATAGATATGACACAAATAGACAAAGCTCTTTGGAGTCCTCCATAATTTTTGAGAGTATAAAGGGGTCCTGAGACCAAAAAAGCCTGAGGCCCACTGATCTATCAGGGACACAGAAGCAGGAGACAGTGTCTTGTATGGGGAATAGCAAATAGGCCAATTTGGTTTGAATGCAGGATGCGTGAGTAACCAGAATTAAGTCTGAAAAAGTAGGTTAGAGTTGGATTGGGAAAGGCTTGAAATGCACAATTGAAGAGTTTGTATTTTATTCTAGAGATAACTGTGATGCACTAAAACAAGGGCATCAAACTCAAATAGAAACCTTATACTGACTTGGAAAAACCACACATTGACATTATCCATATTCTACTGTGTTTTTATTCATTTTGTTAAATATTTACCAAATTACATTTTAATCGGGTTCAAGTTGCCTTGTGTTTGAGACCTCTGCATTAAAGAATATTAAGCAGGAGATTACAATGGTCAAAACCATCCTTTAGATATATCAGTTTGGCAGTTGTGTAAAGGGATCATTTTAGCCTTTCCCTATATAATTCCTCACCTAGCAGTGTCTGGCACATAGTAAGTGCTTAATAAACACTTACTGATTCATTGGAGGATGGATTGAGTGGGGAGAAACTAGAGGCAGGCTACCAGTTAGGAAGGCTATTGCAAATAGTCTAGATGAGATGTGATGAGGACCTGAACTTTGGTGGTGGCCGTGTGAAAAAGGGGACAGATGCAAGAGAATTTATAGTTATGGTATCAACAAGACTTAGCAACTGAAACCATTTGGGACAGGAGAGAAGGGAGAGGGGAAGCTATCTGTGAAGTTGAGAACCTGAGTGATTACTAGGGTGGGGGTGCCCTCCTTGCACATAATAGTTGTTTAATAAAGGATTGTTGAGTTGAGTTGAATTTTTCCTTAAATCTCTCATTATTCTTAGTTATTCTTTAGCTAGGTCATATTCCCATCCACTCCCCCTCTTCCTTTCTTCCCTCTCTTCCCTTTTGGAGGAAGGACCTCTGGCTGTTTTTAAATACACCTTTTGGCTGCTCTTGCAGAGTCAGCAGGCCTTGTCAGTAGCTCTTCCTACCCCAAAATTCAGCACCAAGCAGCTTTAAAGAGATAATGTCAGAAAATGTTAACCGTCCTGATAAAGGAGCAGTTTGGGACTCCTCTTTGCCTTCACTGTGGGACCTCCTTGGAGAAGCTCTTAAACAAATTTATTTATTGCCTCTTCTCTTGACTAGATAACCACCATCTGCAGAGGAACTGAGATCAAAGATGGGAGGTGTGGGTGTAGAGAGAATGGGAGGGGCATAGAGAGATTCAGTTCCTCCCGCCTCACCCAGAAATATTTGTGGTTACAATCTGCCAGCAAGCTGATTTGGACTTTGTTCACTGTTTTTTTTTTTTTCGATCTCTGTCACACCCCCAGGAAACTGGACTACACAAATATTTTGATCTAGCACATGGCCGGTCTGTTAGGTTTCTTAGAAATGTGACTACCTTCCTTTGCGGCGAGGGGGAGAGGACTCAGGAAGCTGGCAGCATGGCTTTATCTACAGAATCAGGTGAAGCCTGGCCACAGTGCCTGGGTGTTTCTTCTGTATAGACAGAGCAAGCAGGTCTTTTCCATGAGATAACTTCTTCCCTTTTTAAGCTATAGCTTTTAATACAGTCCTGCAAAACACCATCATGTTACTAATACACTCCGTTACTTTTTTCCTAGAATTGTGGTTCCTTTTCTAATAAAATGAAGGAACGGTTTTAAAAAAATAGTATTGGTGAGATTTGCAAACCTGGGGACAGAAGTTCAATATTTTTGGTTCTTTTTAAATCCAGAGAAGACAGGGTTTAGCTTGTTTAGATATAAAATTTACTATTATTCCCTGACTCTGGGCTATGGGTCAAAAGTGCCTCTCCTGCCATAGACATTAGACCTTCATCTGTTTTTACTGAAAGTTTTTGCCTCCTCTCTTACTGGGTCACTCAGCGTTGAGGAAGAGCTGAAAGGAAACTGAGAATGAAATGAAAGCTCTTTATATTTCGACTTTTGTACATGTATTGTAAATGTTCCAGGAAACTTGTGTGTAAATAAAATTACATACTATCTTGCAAATTGAATTTCATTTTTCAGTGCACTAGGAGAGATGACTATTTATGGATCGCTATACACAAAATGTACCTCCCTTCTTTACAGAGGTGAAGGACTGCAGATGTGGAACATTGCATTTACAGTCAGAATTAGTTTATAAGTTGTTTAGTTTTGCCAAGCTAGTTTTTATTCCTCTCTTTTTTATTTTTTGTTGCAAAGGTGGGTTTTCTGGGAAGGGGATAGGAGAAGGACATATTGGGAAAAGTGATGTAAAAACAAATCTCATAATATTTTTTAAGTTAAGGTCCTAGTAATTAATCCTTTTTTTTTTTTAAATTGAAGGCTTCTCATCTACAAAAGCGTTAATTGGACAAAATTTCAGTGTTGTTCCAGCTCTGTAATTGACTCTATAGATTTATGATTTCCTGTATCCAAGAAGTAGGGGGAGATTTTTGTAAGAGATTTAAAGTCATCATTGCTGTTCCTAGCCAACAACAATCCGACAACCAGTCTATCAACAAGCATTCAGTAAGTGTATAGTGTATTCAAGGCACTGTGCCAGACTTCTGGGACACAAAGACAAAACAGACAAGAATCCTTCCCTCAGGGGGAGATTCCCACTTCCACTACTCAGGACTCTATAGTTAGTGCTATAGAATGGAGGGAACCCCTAAGTATTAGTCCCAGTTCTGCTGCTGGTACTCATTGTGTAGCCTGGGGTGGGGGGCAATATTCCTTCTCTGGACCTTGGTTTCCTCCCTCACCTGTAAAATTAGAGGTTTAGACTAGATCAGGAATTCTCAATATATTTGTGAGTGTGTGTGTGTGTGTGTGTGCTTGTGCCCATGGACAATCTGGTCAAGCCTATAGACCCCTCATCAGAATAATATTTTAAATGCATAGAAGAAAATATAAGATTATAAAGGAAGCTAATCCTAATGAAATACAGTTATCATAGCATTAAAAAGAAAGTTCATGGACCCCTGGCTAACAGTCCCTGGACTAGATGATCCAAAAGGTGTTAAGCTTTAAGTTTTCATGTTTCCATGACTAAAAGGTGCTTTAAATGACTCATTCCATGGGATGAAATCCATTTATCAGCCACACAGAATGTAGTCATTAAGGATTGATAATAAGCGGCAGGAAAGATGTTCCCTAAGCTTCTGGCTGAATTGAGTTTGGACCAATCTAACTCAGACTTACCCATTTACAAGTGGCTGAAAAAATCATCCTGGGGCCCCTAAGTCACTGGCTTTCCAGGCATCCAAGCCACTGGCTGTCTCCTCCAAAGCACAAAGCATCCCAGGTGTCATGGCTAGAGAGAGGGTACAATTCACTGTAGGCCACGAGTTTTGGAGTTCACATGAATAAATGATACTGACGCTAGTCACTGGGGAATTCCTTTCTTGAAAGGACTCCTCCACACTCTGCTGCTGTGGGCTGTTCATCCTGGCCTCCTGACAGACCTTCTTTCATTCATCCCCGTGACAGTACATTCTTACCACGAGCTTTTGCTCACAGGCAGGCAGAATGTCACTGTCACTTTCAAGAACCTTGAAAACGTGTCTCAATCACCTTAACACCCTTCTTGTTGGAGCCAGTACTTCAGCTGAATTCTATATTTGGGGGGTGGCGAAGTCGTCTTATGAGTTTGTTATACTCATGTTCCCAAATCTCTCCCTCCAGGGCTCAGTGCTAGGGTGTAAAGAATAAAGCAAATAAAAACAAAAACCCTTGTCCCATTGTCCTGCTATGACTGTGTCCCTGGCCACAGATAAAGAGCTGCTTTGACTAGTTTAAAGGCAAGATCCCAGGTCTCTGGTGTTCGATGCTACCAACACATTAGAGAAGTTTTATTTTCTGCACCCTGAGGTGCCTGTGTGCAGCCAAACTGCAATTTCACATACTCCCCAGGTGTCTATGGGCTTCATGAAATTAGGCAGGTGTTCTTAAACATAGACCTCTAGTGGGTCTATGGATAGATTTTTCAGAGGGTCTGGAAACTTGTGTTTTTTTAACATTTATATTTTAAGAGAATTAATTTCCTTTATAATCCTATGTTTTCTTTTCATTTTATGCATTAAAAACATTATTTTGAGAAGTGGTTTGGTCTGACATCAGACTGTCAAAGGCATGGCACACATCCCCCCCCATCAAAAAAGGAAGAAAAGTTTAGGAACCCCTGCTTTAAGGACTTGAAAGCAAACAGAGAACAGAGTGATAGAGTAGAGAACATACTGGAGTAGGAGGCAGACAAGCGAGGTTTGAATTTCAGCTCTGCCAGCTACTATGAGGGCCGTGAGGTGAAACCCTGGGCCTCAGTTTCCTCAGTCATAAAAAGGGGATATTCACCCCCACTTTGCCTCCCTTGCAGGATTGTCATGAGCAGCAAATGAGAAAATGGGCATGTGCTTCATAAACTATAAAAGCTCTCTACTATTTGTTGTTGGTAAAGCCGCCCAGGTCCAGTCTTAGGCAAGCGGAGGCAAAACTTGGTGGCCTCCTCAAGGATTGTTATCACAGTTGTGGTCTCACAAATAACCAGATTATACAAATGAGGGAATTAAATAAGCAGCCACCTGAGCTCTCTTTTCCCTGGAGAGAAGGGAAAGGGAAAACTCTGGTTGGTGTACTTGGTTTACTTTGTTAAAAGGTTTTTGATGTTTCCCCCCATCACTGTTGGGTGCCTCTAAGGATGGGGGGGAGGGGAGAGGAAGGACAGGGGACAAGAAAGATTGCATTTTGGGTCATCTTTTGGAATAGAACTTTGTCTCTGTTAAAGCAGTTTTGAATTTCACCTTAAACTGCTTACGAGGAGTCAGAAACACTTCTCATTTGGCAGGACCCCACTGTTTATTTGCACATGGGAATTTCTCCACAGATGAGCCCTCCCCATTATGAGCATCTAAGGTTAGGAAAGATAAACTGTGGAATAATGATTTACGTTGTAAAATGATTGTTCAGTTTAGAAATGAATTCACTATCAGAATTGTGACTTTAAAAAATGTGATTTGTTTTCCATCGCTTTCATTTCTCGATGTAGCTGTCTCCTGTCCCTTTCCCTGACAACAGAGAATATGACAGACATAAGAACTAGATGACAAAACTAAACAACATATGAACTAAGCCTGACTGTATATGCGTGTTCTAGTCCTTCACCTCCGTAAAGAAGGGAGGTGCATTTTGTCCATAGGGATCCATTAAATAGCCATCTCCCCTAAGTACGCTGAAAAATGACTCAACTGGCCAGACTTTTCATGCGGCTTTATTGACATGCAAGTTTTCCTATTTCACGTACAAAAGTCCACAAGTAGAGAGCTCTCCTTCTCAGTTCCCTGATTCTCCATCAGTTTCTGGGTGTGCCTCAATCTTGACTCAGTTCTTTTATCTCCGTGCCTAGAACACGCTCCCTCCACATCCACCCCTACTGAAATCCTCCTCACCTCGGGTTCTTCTGTCTCCATGATATCTACCTAATCTCCCTCTTCAGTTTTCCTATCGCCCTTTGCCTTTTTATCATTTTACTGACCCCCCGATGAGATCGCCGACTCTTTGAGGGCAGGGTCTGGCTTGACTTTCCGCAGCCCCGTACGTAGTAAATTTTTAGTAATGGTCTGTTGAATTGAGTTGAAGAATTGAACATAGCTGTCCAGTTGTCTTTCAGTCATGACTAGCTCTTTGTGACCTCCTTTGGGGTTATCTTGGAAAAGGTACTGGAGTGGTTTGCCACTTCCTTCTCCACCTCATTTTACAGATGAGGAAACTGAGGCGAAGAGGGTTAAGTGACTTGCCCAGGGTCATGCCGCTACTAAGTGCCTGAGGCCAAATTTGAACTCAGAAAGATGAGTCTTCCTGACTCCCAGGCCTAGTGATCTAGTATGCCACCTTGCTGTCCCAAATGGGAAATAATAAATGGCTAAATTGGAAAATAATTAAGGGCAGAAATGGATGTGAAAAAGAGAAAGGTGCATGTTGTCTGGAATTATCAACAAAGACTTACCCTGAGGAGAGGGGCTCGAGCTAAGCTTTGGAAGGAAATGGATAAAGTATGAATAGGTAGACAGAAGGAGGGAGGACTTTCCAAGATGTACCAGAAGGTAAGCGAGAATGGGCATACAATCCACAAATCTAGGTTCTCCCACTCTCCTTCTCTGTCTTCCTGTTGTACCTGATGAGGGATGGAGGAGGGGTTTCTGTCACCCAATGTTCACACATTTATTGACCTGCCATATGTCTGTACACGTTGCTTTAAGAAGATGCTGTTTGATCTACTATACCTGCAACACCTATCAATTGACTCCTGAAAGAGGAAGGTGTTTTGGTGTGAATGAGGCGATGAATTGCATGCTGGTCACTTGTCTTTGGGGAACATCCTGTTATAATTTTGGAAAAGAAGTGCATGTGGATGCTTGGGGTTTTGATCATAGACGTGCATAGAACATGGATGAGATATGCCCCTACACTTCGGCCGGGAGCATTGAGATCAAGCCTTTCCCAGTCTCTTACAACCAAGGCCAATGGGAACATTTGCCTAGGGCATGCCAGCACCCTTGGGCCTTGCTCTGATGTACCAAGACCTGTGGTTTGATCAATATTCATCTTACCTAATCATCTTTACCTGCCTAGGGTCCGTTGGAAGAACTGTCTAAGAGAGTGTAATGCCTGAGTTTAGGGACTTTTTTCCAATAAATTGTTTTAGCACTTTCAAGTATAGCTAAAGGTTCTACCAAAGAGAAATCCTGCTGGACTTGCTTTAATGAACAAAGAAGAATAATTAGTTCATTAATTGAGTATAAACAAATGCTCCTGAAGTGCTTTAAAATAGTTACTTCACTTAAGTATCTCCCCTTGCAATCTTGTTTACATCATTAGCATGTTAACAAGCCTCTTTCCCCTCAGATTGCGCTGAGGTCAATCTTCTGTGTCAGAGTTATCATTTCCAAATGAATTGGCTCCATGTTATTGAAGTTTCACCATAATTAGGTGTTTGACTCATCCCTATGATTATTGCTACCCATTGGACTTCCAGTTTTCCTTCACCTTTCAAATGCTATATATTTGTCAAGATCTGAGACAAAAAATAACAAAACAAAACTTTTTTTGGAGGCCATTACCCAAACGTTCCATTATTTGCTATATCTGTAACTAGTGTGGGGCCACAGGGATTCATCCCTGGTGGAGAAATTTAGAGAGTGCAATTTTACAGACCCTTTCCTAGCCTGGCCGATCGTGTACTGGGGAAAATATCCTTTCCTCCTCCCTCATATCCAGTAACATAGAAACATTATGATGCCCTGGATTGGACTTCCTCTCCCTAGGCTGCCCCCCAGATTAGCCTTCCCCTTTCCTGACCACTTGGCAAAAGTTGGTAGTTCCAGCTCTATTATTCCCATTTTATGGGTTGTAAAACTGAAACCCATGAAGGGTGAATCTCACCATGTTAGGCAGTAAGTTTTAGTAGAACTAGAAATGACATTTAAAAGCTTCTGGTTAAGAAATGCATTATTTTATGCAACACTACACCATGGATGGCTTAGGATGTCAATGAGAACCCTGAACCTGAAAATTTGTCAATTTTCAGATTTGTTATTTGTCTTTTTGCATAGACGTTTCTGTCCTTTTCAGATCCGGAAACAGGCTAAAGTCTGGGGGCTTATACTGTGGTTCTTTTTTCCACATGCCATATGAATTCAGCTTGTTTGTGTGCAAAACCTGTGCTTAGAAGCCTGTACTCTGCTATTATCCTTTTGTACTTTGGAATTTTTCATAGCGATTTCTCCCTGCTCTTGGGGAGTGGTTGTGGTTGTAAACTCAGCATCTTTTGACCATGCCCTTACCTTCACATTCCCTGAATTTGGGTCCTGTGGGACACTGGCATCTCATTTATCTGTCTTGTTTGCATAGATTAGTGCTCATTTCTCTGTGCAATTGAGTGAGATGAGATGTGATAAAAGACCACGCTCCCCTGTAAAAGTCTGCATCGTTTTGGGGGTATTTGAGGATGAGAAAGACAGAATGGTGCTGTACTTAGTGAATAGGTTCTTTGTGTGCCCTTCCTTGGCACTGTTTGAGAATTTGTTTCCCAGTTCCTGAGGTTGGGAGGAATGGGATGGGGAAGGGACACAAGAAATTAAGGTTTAGTATTATAGAGTTAGAAGGAGCTTTAAGACCTCATTTAGTTCAACCCCTTCATTAAAAAAAAATTATTTTTTTCCAATGAAAAAGCTTTTATTTTCTCTCCCTCCCACTCTCCTGCTTGGGAAAGAAAATGAAAAAAGGAAAACAAAAGTCTTATAATGAGCAACCTCCCCGCTTTTGACTATAACCAGAAAGGTGTGTCCTTCTGAATATTTAGTCTGTCACCTCTGTGTCAGAAGGTGAGGACATTTGTCATTAGTCCTCTGGAATCAAAGTGGATCATTGTACTGATCAGAGTTGTTTCAAAATTGTTCATTTCTACAATTCAATTCCTTCATTTTGAAATAAGTGAAGTGCCTTGCCCTAGATCAACATTGCTCATGGTGACAGACCCAGGCCTCTTGACCCCCGTTCCAGTTCTCAGTATCACACCATGCTGCATGGAGAACTTCCTTCTCTTCACCTAAGTAACTGCAGATGTTATAGGCCACTTCAGTTTGTGAATAAGAGTGAGAATTTGAGCTCAAGTCACACAAATGGGCCAGTGTAACCTTCTGTCTCTGTTGTCCCAAGGTCTCAGGGTGTCCCAAAAGTCTTATTTCAGGCTTTAGCTATTAAAGCTTAAAACTGGGTGTCCTCTTCCCATCAATTGGGAAATGGCTGAACAAGTTATGGCATATGAATTGTGGTGGAATTCTCTGGTGGTATAAGAAATTATGAGTAGGAACCTCTCAGAAAAACTTGGACTTACATGAACTGATGCAACATGAAATGAGCAGAACCAGGAGAACATTGTACACGGAAACAGCAAAATTGTAAGATGGTCAGCTGTGAATGACTTAGCTATTCTCAGCAACACAATTATCTAAGAAAATTCTGAAGGACTTATAATGAAAAATACTATTCACCTCCAGAGAAGTATGAATGCAATTGAAACATAATTTTTTTACTTTATTTTTTGTTTGTATTGGTTTTTTTTGGGCGGAGTCCTCAGTTTTTTTTCACAACATGACTAATATGGAAATATGTTTTGTATGACTTCACATGTATAACCTATATTAAAGTACTTGCCTTTTCAATGAGGGGGACATAAAGGGAGAATTTGGAAATCAAAATTAAAAAAAAAGAATGTTAAAAATTGCCTTCACATGTAATTGGGGGAAAATCAAATATTAAATAAAAATGAAAAATACTAGGTGTCCCAAAGACTTAGCGCATTTTTAAAAGCTAAACTGTCGACTTATGGGACACCTTTTATTACACTGCATGGGGAAAATTGCTGTTTCCTTTTGGGATAGCCTATCACTAGACTCAGAAGTTCTCCTTGAAACTACCAAAAAATGCTGAGTAGGTTATTGAATAGCCACGGGCACGCTTGTGACATTGAAAGTTTAATTAAAGATCCCCAGGAAATGTGTATTATTACATGCATTATTGTAGGGAGCTGGCACTCCAGGCAAGAGGCAGAGGATCATGTGAATTAAAGCACTTTAAAAAACAACAACTCGGTACTTCATAAAGATTTATATTCTTCACTAGGGCTGAATAATAAATTTTTGCAGAGCTACAGATAGTGTTATATATATAACCCTATAAAATTCCATGATACCTCCTAACATATCATTATGGAATATATGGCTTTCTTTTCCAAGTGCTTTTTTATTGTATCTGGCTTCCTCAGGTAGAGTGGCGTTATTGAAGACAGCCTTCGGAACCAAGCATTCCTCTTCTGTGTGCCCTCTGGGGTCCTTGGCATTGCCATTTTGCAGCATCACAAAGCAAAAGTGAAGAAATACTCTGCTGCCTGTTGAAAGGCAGAGAAACTGAAGGACTGATATTGGCATCTCAGACAGTGGTGTTTGTAGCCACGCTCTACTCAGTAAAATGCTGCCTGGCCAGACTTCTCTAGACCAATTTAGAAACTGACCTTTCACAAAGTATGCATATCTCTTACAGGGGCCTGGGTTGGGCTGGGAGGAATTCCCATCTCCAGGCATGGGATCCAGATTGCACTGCCAGCATCTCATGACTAGTTTTTGAGCCTCCCTCCCTATTCTCCAGGCCTTGAAACCTAGATGTGCATTCTGTTACTATTCAACAAATGGAGCTCCAAATCTAACTATCCATGGAAACCTTGGCTCTTATAACCATTAGAAATCTCTGCCAGGCAAGAATAGTCAGAGCTCAATTAACTGAAATGTTTGGTGATTAGGAAGTTCTGCTTAATTGAAATTTAATTTGAGAACCTATTTTTTAAAAAATTCTATCCTTGCTGTCAAAAATCTTCTAAAAATATCTTTGGTACCCTGCTTATTAAGTCTACTGAATCTAATTTAATTTTTCTTTTCAGCAAGGCTAGTCTCCTCATTTTTCCCTGGACATATATACCCTGTTCATTCCCATTTCTGTACCTTTGCCAATGAATAGTTCATCTGGGATACTTTCCCAGTGGCCCTTTGCCTATGTAAATTCCATTATTCTAAGGCCTAGAACAAGTGCTGCCTCCCCCATGAAGTTCTCCCCGATTAATCCATTTTCATGTGGCTCTTTTCCTTTCCTGAACAAAAATATTGTTTGTTCTACTCCTTCTGACACTTGCAAAGGCGGCATAGAGAGCCAGCCTTGGGGCCAGGAACCGGTATGAAAAATGCCTGCTAAAATCTAGGGAGGCTTGGATTCAATTTGTGCCTTGTGACACATACTAGCTGTATGACCCCAGGCAAATCCCTTAAGCTCTAGGTCAGCCATGGGGAACCTTCTGCCTTAAGGCTACATGTGGCCTTCTAGGTCTTTAAGTTCGGCCTTTTGACTGAATCTGTTACAGAATTCAGTCAAAAAGCTGCATTTAAGGACTCAGAAGGCCACATGTGGCCTGAAGGCTTGCAGGTTCCCCACCCCTGCCCTAGGTATTCTAGACAACTCCCTAAGACTATAAATTGTAGAGAAAATGCCAGAATGCTTTTGTAGATGAATTTGCTCATACAGCAACATTATCCATAGGAAAGAAATCATGGGTCCCCTGCAGTATGAAACCCACGTATACCATGCAGACCTTAACACAGCCAAGTGTGTCCAGAACCAAGTTATAATGTAGCTCCTATCTGATTTTAATGTGTCAATATATTAATAATAATAATAATAAAAAAAAAAGAAATGTGTAAACATGTATGGTTTTCTAAGTCAATATGTGACCCACAGGGATTCTTATGTATGGTTCAGTTTCTGTTTGACTACTGCCCTACACAACTTGCAGCTTATATTGGGCTATTAAAACAGCATATATAGCTAAGTCCTGTACTCTAACTGCTTCATTTGGGTAAATATTCATTCTCCAGCCAGGTTGTAAGATCCATTAAGGGCGGGGGCCGTGTCTTTTATAGCGCCCCCTCACCCCCCCAAAAAAGGCCTTAAAATATCTAAGAAAATACTAGGTCCAGGGTCTTCAACATTTTCCAGTGGGACCTAAACTTTTATTTGCTAGAAGTGTTAAGATAACCAGAAAAGGGGGTTGGTAGGAATGTTTACTGAGGGAAAGTTCATTGAGGGGGTTGGGGAGGATAGGTGGCTGTCTGAGTGATGTTGGAGACCAGAGTTATCAGTTTCTGGTCAAACCCTTTCCCGTGAT
Source organism: Trichosurus vulpecula (assembly GCF_011100635.1). NCBI lineage: Eukaryota > Metazoa > Chordata > Mammalia > Diprotodontia > Phalangeridae > Trichosurus > Trichosurus vulpecula. Next base: position 554,122,786 of record NC_050573.1, on the reverse strand, counting down.
GGAAATGCCTGTGTATTTCAGAAGGAGAATGTGGTACCAACACCAACCCTGGAGTCAATAATTTGGGCTCCAAGTTGATCTGAAGAATCAGAAGGGCAGTCGAGTAAATAAGTGCTTGTTAATTTGTTAGTTGACTGATGAACCAGCGCCTCTAACCTGCCATTCCAAACATGGGTTCTTATTGTACTAGTTTGTTGGCATTGACGATTAGGATTGAATTTTACTTCATCTCAAGAAATTCCTTGGAAAATTATCTTTTGTTATTATTTACCGACTACTTGATTTCAGTAGTTTTGTGCTCCCTCGCGCTCCTCCCCCACCCCGAGTTTTCTTTGCTCTTAGTAGAAAAAGAATCTAATTAATTGATGGTTCTGGTTAGGTGAGTTCCAGTTAATCGAAGTTTCATGCTAATTGTATACATCTTCACCTCTCCGCATCTGTGGATTGGCTCTCACCTTGTTCCTCCTGTGCTCCCTGCTTTCTAGTTTCATTTCTCAGTTCTCTTCAATGGAATCCTGATTTCCAGTCAGGTAGGATGTTTGCAAATGCCCTGCTGGGATGTCAGCCCTTTTGACGGTGGGACTGCCCAAGGAAATGATTTGGTTTGAAGAGGTAGATGCCTGACCACACATCAGACTAGCCCCGGCAATTAGATTGGTCAGCCTTGACTTCATCTTTCACACTGCCCGTTTGGAGATTATTTGATTGTAGTACTTCTTATATGCAAGGATTTGAATGAGAGGACCCCAGGCCATGGCCATTAAGGCCCAGAACAAGTGCTACCTCCCCCAGGAAGTCCTCCCTGATTAATCCATTTCATGCCATTCTTTTCCTTTTTCGGAACAAAAAAAGTATAAAAAGTATTGTTTGTTTTACTCATTCACTTGCAAAGGCACCTTGGTATTGTAACAAGAGAGCCAGTCTTAGGGCCAGGAATGGGTATGAAAAACACTTGTTAAAATCTAGGGAGGCCTGGATTTAATTTTTGCCTTATGACACAGATTGGCTGTATGACCCCAGGCAAGCCACTTAAGCTCTAGGTATTCTAGACAACTCTCTAAAACTGCAAATTGTGGAGAAAATGCATTTCATCCTTAGTATTTCATTGCTCTCATTAGATCGTAAGCTCCTTGGGGGCAAGGACTGTCTCTTGCCTCCTTTTGAATCTCTTACTCTTAGCATAGTGTCTGGCACATAGTAGGTGCTTAATAAATGTTTGTTGATTGATAGATTATCCTATGTTAACTGTCCTATTGATTTTAGATTATCCTATATCGACTGTGCTGTTGATTTTATAGAGAGGTGGCGAGAAGGGCCATTTCTAAGAAGCATGAGGTTAATACAATTGGATCTTCTCTGCAGTGGATGAAAAATAGATCTGGAGGAACTACAAAGTAATTTGGTGAAATAGGCATCCCTTTCTGAATTATATTCACCGGTCAACAGGGAGTTTTGTTTTGCTTGATTCTGGCTTTTTTTTTCTATTTTTCCAATGGGGGTGGGGAAGGGAAGGTGAGGGGGATAGGTATGTGTAGCAAAAGAAAAGAGGGTCATTAAAGCTCCTTTTTAAAAAAAATGCACAGGCAGGCCAGAAAGAAGTACAGACAATCTAGAAAGTTTTGGAAGCTACAGGTTGAACAAAGCAAAGTTGAAAAGCAAATCGTATATAACAGAGAGGTGCAGTGTCATGCTATGTCTATGGGAATGTCCATTTTGTCTGGTGTCTAAGTTCAGAATAAAAATAAATGAATTAAAAAAATTAAAACTGAAAATGTCATGTTCATGTGCTGAAGAAAATTATTAGAATTTCTTAGAACCAAATTGTCTGGGCTTGGGATAGGGGTGGGATGGGAAAGAAGTCAAACATACAATTCCCCCCACCCCAAGTAAGAATCGGTCTTTATCTGTTGTAGATAACAAGGGTAGAACAATCTGATTTTTTTTAAGCTTTTAACAGAAAACAGATGTGGCAGCTGAGCAAGAGAGGTTCTACAAGCCAAATCCCGCATCTGGTTTTCCATGTACAATTTCCACTGACTCGATTAGGATTTAGACGTACGTGGCCAAAGGAAGACATTGGCTCATTCTGGTTTTTAGAGCCAACTGACCAGATTGTTGCTTTGTGGAGTGCTGAGGGGACACGGTCTCCACCCTTGTTGATATAAGCCTGTAGCATGTAGCCCTTTGGAATAATGAAGATGACTGTCAAGAAGAGGCCTCTAGTGGAAGAAAGGAGAAAGGGCTTGGGGGTGGCACCTTTTAGCATTTATTCATATTGATGTTTGAGTCACTCCATTGTCTTCTCCAGAGACTGGATTTTTCCTATCTTGATTCCCTTGTTGGCTTTACCCACGAACAGATCTGGCCTTCAGGGTGATTACAGGAAGTATTCTGAGCCAAAATCTTTGGCTTCTCCCCTCCTGGGATTGGGAATGACGTCACCGAGCCAATGGAATAGGATGTATTGTCTGCCCGCTTTTGGTCTCTTCCTCCCTGCTGCACCTGTTGGCCTGCTTCACTTCAGGATTCCTCCTTTTCAGTGGCAAAAGTCCTTTTCAGAAACTCAGGGAAAAGTATATTCCATGAGCCTTCTGTACACCATAAATTGTCACTGAGTTCAAAAGATTTGTGTATGAGGCCATTCATTGCATTATATTTAAAAGAGCTGCCAAATTGGCTGTTTCCAACTATCTCTAGTTTCACAGAGAGAAGATATCTTTATAAATGTATATCTGTACGCTCCACATGGGATTCTTCTGACATGCTTCTGTCTTTGGCCGAGTCATAATGTTTGGTGATGTGGTTGTTACTGTATACTTAGGGAGCCACTATGCAGGCTGAATCTAAAAAGAAGGGGAAAAAAACCCCACACAAAACTTACATGCCAAGTTTTGAACCAACAAATGAATCTGCCCTGACTTTTGCTCACAAACTTTAAGAACATTCTGGCAGAGGACTGCATTGAACTTGGCTATGGAGACAGCATATATGTCTGTGTGTATACAGAAAACCATTTCATTTAACCATAGAATGGTACAACTGTAGATTTAGAACAGGAAAAGAAGCTTAGATATCATCTAGCTTAATGATGGCAATCATGTGATGTCAAATAAACAGGGATCCCCAATCTATACATCAGGATCCCTGTGGGCCACGTATTGACTTAGATTTAAAATGTAGAATCATCTGTTTTTGATGATATTTATCTTTATTTTGTTAAATATTTCCCAATTACATTTTAATGTGATTTGGGCTGCACTTGGGAGTGTGGTAAGCTGCATGCAGACTCCATGTTTGATTCCTCTGGTCTAATCCAACACCTTCATTTTCTAAATGAGGAAACTGAGGCCCGAGGGGTTAACTGGGAGCTAATAGGAGCCAACATGGACCAGGCTCTGTGCTAAGTGCTTTACAATCATTGTCTCATTTGGTCCTTACAACAACCCCAGAAAGTAGGGGCTAGCATTATCTACATTTTTCAGATGAGGAAACGGAGGCAAACAAAGGTTAAGTGACTTGTCTGAGATCACACAGTTAATATGTATCTGAGGCTAGATTTGAATTCAGGTCTTCCTGACCCCAGCCCTGGACCTCTGTCCACTGCCTATGTGGACTTGCCATCTAGGTACGTAAATGACTTGCCCAGGTCATACAAGAAATAAGAGACAGTTGTCTAGAGCACAATTTTACCCATGGATTGAAATCTTTTTTCTAATATATTGCCTATTTTCTTGACATCTTGAAAGAATAAATCTTTTCTTGATTCAGGATCTTCATTGTCCACATAAAATATAGTACTGTACTGAAATATAGTAACATTCACAAGGGTTATTGAAGTGTATACATAGCTTTTACCCATACATTAAAAGAATCCAGATGGCTGGGCTTTAAAAATTCTTGTGTTTGGTCACAATTTTGGGTCTTGATCTTTTCCCATATTTTCCCATATTTATCACATATCATATTTATCAAATTGTCACTTCCCACTCTGTCAACGTATCTTCCTTCTCTTTCTTAGATAATAAGACTTAGAACTGAAAAGGCTATTAGAGACCATCTAGTCCAGTGGTGTCAAACTCAAATAGAAACTGTACCTAAGAAACCCTGCGGGCTGAATATTGACTTCTTCTTAAAAATGTAATGTTATTTATGTTTTATTGTATTTTTGCTAATTTTATTAAACATTTCCTGATTACATTTTAATCAGGTAGCACAAGTTGGGGCATCCAGTGTTTAACATCTTGGAAACTGAGGCCCAGTTCTGAGGCCACTGTTCTGAGGCCCAGAACAGTGAAAATAACTTGGCTAAAGTCACACAGCAGAATCAGGATTCAAACCCAAGTTCTTCCATTACAAATCTCTTATATTGCTTCATTCTCTGGTCTGGGTCAGTGAAACCAGTTAAACGAGCTATAAAATAAGAGTTAAAAAAGATTTTGGGTGATGGCCTGACCATATCTGCTACAAAACAGCTGGACTTTTCTTTTGTTCATAGCTTACTGCACCAGTTTGGGTTCCTCAGAAGCCTATTTGTTTTGTTTCCTGGTTCTTAGCTATGTTCTAGGTAGATGAAATTGCTGCGTAGCAAAATACTCTTAACACATCCAAGCAGGGTTCTACTCTGAGGCTGTGTTTGGAGGGAGAAAATAGAGGGGAGCTATGGAGAAATAGAATACATTTTCTACTGTGTCTGCTGAATTTTCCTAACCCTTAGAGCTCTGATGTTTTTCTGGTATAGGAATGGAGAGCAGGGTAAACAATGAACAAATCTGAGAAGGCCAGCTACTGTGCAAATGTAAGGTATTAGTCTTCTGTTTACATTTCATTACCAAAAGCCAACGATGAGCCAGTTTAATATTGATCACAGATATTAGTGACCGAAAAGTTGCTTGAGCGTGGCTTCCTAGTATGAAATTCAAGACCAGGAAGATTCAAACATACTTGTGAAATACGAACACAATTTCATTTTAACAGTCTTTGTAAAAGCACGATATGGCATTGGACAGATGAAGAAAGAAGACCATTTGTTTATTGGCTAATTGTTTTTGCTCATTCAGTTTTTGTCTCATTAATTTCATTATCCTACAAGACTATATCTGCCTTGGTTCTTCCATCTCATCTGTACTCTCTGCCCCTCTTGTTGGACCCTCTAATTAGAGGATAGGACGGGGGCTTAGAACTGGCTTCTACCTATTCACCACCAACTACACTGCTTTTGGCCTTCTCTGGACTTTTCCATCATGCCCTCATTCAAGGCACCTTCTCTCCCACCTTCTTCCTTCCCCCCCACCCCCCACCATTGTCAGCTTTCTTTTGTGTGTTGTTTCCCCCATTTATTTATATACACAATGCTTAGGACAGCACCTGGCATGTTATTGTTGTTCAGTCGTGTCCATTCTTTGTGACCCCATTTGGGATTTTCTTGGCAAAGATACTGCAGTAACTTGCCATTTCCTTCTCCGGCTCATTTTACATATGAGGAAACTGAGGCAAACAAGGTGTATCAGCAAGGTAATAATCACATCAACAATAATTGTGAATATGCCTGTGTAGTTCTGTATCACAAAATATAAGAGACTCTCCATATAGAAGGTAGAAGAAATAAAACATTTATTCAGACACCAGAGAACCAAATCCCAAAACCAGCAAGTGCAATCCATCCAAGCAGCAAAGAAATTCGTACACATTATCTATCATGGCCAAGAAGGACTCCTTCCCAAAGCCATTTCCCGTGCCCCCGGCCCCCCCAACTGGGGCCTTCCCACAAACACACAGCACAGCTAGCATGCCTTCTCTCTCTCTCTCTCCCCCTCAGTTCTAACTGTTCTGAACATTTCCTGCTCCACCCTTCCAATTCCACTGTTAAGCAAGCTCCTCCCACCACATGTAACTTGGGTTTCTCATGACGTAATGGGCCTATTAATGAGTGGGAAAGGTCTTCAAATTCACATTACCATTACACAAGGTTAAATGACTTGCCTAGGGTCACACAACTAGTAAGTGTCTGAGGTCACATTTGAACTCAGGTCTTCCTGACTCCAGGCCCAGCACTCTATCCACTGTGCCACCTATCTGCCCATCTATGTGCCTGGCACATGGTAAGTACTCAACAAATGTTTACTGACTGACTATTTGACATCTATGCTGCCAAATATTGCTTATCCACAAGGGAATGCTTTGTTTCATAAATGGCTCCTGGGAAGTTTGCTGTTTCGGTCTCATTTCCCCCCGCCTCTTAATCTACTGAAGAGCAAATTCTTCTTGGTCATAGAATCATGAGAGTGTCTGAGCTTCAGGGACTTAGAGGTCATAGGATTGTAGATTTAGATCTAGAAAGGACCTTAGAGGTCATCTAGTCCAGATGAAGAAACTGAAGATGTAAAGAGATTTGTCCAAGATCACAAACCCAGAAATGGGTTTGAACCAACACCGTGCTGGTAAATGTCTAACGACTTGCAAGACGTTTTTTGGGGGCTCATCTATATTGTCAATATTTTCTCCATCCCTTTCTTAAGTCTAGAAATCAACAAAGCAATAAATCGAGACTTGATTTGTAGCGTGTGCCCATTTCCAAGGTCTAATTTGACAGTTGGCTCTAGCAAGCCAGTCAGAGCCTGCTCCAGCACTGCCCCCGGTTTTAATTGAGGCCCTCTAACTCTGAACGCAGGGCTCTTTCCCCTGCCTTGAGATCATCTAACCAAATTCTGAATCTGTGTTTTGGATAGCTGGGATGCCCTCTAGGTGATGTAGCACATAGAGAAGGTGATTTCAGAATACGTGAGGTATCATTACTTTAAATCCATATACAGATAATTCTAGAGCCTCTAAGATTTGTGATCGTCTTTATGCCTCTCTGTGGTGGTAGCACTGTTGTTCAGTCATGTCCGACTCTTCGTGACTCCACTTAGGGTTTTTTGGGCAAAGATGCTGGAGTGGCTTGCCATCCTTCTTCAGTTTATTTTGCAGATGAGGAAACTGAGGTAAATAGGGGTAAGTGACTTATCCAAGGTCACACAGCTAGTAAGTGTCTTAAGCTGTATTTGAACTCATGAAGATGAGTTTTCCTGATTCCAAGCCCAGTACTCTATCCACTATGCTATCTAGCTGCTCACTGTGGATGTGCGTAAATAACCAGGAACTGAATGGATGCATGAGTTATCCATGCTCCATTTTAAGTAATAGAACATGTCAGCTAAGCAGGAATTTATTACATACCTACTGTGTGCTATAGTGATTCTAAGGTTATGAAGACTAAAAGGAAATAGTCCTTTAGCTTACAGTTTCTAGTGACTATGTGGTACAGTGGACAGTGTTGGGCCTGGAGTAAGGAAGACCTGAGTTCAACCCTATCCTTAGGCATTTACTAGCTGTGTGGCCCTGGGCAAGTCATTTGAACTGCCTGCCTCAGTTTCTTCAACTGTAAAATAAAGATAATAACAGTTCCTTGGGCAGGCAGGGGATGCAGTGGATAAAGTGTTGGATCTGGAGTCAGGAAGACTTATCCTCCTGAGTTTAAATCCAGCCTAAGACATTTACTAGCCGTGTGACTGTGAGCCAGTCACTTAAGCCTGTTTGTGTTTGTTTCCTCATCTGTAAAATGATAAGGAAAGGGAAATGGCAAACCCCTCCAGCATCTCTGCCAAGAAAACCCGAGATGGGGCGACGAAGAGTCAGACACGACTGAAAACCACTGAGCAGAAATAGTTTCTACCTCCCGGGGTGATTATGGGGATAAATGAGATGATATTTGTAAGGCACTCCGCAAACCTGAAAGCCCTATGTAAGCGTCACCGCTGGCTGCTAGAAGGAAATAAAATGCGCGTCTACGTAAGAGCAATATTACTTACAATAATTAGGTATTGGCAAACTACATATTAATAATCATTGCATATTCTAATGCAATAACATTCATATATGTTGTCTCCTTTGATCCTCAGAACCACACTGGGAGGTGTGCCAGGTGCTATATAATATAATGTATAGAGAATATTACTAACATTTTGCAGATGAACCGTTTACAGAAACTGAGGCTGAGAGAGGTTAAGTTGCCCAAGGTCATACAGTTGCTAAGCATTTGAGACCAGATTTGAACTCAGGTCCTCCAGACTGCAATCCAGCATTCTATCATACATGAATATGGACAAGATAACCACGAAGTAATTTTGGAATTTTGAGAGAACATTGACAACTGAGGCCATCCTATAATGAATGTGATTAAATTGAAGAGAAATACTAAATAAAATCAGACACATTTCAACAGCTCACTTCCTAGTGAGAAAATAAAAGCTAGTCTGTTTTGGACGGCGCAATTACCTCCATCACTTGAGCGTCCCATTTGGCCGCACAACGTTCCACATCCTTCACGAGAAGTCCAGGACTGGTAAGCTCGGAAAATAAAGGCCACAGAGATGACTGAATACCAAGCTTTAGTTAAATAATTTGCTTTTTATGGTTTCCCTGTTTATGAATCAGTTAAGAGCCCTTTTAAGTGAAATTGGATCGACTACAAAGTGTTGGTTTCATGTGTTTCGCTCGCAGTTTAATCAGCGTGATCCAGCTGCCGGAGCTGGGAAAGCAGAGCTGGGTTTTTAATTACCCCGGCTTTGCCTGAGTTAGGAATTCCCAGTCGTGCAGTCTGGGAAAAGATGCCAAAAACCACATTGTTCTTTAATTAGCTGTTGTAATTGTTTTAGTCTAATCTCTCTGATTAGGAGCAGCATTAACTACAGCTGTAAGAAGAGGCCTGCCCCCTTTGTGCTGCCCTAGTAAACACAGTCTTCTCACTTCTGGTGAGGGATATAACGTAGAATCAATTAGAACTCAACCGATGTTGATTGGAAAATGATAAAGACCAGCCACCATGCAGAGAGGGCTTTGTAGAGTTGCTTTATGGACCCCGTTGATGCCAAAGTGTCCAGTTTTTGGAGAGAACCCACTCCAATGACCTGTTAGGGAGAGGCAGTTGAAGGAGGCATCTCAGAAAGGCTCTTTGTCTTTCTCAAAGGAGACTGAAATGAAACCAAGGTGGTTTGTAAGCTTCTTGCAAGATGATTGTTTAAGTCTTTGTATTTATGTCTTCAGTGCCTAGGCATGTGGTAGGTAGGTAATCATTACTTGCTGATTTATTCCTAGCAAAGATCAGAGCCACAACTAAGGCAGGGTAATCAGACTTTCACTCCAGGGTGGTGAATTTAGAAGACATTGTAGTTACAGTTTGCTGATGAAACTTGGCAGTTTTTCACCAGCTTCAAAACAACGAGAGCTTAGCATCTAATTAGCAAGAATAATTAGTTAAAATAGGAAGCTACCATGTTGGAGGTATGCTTTTCCCTTTTGCTCACCTCCACCTTCCAATTAATTGAGGGTGTTTTATGCCACTTACTCTGTGCAGAAGAAAAAAATTCCTACTAGTTGTTTTGCAAAATATTATTTCCACACTTTTGTCTCCCTTGTTTTTGATGACATTTAAGTAATTTCTAACCCTCTTAATTCCTTTGACCTTCCCAATAGGATCTTCCCCATCTCCACATATCTCAAATAAGAACTGGCCTATATTATCTCACTAGAGCAAAAAGTATAATTTTAGTTTGAATTAAGCTAACATTTATTAGGCACTAGACCTTGGGGGATACAAAGATATATAAAAAAATAAAAACAAAACAAAAAAATCGAACAAAAAATCCAACACAGGTCCTGGCCTTGAAAGTTGATAATCAAGTGGGGGATGTGCCGTATGCATGAACCAGAATGATATAAAGAAGACTATGATATGGGTAAAGGAGAGATCCAGACAAAGTGTTGTTAAGACAGTTTGAGAAAGGAAAGATCATTTTCTGTTAGGGAAATGAGGGAAGGTTTCACGGTTGAGGTGGTACCTAAGCTGCTTCCTGAAGGAAGAGAAGGATTTCACCAGGCAAAGATGTGGAAAAAGTGAAGTCCAGGCATTTCTGAGTGAAGAGGCAACTAGGTGACATAGTGACTTCAAGTCAGAAAGACCAGAGTTCAAATCCTGCCTCATAAGCTCTAAGTGTGTGATCCGTCACTTACCTCTGTCTGCCTCCGTTTTTTCATCTGTAAAATAGGGATAATAATAGCGTCTACCTTCCAGGGTTGTTGTGAGCCTCAAATAAAATAAAAAGATAAAGTGTTTTGCAAACCTTAAAGTGCTATGAGAATGCTATCTCTTCTAGTACAAAGAAGCAGGGGAGTAGCTAAATAATCCTGATTGTCTGGAATTTGGTAGGTTGGTGTCAGATAGTGGAGGCCCAAATGCCAGGCTAAGGAATAATTAATGGAACTTCATTAAATTGGATGACATTTTCGGTTCTCACTAATGCAGGATCTTAGTTATAAGTTCAAAATCAGAAGAGGACACCCAAACAGGAAGTATAGCTAGTATAGGTCTTTTTTAAAGAGATGAATAGATAGATAGACAGATAGATAGATAGACAGATAGTTAGATAGATCTGTCCAGAGACACAGAGAGAGAGAAGCATGTGCACTGTTATCACACCCTGTGGGGACAGGAAGTATCTAATGCCCGGTCCTCACGGAGCTTATAGTCTAGTTAGAGAGACAAGAATAATAATGTGAAAAGATAACTAGCGAAGAAAGCATATAGGATTGCCAAATGAACAAAATGTTTGACTTAGTTAAATCAAAAAAAAAAAGACCATACAGGTTCTAAAGAGGGAGGGAGAACCTGATGTGGACTGCAATGGTCAGGGAACAACTATGGTAGGCATCTGATAATTTTATTTTAAAAATTGAACCAATATGTTTCTTTTGGGTTTTGTTTTTGAGTTTTATTTCTTAACTATTTCATTGGATCATAGGCTTTGCTATTGAAAGGAAGTTACAGTCCATCTAGTTTAACCTTCTCATTTTATTAATGAAGAAGCTGAGGGAGGTTGTGATTTTCCTAGAGGTTAGATGGGAGTATTAGGTCAAGATGTGAACCTAAGTCCTCTGACTCCAGAGATAAGTGATTTTTCTAGTGTACTATTGTTTAAAAATTTTGCTTTTTTTGCAGTTTATTTTGCATTATATATATATATATGCATTTATTTTCTCTCCCTCTCACCTACCATTTGAAAAACAAAACCCTTGTAAAAATATGCATGGTTAAACAAAACAAATTTTCACATTAACCATGTCCAAAAATATGTCTCATTCTTCATCTTGAGCTCATCACCTCTATGTCAAGAGATGGGTGGCATACATAATCATCATTCTTTTGGTTGTTCATTACATTCAAAATTGTTTGTTTTTGCAATGTTGGCGTAATTGTAGAAATATTTCTCCTGGTTCTGCTCATTTCACTCTGTGTCAGTTAATATCTCTTCTAAGGTTTCTCTGAAACTGTCCTTTTCATCATTTCTTATTTCAGAATGGTATTGTATTACAATTACATACCATAATTTGTTTATCCATTCCTCAGTTGATGGGCACTCTCTTAGTTTTCAGTTCTTTGCTGATGCAAGAAGAGCTACTCCAAATATCTTTGCGCATATGGGTCCCTTATTTTTTAAAAATTCCCTTTCAAGTATAGGCCTAGTGGTAGTATTTCTGGTTCAAAAGGCACGCACGGTCAATATGTTTCTTGAGTTTGGACCTGAGCAGCAACTTTACAGAGAGAAAGAGTTTTGTTAGGGAGAGGTAGGTGAAGGTCATTTTAGACAAATTGAAGGGGGGTCGGCAGGCAATTCTGAGTAAAGGACCAGAGATAGGAATTTATATTATACATATTCTGTACTTAAAATTAGTGCTGGTGGTAGGGTGCTTAAATCGTGGTTGTAGACCACATTGATACTATGGGGCAGCTAGGTGGTATAGTGGATAGAAATGCTACATCTGAGGTCAAGAAGATGTGAGTTCAGACCTGGCCTCAGACACTCGCCATGTGACCGTGGGCCCGTCAATTAACCTCTGCTTGCCTCAATTTCCTTATCTGTGAAATGGGGATAATAGCACCTGTCTGACGGGGTTGTTGTGAGGATGCAATGAGGTAATATTTGTAAAGTGCCTACACAGTGCCTGACATGTAGTAAATGTGATATAAATATTGACAGTTATTATTGTTGTGGTTATTATGTAAGATATGAAGATGAGGCCTGAGGCTAGAGAAAGATTCAGGAACCCTGACAGAATGTTTTGAGCTCCTGTGTGCAGGTAGAACCATACTAAATGTTCTAGGGTAGTGTTGTCAAGCTCAGATAGAAACAGAGTCACCTAAACCATATGTAAGTATCCCTATATAGGGGGCAGCTAGAGTAGCTCAGTGGATAGAATGCCAGACCTGGAGTCAGGAAAACTCATCTTCCTGAGTTCAAATCTGGCCTCATACTCTTACTTAGCTGTGTGACTCTGGGCAAGTCATTTAGCCCTGTTTGCCTCAGTTTCCTCATTTGTAAAATGAATTGGAGAAGGAAATGGCAAACCGCTCTAGTATCAAACACTCAAGTGGTTTTTCAAAGGGAGGGGAGAGAATTCCAATTCTGTAGGCAAGGACTGAATCAGACATTCCTGTGGTTGTCCCTGCCATAAAAGTTTGGTGATGTTTGACACAAGAACAACCTGTCATTATTGATTAGAGAAATGCAAATCAAAACAACTCTGACCTACCACATCACACATATCAGATTGGCTAACATGACAAAACAGGAAAATGATAAATGTTGGAGAAGATGTGGGAAAATTGGAACATTAATTCATTGTTGGTGGAGTTGTGAACTGATCCAACCATTCTGGAGGGCAATTTGGAACTATATCCAAAGGGCTATAAAAACGTACATACTCTTTGACCCAGCAATACCATTTCTAAGGCTATATCCCAAAGAGATCATAAAAATGGGAAAAGGACCCACATGTACAAAAATATTTATAGCAACTCTTTTTGTGGTGGCCAAGAACTGTAAATTGAGAGGATGCCAATCAATTGGGGAATGGCTGAACAAGTTATGGTATATTAATGTTGTGGAATACTATTGTGATATAAGAAATGATAAGCAGGTGAATTTCAGAAAAATTTGGAAAGACTTACATGAACTGATGCAAAGTGAAGTGAGCAGAACCAGGAGAACATTGTACACAGTAACAGCCACATTGTGCAATGACTGATTTTGATAGACTTGGCTCTTCTCAGCAATGCAAGGACCTAAAACAATTCCCAAAGACTCATGATGGAAAATGCCATCCACATCAAGAGAAAGAACTATGGAGTCTGAATGCAGATGAAAGTATACTATTTGCTCTCTTTTTTGGTTTTGTTCTGTTCTGTTTTGTTTTTTCTTTATTATGGTTCCTCCCATTCATTCTCATTCTGCTATACAACATGACTAATGTGAAAATATGTTTAATAGGAGTGTATATGTAGAGCCTATATCAGATTGTCTACCATCTTGGGGGGGGGTAAGGGAAGGAGGCAGACAAAATTTAAAATTTATGGAAGTGAATGTTGAAAGCTAAAAATAAATACATTAATTTTTTTAAAAAAAGAATAACCTGCCATACCTACAGAAGGATGAGTCTCAGTTTTTAGTCTCTTTAGGTGCTCTATCCACTGATCCACTTAGCTGCCCTTAGAATAGCATACCCTAAGATGTAATTAACTGCTGAATTGACTGATATAAGCAGTGATTGTGATAATAGATTCAGAAAAGGAAAGAGCAATTTGAGCCAGAATGGGTAGAGTCTAACAAGTCATTCAGTCAATTGGCATTTATTAAACTCATATTTAGCTACTGTGCTAAGTACTGGGATATAAAGAAAGGAAAAGACAGTTTCAGCTCTCAACAAGCTCAAAGTTTAAATCGGAGAGACAACATGCAAACAACTGTGTACAAACAAGAGACATACAGGATAAATTGAAGGTAGTCTCAGGAGGAAGGCGATAACATGACAGAACTAGTATAGGCTTCTTGTAGCAAATGAGAGTTTAGCTAAGACATAAAGGAAACCAAGGAAGTTAGTAGGTGGAGTTTAGTAGGGAGAACATTCCAGGCATGAAGGACAGCCAGCAAAAACAGCTGGAGTCAGGAGATGGAGTATCTTGTTCGAGGAACAGCAAGGAAACCATTATCACTGGATCATAGAATGCATGGAGTAGATAGAATAAGGTATAAAAAAATGGAAATGTAAGAAGGGGCCAAGTTGTGGAGGGCCATGTTATGAAGGACTTTACAAGCCAAACAAATGATTTTATATTTCACCCTGGAGGTATTTGATTTTATTGAATAGGGAGAGATATGGTTAGAACTGTGCCTTAGGAAGCAAAATGACAGCTGAATGGAGAATGGATTAGAATGGAGAGAGACTTGAGGCAGAGAGACCAACTGCTGATTGAAGCTGTGAGCTGTTGAGGGCTTACACCAGCTTGGCTGCGGTGCTAGAAAAGAGAGTGGCAGAGGAGGAAGGAAGATAAATGAGAGATGTTAGGAAGTTAGAAATGATAGATCTTGACAATGGATTGAGTATTGGGAGGTGGGTGAGAAGAGAGTAGGCTGTAGGCTTGGGTGAATGGGATGGAGGATGATGCTAGCCTTGACAGTAATAAGGAGATTAGTTCTTTTTGACCTAGTATGTCCAGAAAGGCAGGAGAGCATTTTTTTCTTGGTAAGGAAGAGCTATGACAAAATTTGAACAGTTACATATTTTTCCCATATCAGTCTGTAAGACAAGCAGGAGAATTTGAGAAAGAAGCAGCCAACGCCTGGATGGGATCTGCCATAGTCAAGATGCCTTTTGCCTACCAGTAGCTTCACACTGAATTTGGCTCAGTTGTGCGATTTGGAATTTTTTTCCTCTGGTTTTTTTTTTCACCCTGGAGAAACATGACCTTTTTTTTTCCCTACAAAAAGAAAACCTAACACATCAAGTAAGATCATTACAAGAGGGGGCAGATATGTATCAGGCCTAGTTTTATGTCTAAATACCATCAAGCGTGACCAGAAGAAAGGAAGCATTGTGGTTCTGGAGGAAACCTGACTGAAAGCAGTAAGGTGGAACAGTGGAGTACTTCAGAGCAGAATATCAAAGAGGTTTCTTAAAGCCAACTCTCAGTTTTAAGTTTTTCAGTCTCTAGGCTGTGGGCTGATGTCATGTTTTTCCACGAGGTAATCTTGGCTTCTGAGCCAAGGATAACTTCTCCCAGATAGCTTTTCCTTGCCTGGAAGTCAGGGCCTCCCTGTTTTGTCTGAGCTGTGCTTTAGGGCTACATGTTAGACTGTTGGCTCCATTATGGGGGTGGAAAATTTGAATTTGTCTTTGAATAGCTCCTGCAGATTTTGAAAAGATCAAGGTCTGAGGTAAAGAGTTATCACCTCTTAGTACAGCACTTAACCAGAAGGCACTGTCCAAGGTACTGAGGAGAACGTGTTACCAAAAAGTGCATAAGACATGATCTAAAAGCAGTCCTTTGCACATAACTTAAAATACTCAAATAATTAAAACATTCTGATCTGATTTTTGCGTCATTCCTTCAAGATGCAGATCTCAACCCATGCTCGCGCACCCATCTTTTGTAACTCTTGTCCTTATTTTCCCATAAATTCATAGAGGGTCAATTCAATATACTAGAAGCCTGCCTCAGTTTCTTCTGACAATGCAAGGACCCCAGCAGCACTTGGCCTGTTTCCCTGTTGCTTCTCCCCTTCTCCATATATCTAGCCCATCCTTTTTAATCTTGTTTCTATGATGACATCATTTACTTCTGTTCATCTTCCAAGGTCCTCATATGTTTATTCTATAACCTGCTCATACCTGCCATACAACTCTCCATTGCTCTCTGGGTCCTTTTCCCGTTTGTATGATCTCTTTGGGACATAGGTCTAGAAGTGGTATTGCTGGTTAATTCTCTTTCAGTAGCATTTTTCTCTGTACCAGGGTCTATGATTTTTTCCATATATTTCATATTTGCCCTTCCTTTAGATACCTTATGAATTGATCTCACAACACCCCTTACTTTTGAGTTAGTTCCATCATGGAGCTCCATTATGTATACTTGGTCTAACCCAACCACTTTTCCTATTGTCTTTGTCTCTAACACCATTTACACATCCTCCATAAGAACATTTGGGACTGCGATGTTAGAGTCCAAGTATGGTTGTTCTTTTGTCTTTAATGATGAAAACTTTTTGTTATAAAAATCTTTGTAGATTACCTCTCTCCCATTTTCTTCTGCTTGTTGCCCTCCTCTTATTTATTTTCATCCTAAGATGTCCTTGGAATGATTTCCAAACACTTAAAGAATGATCTTACCTTCTAGTGGCAGAATTTCTCATAATCCTAAATCATCCTTAATAAAAGTTTGGAAATGGGTTCATTTTCTAAATGAGTGATACCTTTGGGCCCCATTTCTTTCATTTAGCAAATATGTCAAATGTTTGTTATGGCAATTGATTTACATTGGTTAAATGTCTATAAAATTGTTGTTAGTGTCAGTGTCATTTCTACTACTTATCCATTTTAATATGAATAACTCATTTAAGTATATCAGGATTAAGTTCTGTCAACTACATGCTATATTCATTCTTCTAGCTTTATAACTAATTTGAAGCTGAGCTTTCATAAGTTGGTGTTCTGATTGTAGAAAGACAGCTGATTCAGGAATGAATATTGCATCTCCCATATGTTAAAATATAATCTACTTTTTTGTTATTATTGATAATGCTGTTGGTACTAACGATGTTCAATGCCTAGCCATCCTTTTCTGGAAGAACAAATTTTCATAACATTGAAATATGAAGCTGCACTGCAGTCTATAAGTTTTTGACTTCCCTCTTTTCTTATCCCTGACCCATGTTTTCATGTGTTTGTACCTTTGCATTGAAATCATTAAGTATCAAAGTGTTGGGATTTAATACAGCAGGTTTTATCAGTTTCTTTGTAGATTTTCTCTACTTTATCTTCTGTGAATGGTATTGATAAGTTTTCATGGTGGTCTTTGTGCACAAGCTTATCATGAGAGCCAAGATGGTTTTGGACATCCAAAAACAACCCCATAAGTCTACCAATTTCTTTGTCTGAGGAATATGTGTTAGCCACCTTACTACTTAGCTGCAACTTCAGTCTTCCTTCTGGCTTCATTTATACTGAGAATGGCAAGATTGGTAAGATTCACTTCCTTCAATACGAGGATTCTTAATTTTTTTGTGTGTCCTGGAATTTTTTGGAAACTGGTAAAGTCTATGGAAGCCTTCTCAGAATAAAACAGGATTGCATGAATTATTTTAAAGGCATAAGATAAAGTACATAGGATAACAAAGACATTATACACTCATCAAAATGTTAAGAAAAAAAATTCACAGACTCCAGGTTAAGAACTCCTGTTCTTTTGGTTCTTCTGTTAATCTTTGGCCTGGAATCTCGTGTAGCCAGTGGTGTTCAAGAACCATCTTGTACAGGCTTGTAACAGCCAATTGTTAAACTTTCAGTGTGAGCATTTGCTCCATGAAAATCAGCAAACACTCCAAATCATGGTTTAATTTATTGTTTTGCTGAGAAAATGTTAATAATACTGATGTAACTTAAAAGTTAGCCATGCATAGATTTTTTTTTTCTGGAGAGCCATTTGTTAAAGATTTATTAGGATACCACTGGAATAGCCAAATTAAAGTTTACAAATGGTCTAAAAAAGATGTGACTGAGCATAACATATCCCTACCCTTTCCACCATTCTATCACTGGACATGTCTAGGGGCTATTTTGCATTTTTCTTTGTTTCATGGGTTTCCATTGCCAAATAATTGATGACCAAGTAGACAGCCTGTTGGTCAGGAGCCACTCTATAAATACTTCTGACTTGGTCAAAGCTTCATCAATGTGGTAAGATGTATCAGAACTTAAGTATACCTGGCAGAGTTTTTGAGAACCCAGGGCCAGTCACTTCCACACAAGGCATCGTGATAGAGTTTTGTACATAGTAGGTGCTTAATAAGTGATGGGTTGAATGAATGAATGAATGTTTGATCTCATGAACTTAAAAATCTATTTGAAGATAGAAGATATACCCATAAAAAAAGCTAAATAACAATTCATAGCAAGATAAGGTCAGTGTCAAATGAGTGATCTTAGAAAAGGGAAAACTCACTGTGGACAGGGGTTCATAAAGAAAGTAGGATGTGAGTTGGTCCTGAAGGGCTGAGTAGGATTCCAGTAAGCAGAAAGGAGAAGGGAGAAATATCACGGAGGAATTGCCTCTGTTCATTCTTCCAGTGTGCGAAGACAAAACCAGAATGAAGCCAAGAACTGGATTCCTGAACAACCACTCTGGCCAAGTATAATTTATGGTTCATGTTGGCAGTAGAAGGAAGCCTGGCTGCTTCTTGCTCTGTGGTCAGGATGCTGAAGTCTGGGAGGAATCCCAGTCCTTAGAGTCACAACAGTGCAAGTCTCTGTGCACAACAGACTATGATCCTCTTCAGAGCTCACTTTGTCAAGTCATGGGAGTAAATTCACCATTGTTCTGGAGCTTGTATAATAAGCTTGAAGAATTACTTACAGGGTCATTAAGAAGAAAATGAGCTAAAACCTTGTGTCATTTATTTATATACTGCTCCAGGGGCAAATTCTGTTTCTAGATTTTTGCCCCTTCCATCTACTTTGGGAGCTTTGGGTGTAGGCTAAAAAAGCCATTTACAATTAGGTAGGTATTGTATAGGAGACAGAATGATGCAACCTGAAATTCTAGTAGAAAATTAATCTTGATTTGGGAAGACCTTGAAAATATCTTCCATTTGGCTAGTCTTGAGGTTGAAAATACTCAATGATATTAGTGGAGTGTAGACTGGGACTTTTGGAAAGTCTTGTCCATTCCTTGACCCTCAGAATCAGGTCTCTTTTTTCAGAAGAGGTGACCCTTATCTCAGTTTCTGTAAAGAATTATTGAAGAATGAAAATCTTAATTCTTCTCAGAATAGGCACCAATTACAAATGGTCTTATGGATCCAGCTGGGGGATGACACATCTTTGGTAAGATAAAAAAAGAAATCACTTCCTAGGTGATGGTCCCGAAGATGGTTATCTTTGGAAATTCATCTTTGTGAATACTTGAAAATGTGACTGATGGCAGAAGTACAATTGGAAATACCTCTTACATGTCAGTAGAATCCCAGATATAGAGCTGCCTTTCCCCTGCCACCAAATGGTCAATGAGAGGAAAATTGGAATGAGTTTCCTGTAGGCTTTGTGAACATGTACAGATGTCAGAATTCTAAGGCAGGAAGTTTCTTCTGAAAGTCATCTGACCCATTCCCCTACCTCCAGGAAGGAACACACCTAAAGTAAGCTCCCCCCTCCCACTCCCAAGTCATCCCTTATCTTTTTCTTAATAATCTCCAGGGAAGGTAAGATCATGTAGAGGTAGGTTTTCACAACATTGAAATTACTTTCATGGGATAAATAGAAATAACCTGACTTAATAAGTCATAAAGAAATGTAGCAACATGAACATCTAAAACTATTTGGAATATCCTCTGCAGTTCATCATTTGGCAATATGAAGGCTCCATTAAGGATAGCCTGGATCTGAAAGTAAATCCCTTTAGATAACTTATTCCAAGTAAAATTAGGTAGGCTTAATTAGGTGTGCTAGCCAAGTCAACTAAAGTATATTAATAGGTTCTGGAAAGCCCGCATTTTAACTCTTGTGTTATCGACCACCACTACCACCACCCCACACTCGACTCTGAAATTCCAAGATGAAGTGTATTAATTTTTCATCAGCCAACCATGAGAGTGATCCTGGACTTTTTAAAGAAGCTCTACAAATAGGTATCCCAAGTTTAATTCTACAGCACAGAAGAAATGTGTACATCTGTTTGTTCCTTGTGATAATGGCATATTTACTTTCCTGTGGACTTCACTGTTTAGCTACCACAGGCGAGGAAATTTGATAAAAGCTTGTGGACATTTTGAGGAACAGGTCAAAAAATAATAATGATCGTAAAAGCTCACTAGGATTTCATCCAGTCACCAATGACTCTTTGGATCTTCCCCTTGGGCTATCACTTTCTCCCTTGGGAAAGTATTTTCTAGTTAGCAGTGCAGTCATAGATGATACAGTTTGTGAAACATTGCACCAATTGAGTCTTGGTTGCTTCATTCTCAAGGGTGTCACTGTAGTTTTCCCTCCCCTCCCCCTTCTGATACTTAGCAGTGTTCTGTCTAGTCAACAAACATTAATTTAGCACCAACTATGTACCAAGCACTGGGCTAAGCAGTGGGGATACAAAGGAAGGCAAAAAAAAATAGTCTTTGAAGAAGCTTACTTTCTAATGGGGAAGACAACATACAAACACCTATATTCAAACAATTTAAATACAGAATAAATTGGAGACAGTCAACAAAGGGAAAGGATTAACATTAGTGGAGACTTCTTGTAGAAGGTGGGATTCATACAAGTTCCCTTGGTAAAGCAAAATGTGTGTGTGTGTGTGGTTGTGGTGAGGGCAGGGTAGTTTCTTGCTTGCCTTCAACATATTTCTGTCCTCAGGGCCCTGGGATACTGTTTCTGTGCATGCCCACAGTCATTTAAGGTTTGTTATGAATATCACCATTGAATCTCAGCCCCACAACCACAAGATAACTGAAGATGTTTCTTTGTAGATGCTGGCTGTTTGAGTTTCATAACTTTGCTAGAAAAAAAGCAGGGGAAATGGGCATGATGAATTATTGTGAAATCATCTTTCCCGATTAGAGCTCGTGTGCCATGGCTGTGCCTCTCTCCACACTGGTCTTTCTGCTTCCAGTCTCATCCCCTTCAATCTAATAAGGGTAGTAACTGGACTTGTGATTTTAGTGTTATCAGGAAACCCCAAGTGAGGAAATTCCCTTTACCATTGCAAATTAAGACCTTTGCCAAGGAGAGTCAAGACCTTCTCTGAGACTTATCAGTCTTAGAGGATTTAAAGAGCACTAAACAACTCGCCCATTCCAGAGATGAGATTGCAATCCAGGTTTTCTTGGCTTCCAGTCAACTTGCAATCCATTACCATTCTCACTTGATCACTCCCCCACTCAGAAATCTTGAATGGATCTCTATCACCTCCTAAATAAAAGACAAAATCCTCAGCTTGGTATTTAAAGCCTTCCAGAATATGGCTCTCACCTTTCAGATTTTATTTCAAAGTACTCCTCATCATAGGTTCTCTGTTTCAGTCAAAAAAGTCTAACTTTTCCTAGTACGTGGCTCCTTACTTTGCACTGAGGAGTCTACGATGTCTCAAAAGCACTCTTCTACCTTTCATAGCCCTTAGCCACCTCCAACAAGACATTTCCTGATGCCCTAGTTACTAAAGTTTTCTCCCTCTTGAAATTGCTTTGTACATTTAAGGGCTTAAGGCCTCTTCAGTTTTTGTCTTTGTATTCCCAGAACCTCACACATCGCAGGGGTTCAATAAATGTTGAAGGAGACAACTAGGTGGCTTAGTGGAGAGAGTGGTGGGCCTTCAGTCTGGAAGACCTGCTTTCAAATCTGTCCTCGGACACTTACTAGCTGTGTGACACTGGGCAAGTCACTTAATCTCTGTTTGCCTTAATCTACCAGAGAAGTAAACAGCAAGCCACTCCAGTACCTTTTCCAAGAAAACCCCATGAATATTACGCTCCATGGGGTCAGGAAGAGTCAGACATGACTGAATGATTGAAAACAACAATACATGTTGAATTGAATCGGAAGGTTGCCTTAGCTTTCCTGAATTCCATTCTAGTGCCCTTTGGGACTATGCCTGTTTTAAGAAATATGGCAAAGAGATGACAGATGAAGTTAATCTGTCAGTCTATAAAGCTGCAGCCACAGCCCCATATTTAATTTTGCCTTGTTTGTACATCTGGTTTAATTGCCTGGGTTGAACATGGCCCATGTAAGGGTTTAAACTGCTTATCTCCACAGAGAACATTTATTCCATAAAAAGATTAGGATTTGAACAGGGCCCCAAACCCTACTTGTTACCCTTTCTGTCATATGGAAACATCATTGAACTGCCCTTCTGGGTAAACATAATAAGTTCTGTAATAATAGCCACACACACAAAAACACAAAAATGGACTACACGTTGGTGTAGATTTTTGCCATTTCCATGATCAAATCTGATCTGCAAAACACCACTGTACTAATACTAGCCCCACTTGGCAAATAAAGACACTGAGGTTCAGAATTGCTGGCAGTAGTTCAGTAGTAGAGTTTGCCTCTGTCTTCTGGCTGCTGATATAGTGCTTCTGCTATACAATGTTGTTTGTTGTTGTTTAGTTATTTTCAATCATGTCTGACTCTTCATGACCCCATTTGGGGTTTTCTTGGCAAAGAGACTGGAGCAGTTTGCCATTTCCTTCTCCAGCTCATTTTATAGATGAGGGAACTGAGGCAAACAGGATTAAGTGACTTGCGCAAGGTCACACAGCTGGTAAGTATGTTTGAGGCCAGATTTGAACTCAGGCCCAGCACTCTATCCCCTGTGCCACCTAGCTGCCCTACTACACAATGCCGAGTGCCAGATGTGGAGGTCACACCAAGGGGAGATCATTCAGGACAGGACCATGGGCTTAGTTCCCCATTTCGAGGCATATGAGATAACAGGGATACCTGAAACTTCCCTTGCCTGGTTCACCGTATTGCAAGGAATATGACTTCAGTATTTGGTGGGTGGAAATCCTTTGATAAGAATTCCGGAAGCCCTTCTCCAGGCCAAGCTTTCGGGAGCCCACTCCAAGGACTGGAGATAGTGAAGATGCTGAGATGGAAAGAGTGGAATTACCTTCATGGCATGAGTCCCTAAAAATGTTATCTTTTCCAATATTTGGCCATGAATTTATGGTTCTTTCCTTCTTCCAAGCGGTGGCAGGGCCTCTGGCCAGGCTGGATGTATCCCAGGGAGAAGCCCTGTAATTTAAAAAACAACTAAGCTGAACTAAAAATAGATAAATCAGCAGTCACACAAAGAGAGTGTTTGGCCAGGCTGGGCAGGAAGATAAGAGCTGCCACATTTTCCTGAACCTGTTTCCAGGCCGAAACAATAGACATATTTGCACAAAGAACTTCCCTTGTTCACAATGGGCTAGACCTTCTTTCAGGAGGTAACTAAGTGAACACCTGGTTTTTAAGTCTCCGGCATAACAGAAGAGCTGCAGATATTCCAAAGGAAGGCCCTCAGGAGACCACGGTGTGACTGGAACGTTCATTCATTCATAAAACATTTATTAAATGACTACTAGATGCAACAAACTACAGTAGCTCCTGAGGGAGGTAAAAATAAATAAGAAATGTACCCGCAGTTAAGAAGCTTACAAGCTAATAGGGATCAGAGGCCCGTAGATCTGGAGCTGAAGGGGATCTCAAAGGCCGTCTAGTCCATCCCCATGTTTTAGAGATGATGAAAACTGAGGCCCAGAGAGGTGGAGGGATTTTTCCAGGGTTTACAGAGGCAGCAAGCATCAGAGGAAGGATGGGGGCCTGGGTCCTCTGATTACAGCATCAGTGTGCTTTCTGCAGGCTGTTGATAATTGCAGATAGCTTTTGATTTGCAAGGGACAGAATAGGGATAAGGGACTATGATTTCATTGATAGAAGGAATTCTTAGGGGAAGAAACTCCTTCTGTCAGTTCAGGTCAGTACCTTCTCCACAACTTCTAAGTCTTAGAGAGTGACCTGGAGTAGCAAGAGGTCCAGTGATACTTGCCCAGGGTCGCCTGGCCAGTGCGTGGCAAACGTGGGACTTGCCCATGGATTTTCTTGGCTTCGGGTCCAGTTCTCTATCTGCTCCATTCCACTGGCTTTCTTTTGCAGGGGACTTTGGGTAAAAAGGAAAAAGACTTTTTTTTTGACCTTCTGAGTGTGATGGAAATACTGCCCTGATGGGTGGATCCTCTGATGACCCCTGGTTCTATTGTACTTTCTATTAGTACATAAATCCCTTTACCTTCCAATCCCATTTTCAGTTGCCAAAGAATGCCCAATGGTCCTTTGGACTGATGCCACCTGATTATAAGATGTGAAATATCGATGCTGTTTGCAGATGAGAAGTGTTGGGGGGAAAACTTTACAGTCACAGTGGGGAAAGGCAAAGCATCAGTCAAGGACATGCCAAGCAAGCGACGGGTCAAGTGAATCAGAAGTGCAATTAGTGTACTGATGTGCAAGTTAGAGCGTGCCTGGTGACATCTCAAGGGAATATTGGGACTGAAATCTGTTTGACAGGATAAGTAAGATTCTTTGGTTTTGTGGGTTTACAGAGCTCTTGCTCTATCACAAATGATTTGCTTAGGGAATATTCACTAGAGTTACCTGGGTTGAACCTGTGAGTCCAAATAGGAGGGAGGAAGGCTTTGCATCTTTCTTTTCTAAGGCAACATCCAACCATTCAACTTTGTATTAGCACTGGAGTAGGAAAAACACTGGGCTGTGAGTTAGGAGAGCTAGATTTTAGTCTTAGTTGTGCCCTAAGTACCTACTGTTAGGCACTAAGAATACAAAAACAAAAATAAAGAATGGTGCTTACCCTCGGTGACATTGTAGAGGCAACTTGGTGGTACAGTGGATAGACTGCTAGGCTCAAGTCAAGAAGACCTGACTTCAAATCCAGCCTCAGACACTAACTAGTTGTGTGACCTTGGGCAAGTCACTATACTAGACAAGTCTGCCACAGTTTCCTCCATGATTAAATTGGGATAATAATAGCACCACCTCCCAGAGTTGTCTTGAGGATACAATAAGATAATGTCTGTAAAGTGCTTTGTAAACCTTAAAGTAATATATAAATGCTATCTATTGTTATATTCTAGAGAGGGAAGACAGCATGTGTACAATTTCAGTGCAAAGCTATTTGGGTATAAAAACATCACTGACTCAGGTGATCAGCAAAGTCATCATTTAGGCAGTGCTTGAGGTGAGCCTTGGAGAAAACTAGAGATTCTCAGAGAGAGATAATAAAGGGATGCATTCTCCTCTTGGGAGACAACCAGTGCAAAGACACCATGATGGGAGCTGCTGTGTGTAAGGAACAAGACCAGTTTGTCTGGGGAGAAAGGCTATGGAGATGTGCAGTATGCATGGAGGAGAATATATGCAATAAGGCTGGAAATGCAGGTTGGGGGCAGGTTGTGAACACTTGAGATGCTATCACAAGAGGGGAGAGAGGGAGGAGAACCTATGGTTTGGGTTTTTGTTTTCAATTCTAAAGGGATCCTCATGCTCAGAAATAAGGGGGCCACTGGTCCAGACTATTGGAGCAGGTTTAATGGGAGAAGAAGGAATCAATAAGGCATTGGATACTAGGCAAGGGAATGAATGGGTGTAAAAAGGCAGGAAGAGGAAATAGCTAAAGGACACCCCAGACTCAAAGAAAGGCTGTGAACTTAATGAGCGTCAGTGAAGAACAACTTACAGTCAGGCCCCAAACCCATATTCAAGCTGTCATCCTTACAGACGGTGTTGAGCTAGCTTTTCCCATGCCACCCCAAAGAGCCTTCCACTGCCTTCCCCTACCTCCGCCCACTGATGGTAGTGGTGCCATTGAGGAAAATAACTAATCAAATATTACTGTGGATTTAGTAATGATTTTAAATGAAATTGGATTTTACTAAAACACAACAGAATCTTCACGTGTTTGAAAAGTAGCAATTCGTGTACTGGTGAGAGATATCTATTTAGACCATTTGTTATACTGAGTCACTTTGCATATTTTGTTGCACAAAACAAGAGGATATGTTTGTGTGTGTCATATCTATCTATCTATATATATATATATATATATATATATATACACATAACTATGTAAGTGTATATATCTAGGTGTATTATGCGTTCACAGACTCATTACAATAATTCCATTTTCTCCTATTTCCCAGTGAGAACTATTGGTTTAGTATATTGCCTCTCCCATGTGGATACTCCTGTTTAAATAGGATTTCTGCCTTGTACTGAAGGAGTAAAATTTTGATGTTATTTTAATAGTCAGCAGTAGGTGGGGAGGATCCCCCCCCCCTTATTTGGAGGGTGTGAGGAGGCTCTGAATTTATACCAGTAGTCAGTCCCTTGCCTGGAGCCCTTCCCTTCATTAAGATCCTAAGACTGAGATAGATCCAGGCCCTAGGGCATAGGCTGTGTCTTGAACTTTCACACATCTGAAGCCATTCAGTTTGTAGCAAAGACTCTCATATGTATGTGTGTGTGTGTGTGTGTATGTGTATATATGTGTGTGTGTATATATGTATATATGTGTGTGTATATAATGTATGTGTGTATGTATACACACACACACACACATATATGAGTCTCTATGGTTGCAGAGCTGGTAATAGGACCTCTAGTTAATTTTAGGAGCCCTCATTCCACTTTATTTCAGTGAAGAGGGAAGGAGGGTTGCTTGTATTTCTTCTCTTGCAGTCAGGGGTAGCCAGTTGTTCCCCCAGAGGTTGGCAGTCATTTGGCTGGGGTGGGGATGACGTGTAGAGTGAAACCTCAGTGCTTCCTGTTGATCATAAGCAAACCTCTGTCTGGAGACTTGCCCCAGCTGCCAAGGCATTGAGACCAACGGTGGCTCGAAGCACAGGAGGTTTCTTGTCTCTGCTACGTCCTAAAAGTCTGAGGGCAGAGCAGGAAGGAGGAGCCTTGCTTTTGGAAGGCAGCATCAGCCAGCTGACTACTGCCAGACACGGCTACCTTGGGCGAGCTGAAGCTTCCCAGACAGGGGATCCTTTGAGCATCGGACTGCACTGGCACAGTAGCTATTCAACCCTGCTGTGAATCTGGAGCTGCCTCTCCCAGCCACACTTCTGAGGGAAGGCTGTGTCCCTCTGTGAATAAATCTAGCTTGGCTCCCAGCTTCCTGTGCCAGTTAGTAGCTGTGGGGTGGTTGCCTTCCCTCCCAGCTCCCACTTATAATAGAGATCTTTCAGGATGGAGCTTGGCTGTGAGCGATGGGAGTGGAAGGGTTCTGAAATTGCAGCTCCCCCTCTTCCTCTTGTTTATTCACTATATAAGTGCTACTAGGAAACATTTACAAGCAAGTAGAGTTTAGTTGCATTTGATTTTAATGCCTCAAGTTTATTTTTTTCTACCATTAAATAACATTAATTGTTTTTACAGTTATTGCCATTTGTTCTTACATGATCACAGGTCTAGAAGGAATCTCTGAGGCCATCTAATCTAACCCCCTTATTTTACAGATTAGCTATTTAAGACCAAAGGAGGTTGAATGACTTGCCCACAGTCATATAGGCAGTAATCCGAGTGAGGATTTGATCCCAGGCATCAGATTGCAGAACCAGTGTTGTTGTGTTTCGTTTTGTTTTTTAACTATACTATGATGCCTCATTTCAGGATGCTGAGTATCTGTCCTATTCTTAAAGTTGTCAAGGAAAAGGTGTTTTACAGCCTCCACTGATGATCTGCCCTCATGGCCCAGCCAATCTCCCCAATAGTCAAGGCAGTTCTCACTGGTGTCTAGGGATGAAAAGAAAGCCTGCTGTTTTCAGCAGGTACACTTTTGCATTTCAGAACGTGGCTATGAAGCCTTTCTCTCTTTGCCCTTTTATCCCTCTAGGCCTCCTCCTCCCCCCTCCCTTTTTCATCCTGTCCTTTCTGCTTAAGTCTGAGCATCAGCCTGGACCAGATCCTTTGGATAAGAGCTCCCTGCCAGTCTGTGGAAGCCTGATTGGACGGCCAATGACATGGAAATTTGGTTCACTTGACAAGTCATTCTTTTGGAGGAGATGAGCTGTCAGGATTTCAGACATTGCCTGTCTTTGTACAAGGCACAATGTCGGCTGAGTGCAAGCCTTGCATGTCTTTGCACACCAATGACCCCCATTTTCTGTAGCTGTAGGTCACATAGTCCATGAAATCCTTCAGACTCCCTAAATCATGTTGCAGTGGCCACATTCCCTCAATGTGATTCCACACTGCTCTCAGCTGTCATGAGCCAACCCTTTAAAAGGAGCAAGATGACAGGCAGTCAAAGCCAGCGGAGATTTTTCATAGCGTAATCAGCTCTTGGGGTGCTCTGTTAATTTTGGAGATCATCACTGTGTTTGTGTGCTGCCTCGACACAGAAAACAATGATTAGATTAAGAGATGACTTTTACTTTGGTTATGTCTATTACAATGATCTGTTTTTGATCTACTATGTTCATAAAAGCTAGAAGAGAAAGGGTAGTTTTGGAGTCAGTATAGATCAGGCCTGCACAACTTTCGGCCCACAGGTTGTGCAGGCCTGGTCTAGGGCCTCTTTCCCTGTGGCTCTTTGGAATAGGTTAGAGCAGGTCTTTGTACTGAATGGCATCACCATATTCTAAAATTTCTGGTCCTCTCTTCCTGCCTACTCCTCCAGAAACCACAGGCTGTGCATTGTACTTATTTCACTAATTCAGATGTCCATTAACATCCCTAAATGGCAAGGTCTTGGAGGATACAAATCACATCTTATTTATCATTATAGATCCTTCAGGACATAGCTCAGTATTTTGTACTTAGTAGGTGCTTAATGGAAAACCAGTGGCACTGCTACCCGTGTTGTATAGGGGCCTTAAACCTCTCAGCTAGGTCTCCTGCTCACTCCCTGAGTTAGTTCCTCTGTTCACTCCAACCTGCTCTCAAATTAGCAGCTCCAGGATCCCAGAGAAAAACCACCATCACTTAGTTATACTCAGGTTCTCTCAGAGTCCCAGAGATAACTGTTTTAAGGAGAAATATGCTGTCCTTACTCACTGCTCAGGCTCTTGAACCTCCACTGATGTATTTTTATTTATACAACCAGTACTCAAATGATGAAATAGGCATTCTGACTATCTTCTCAGTTCATTATCTTAAAAGGAACTGCTATTTGTATTGGGGTAACACTTTATAAACACTCTTTTAAGGGTATTCTAAGTCAAGAAATGCTCATAAATGCTGTAAATTTCTGGACTACACAGACCAGCCTGGCCAGTTATTCACTTACCTGGATGCTATGTTGTTGAATGAGAACAGAACTCACAAAAACATAGCTTAAGGTAACTCTTTAAGCAACGCAAACAAGCCTGGCCAGCTCACCCACATACAAAGCAGCTCCATAGCCTTTCTTCCTCTCTGCTTTCCCTTCGTAATCCAGAGGTGACAGCTGAGAGAATCAGGTAGTTTTGAAAAATCTCTTTCTGCAACTCTAGGTGGCACTGAAGGGCAATAGCTGCTCATAAAACTCTTAGCCAATGAAATCAACTCTTTTTCCCACTGGTCAGGAATTAATAAGCTGAAGCCTTCTGTAAGCTGACTGCTTTTAGATGCTACAATTCCAAAAGTGCCACTTTTCAATCCTCTGTTGTATTCAATATTTATCATAGATTTTTAAAAAAGACTCATTGGCTTCTACATTCATGTGTTTGGGTTATCCCAGGTTCCTACATTTTTTGATGGCTTAAATAAGTTTCTTTTTATTTATTTATTGGAGGGGGAAAGCAGGGCAATTGGGGTTAAGTGACTTGCCCAAGGTCACACAGCTCATAAGTGTGTCAAGTGTCTGAGGCTGGATTTGAACTCAGGTCCTCCTGACTCCAGGGCTGGTGCTCTACTCACTGTACCACCTTGCTGCCCCTAATTTGTCCTTCCTTCCTTCCTTCCTTCCTTTTTCTCTTTCTTTCTTTCTATTTTTAAATCAGTTTCTTATCTCTCTGAGACTCACCTTTCAAATCATACCTCAGTCTCCAAATATTTATACCATAACCCCGCTTTCCCTCTCCTCTCCTCCCATCTCCTGCTCTCCCCACTCTCCCTCCCTGCTGTCCTCCCTTCCTCTTTCCTCCTTCTCTCCTTTTCTCTTTCTCCTCACTCTCATTTTTCCAAGTGCCATCAGGGAGCCACTGAAGTTTCTTGAGTTTGGAAGTGCCATGGTCAAACTTGTGCTTTAGGAATATCACTTTGCCAATACTTAAAATGTAATATAAATACTAGCCATTAACATTGCCCATGTCAATTAGTTGCCAAGATTTTCCCTTCATAGCATCTCTTCTATCGGTCCCTTCCCCCACTTGCCCACGCACATGGTCACTATCCTAATTCAGGCCCTCATTGCTTCTTATCCACACTGTTACATTCATCTTCTGATTAGTCCCCCTACTTCTCCAATCCATTCTCCTCGCAGCCAGTGAAGTTCATATCCCCAAAACAGGGACCTGGCACGTCATTCACATACTCAAAAAATAAATTGGCACCTAGGATAAAATGTAATCTTGCGTCTAATGTAATGTAATGCTCCATCTAAACTAGGCTACTGTTACTGGGACCCAACATTCCAAGTCTGTTTCTTTTCATAGGTTTCACACTACTCCCACTCCCGCACTGTCTGCAATAATGAACTCTATTTAGCTTTGTCTTTTAAAATCACTAGCTTCCCTGAAGTTTCATCCTTAAATTTCGATGCCACCTTCTACTCACTTCTTTTCTTTAACCCTCTCAGTTGTTGTTATACTGTCTCTCTCCTTCCTCTTGTATACTCATCTGTGTGCAAGTTAGATCCTACCAGAAGAATGTCAGTTTCTTGAGGGTAGGGAATGTTTTGCTTTTTAGTACAGTGATTGGCACATAGTACATGTTTAATGCATTTTTATTCAGTTGAATAGAATCATACAGGAAAGAGGTCTCTCTGACTTTCCTGTAACTCCTGCTGCTGGGAGAGGCTGAGGCTGGTGGAAGCTTGAGCTCAGCATTCTGAACTGGAGTGGGCTAAGGTGATCAGTGTCTGCACTTGGACCAAATACGGTGGGCCCCCAGGAGTGAAGTACCATTAATGCTTATGGAGGGTTGAACTGGTCCAAGTTGGAAAAATGGAGCAGGTTTAAGTTCTTATGCTGATCAGGAAGGGTATCAGAGGGGTATTACTTCAGTGACTGGATGCTGTACTTCCAGCCTGGGTAAGATAGGGAGAACGAGTCCCAAGAAAGAAAGAAAGGAAAGGAGTCTCCTGACTTGTCCCATTTGACCTTTCTTTATATCGTCTAGCTTTTTCTTGAAATCTTCCATTGCATCGAACTGACTGAAGGAGAGTAGCTTATGTGTGGGAATTAAGTCTCCTGTCACTGTTTTCCTTTCAGTCTGGTCTTTCTTGAAAGGGGAGAGTGATTAAACCTGAAGAAATGCTAAAAAGCCAGTTGGACTTTACAAATATCCTCAGAAACCCTTTAGAAAAGCAATCTCCTCCCTGAGAGTTGAAGAGTCCTTCAGGGGGAGTTTATCAGGGATAAATAGAGGGTTTCAGTTTTTAAGGTTGTCTGGCCAGCTTTTCCAGAAGCACAACAGCATTTGCGTAAGAAGGAGATATATTAAGTGAAAATACACCATTTCTCCACTCTCCCCAACTCATTTTGAGGAAGAAGTTTTAAATTTGTACCCCAATGCCTTTTTTCCCATTAGGGATACAGTATCTTCTGTTCCTTCAAGTCACAATTGTGGTTCATGATTCTTCTGCTAATTAGCTAACTTCTGAGGAGAACTGTGTGAGGAAATAGCAATATGGAGGGTTCCTTGAGTAACTTGGTCTTTTTGACTCTTCACATTTTCCAAAGCATTTTGGTGGATTTGAGGTTCATAGAACTGTAAACCAACATAACAAGATTAGGCAGTGCTGTTTCATAAATTTGGGAATTTTGTGTTTTTCCAGGCTTCAGCTTGTCTCGATCACGGTCTTCTGGATAGATTTTCCCCTGCATCTGTCTGTTGAAATCTCTTTTGTTTTTCCCAAGACTCTGCTTAGGTATTTTAGCACTCTGTGAAATCACCTGCTCAGAGCCCATCAGCTGGAGATGATCTCTTTCTCCCCCAATTTCCAAGGCTGTTGATTTGCCCTCTGCTATGTGGTAATCATCTTCTCTCTGATTTGGCTGCCTGCCACACTGCCTAATATATTATAATCTCCTGAAGGGCAGGGAATGTGGCACTTACAGAGCCACATAGCTAACATATACAGAGTTCTTTAGAGCTCAATTCTGTTTAAAGCACAAACATGGGACAAGCAGAAGTTTAAGTGACTTGCCCAAGGTCACACAGCTAATAAGTGTCTGAGGCCAGGTTTGAATAGTAGTGATGATGATGATGATGATAGCTAGTATTTATATAGCACTTACTATGTGCCAGGCACTGTGCTAAGTGCTTTATCATTATTATCTGATTTGATCCTCCCAACAATCCTAGGAGGGAGGTGCTATTATCATCCCCCTTTTATAGAAGAGGAGCTGAGGCAAACAGGGTTAAGTGACTTGCCCAGGGTCACACGGCTAGTAAGTGTCTGAGGCCAGATTTGAACTCAGGTTTTCCTGACTCCGGACCCAGTGCCATCTAGCTGCATGTAAGAACTTCACAAATGCTTGCCAATTGATTAATTGATTGTGGTGGAGAAGGAAGCACACCTCTCTTATGTCACACCCAGGGGCAAAGCCCAACTTGCTAGTTATACCTCCAAGTGCTACAAAGGACAAATTATGGATGGGAGATACTGGAGCCAAGGAGATCAGTGAGGGGGCTATTACATAGTCCAGTCATAAGGTCAAGATAGCCTGAACTAGGATGGTGGCAATGGGAGTGGAAAGGAAATCATAAGTATACAATATTATAGAATGCAAAAAATCAACTTATTAGATGGTGGGTAGGGTTTTTTTTGGGGCGGGGAGGGAAGAAAAAATCAAAGATGACTAATGTTGGTGTCATTAGCAGAAATGGAGAAGTTAGGAGGAAGGGAAGTTTTGGGGAAGCTGATAAAGTCACAAGTGGGGAAACAGGATGTATACTCACCAAAAAGATGTAGGACCTGAGTCTTCTCTCTTAAACACTGTGTAGGAGCTACTTCACATCAGCTCTCTTCCCTATTGCTATATTTTCATCTCCAAATCCCACATGACTTAGTTACTGCTTTGCATGTGGATTTTTAAAAATTAGCATTTTGTCATCAAATTAGCCTCACATCACCCAGATTTTTGCTGTTGAGATCCTTACAATTTGCTTTTGAACTTTAATTTTCATCTCATTAAGAGGAAACCTCAGCTAAGCTTCCTTACCCAATGCTGACGTGCCTCTCCACTTGTTTGAATGAATTCACTTTGAACCAAGCAGTATGAGGGGCTTTGCCAAAATCTTAGGTACACACAAGATTCATAAAATCCTTTCTTCCAGAGAACAGGCCAGCTTTCAGGGACTTTTATATCCTCAATCATGCATTCCTCCCCAACGCCCCAACCCCTTCTTTTTTGATAATGAAGAATGATATTCCTTCAGCACATTGGAAAATCCTGCATGATTGTTCCCAGTTCAATATATTCAGGGGAAAATTAAAATCTATCTACAAATGAATGACAAAGGAGTCATGGCTTTTTTAAATGGCACAATTCTGCTACAAATAAAGATGCCGGCCATGTTAGTGAACTTCATCTGGAGAGCCAAGGTATCCAATTCATACAGAAAATTGGTGGAGGAGGTGAGCAGATCATATTTGCAAGTAACATTGCCCATAATTAAAACCTGCTAGACTAATAACAATTAATTTGTGAGCAACTCAATGCAGCAGTGTTTGGTGAAGGGTTTCTCTTTAGCTTCCTAGAGGAATGTCAAGCTATCATCTCAGGGAGGACTCACTAATATTGGGAGAAATTACATAAATTTTTATAACCATCGTTAAACTGATGATGGAAAAAGCACTGAATTAACAGTCCCAGGATCTGGATTCAAGTTCCGATTTCAACACTTTACTGTGTGACTATGGGAAAGCTATTTAACATTTTTGAAATTCAGTTTGCTTGTCTCTGTTGTGGAGGCTGTTACAAGTAAAGCACTTTTTAAGCCTTAAAGTTTTATGTGCACATGAATTTATTATTATAATGACTTATGTCTGACATCCTCCTGTTTACCAGGTTACTTTATCTGTATTAGGATCTTTTAAAAATATTTAAGTTTTATTGATGTGTTTTGTTTTTCTATGTCAAACATTTGCAGATTATGCCCATTTCTGGAGAAGTCTCTTATAATAATGCAGAACAAATAAAACTAATGATACAATGAACTTATTAAGTTGACTTGGCCAGGGTCACAGAGCTAGTATCAGAAGTTAGATTTGAACTCTGATCTTCTTGTTGTTCATCCTTCATTCTTGAAGATGACCAGTGACATCACAAGGACAATGTCTTGACTTGCAGGTGAATTGTATGTGAGTGAGGCAGAGCTTCAAAAAGTCGTCAGCCTCTCTCTCTCTCTCCTCCAGAGTCGTCAAAGTCCATTGGAAAGACAGAGGTCAAGGTGACTGGCTATGGCTCAGGATGTAGTAGGTGACCTTGACCTTTCTAAATTAAGGTCATTCCCTGGTCTCAGTTTGTCCACGCCCATTCAATGACTGAAGGCCGGGTAAGAGTTGAGACAAAAAGTGGCTCAGTTTACCATCATGAAGATATCAGTTTGGGAGGGAAGGCCCTCGGAGTTTCTGGCCAGAATCCAGGTACAATACTCCTTCCATTCTGCCACCTAGCTGGCTAGGGAGACTCAGTAGAGAGGTTTTGGGAATTCTCTCAGGCTAAGAGACTTACTCAGGGTCACATGCCTCATGTATGTTAAAATTGAGATTTGAACCCGGGTGTCCCTGACTCCAAACCCAACACGCTACTGTGCTGCCTATATGAACACAAAATAAAAATTATTTGTTTCAAGTTTCACACCTGAGGTCTCAAATGAGCAAATTCTGTTTATAATTTTACTACTTACAGAGGCTGTATCTTGATGGAATGTTTGCAGAGACCTGTAGAAACATTGATGCAAAAAGGGGTAAGAAGGTAGAAATTGCCAAGAACATGGAAACTCCTAGCTGTACTCCTGTTTGTGTTGGCCAGACAACATCTGGAGCATTACACTGAGTTCTAGGCACTGTATTTTAAGAGACACACTGATAAATCTAAAAGAGGGGTTCTTAGAGGGTATAGACCCCCCGCCAGAAGTGTTAAAGTAGATTTAGGAGATCCATGAATTTAAATGAGGTGAAGACACTCTTATTTTCACTAATTTCTGACTAAAATTCAGCTTGTCCTTTCATTATGAATATAGGCAACAACTTACTATTCTGAGAATAGGTCCATGGGCTTCACCAGACAGCCAGACGGGTCCATGACACACACAGAAGATTGAGAAACCATAATCTAGAATTTGGCCAAAGGAATAAAGCCTAGATGACAAGATATGAAAAATCATGACATAGGAGGGATAGCTGATGTTAAGGCTAGAGGAGAAATGGTGGTGGGTTGGGGGTGAGTAAAGGTACAGATTGCTATTTTGTCTTCAGGTATTTGGAGCAGACTTGCACGAAAAAGAGCAATCAGATATGTTCAGTGTGGCACCAAAGGGCAGAACTAGGAAGGCAGGACTTGAATCCTGGTTCTGCCACCTGTGTGACTTTGGGTGAGTTACAGCCTCCCTGTAAAATGAGACAAGAAGGCTATGTGGCCTCTGGCATGCCTTCCAATTCTAAGTCAATTTTCTAATGGGTGAGTATTACAGGCAGGCAGATTTGGGTCCTACAGAAGAAATAACTCTTGCTCTTCCACAACAGAACAGGCACACTTCGTGAGAAATGGAAGCCAACTCTCTATCGCTAAAGATTCTCAAGCATAACCTCTAATGACTCCTTTGGCAGCCACAGCCATTCCAGGACCGAGATTGGCCCTCAGCACTCTCAGCAGGCAATTTTGTGGCAGATCTGGCTAATGGTTTTATTTTCAGTGATCTTCTTATATGTAATATACTGCAATTTTCTGTTCCCACAGGGCCCCTTTGTTAATTAGCCTGTGATTATTCACAAACACAGAGGCAGAAACATGGAATCAAATCCTTCTTGCTCTAATCACCCATAGACAATTACCACAGGGCCATTTGTTTTCCAAAAGTGGCAGGACTGGGGCTTCGGGTCAGGAGTGAGAAGACTAATCTCCTGTCCGTGCCTGTGAAATTTTCATCTTTGGATTCTTGAGTCAGTAGTGAAACCAGCATTTAACATTATCTGCACGAGCATTACTGGGCAGCTTTTCCTTTCTCTTGTTTTTTTTTTTTTCCTCTTGGGCAGTTCCTAGAAATTCTAAGAGCTCTAGCACATAGACTTACAACCCAGGCCCTGCAAGAATGTATTCCAGATATCAGAGTGTCCCCCACCCCTAATATCTGGTTGCTCTCTATCATATGCTTCACTGGGACTTTTTCATAAAAAAAAAAATGCCATACCTCTTTTTTTTTTTGGCAAGATGAAGATCCCTTTATTTCTTCCTATTTAAAAGAAAAAATAAAACCCCATTAATTTAAAATGTGATTTGTCACTGTTACAAGATTGTCAGCCATGTCTCTTTTACAGTTGTCCTTACAGATTCAATTTGTCGGGAACTGGCATTGCGGAGTGGTGCAGCTAGTCAGGAGGAACACTAAAGCTTTGATTAGCGGAAGCCTGAAGTTTTAGTCTCTTCAAACAACAGAAATGTGTTTTCTGAGGGGTCAGTTTATCATTCTGACTGTAGATTATTCGTAGGCTGGTACCTGGCGTGGGATTTCTGTAGCTTCTGGGTAGAGAGCTAGGATGATGCTGTTTGGTGCCTCCATGGCAGAGTGTGCCCCTGCCTTTTTGCAGTTAAGCCTCATTGCTCTGGCCCCATTGGTATTCTGGCTCTGCTAGCATCCTTACACAGCAGTTTTGCCTGTGGCATTCAGACAAAGACAAGTGGTGATAAAAATAGTGTTTAGTTACCCATGCTTTGCTTATTTTATATTTTAGTTGCAGTAACAAATGCTCTGACGTCTCGTGCCAACCATCAAAACCTATCATTTTCTCTCTTACATCGAGCTGCCCTTAAACAGCCCCAAAATTGTTGGTCATAACTTCGACAAGTGCACTCAGCTGTTATGAAAATGAGTGTGGCAGCTCTGAATTTGGGTTCCCTGAGCCTCTAGAAGCTTTTTAACCCTCTCTGTTGAAAACTCTTTAAGATTATAATCCCTTCTCAAGGCATAGGATCATCGATTTAGAACTGGAAGGGACCTCAGAAGTGATCAAACATCACATCCTCATTTTACGAATGAGGAAATGGAACCCATTGAGGTCATGTTGTTTGCCCACGGACCAAGAGCTAGGAGAGTTTCTGAGATAAGTTGTGAATCCAGGTCTTCCTAACACCAGGCCTAGTATGCTCTGCTCACTACATTGCATCACACGACTTCTAAGTCCGAAAGCTAAGCAGAGAACGCCGTATTAGGAGACCCGTAGAGCATTGCAGAAAGAACAGCTCCTTGCCTTGACTGGCAGTGTTCTTTCTGAACAAAGGTTTGGATAGATTTCATGTGTTAGCTTCAGGATTTAATCACTGAAATTGAATCTTTAAGAGTAGTCCTTCCTTGGTAGTATGTGCTAAGGATGAACTTGGAAAAGGAAAAATTAAACCAAAACCAGATATCCTTGGAATGGGAAAGTCATGTTGATTCTGCACCTTTTTTCTTCTGTAGAATGGGCGTAATGATACCGCTGTCCTGTTTACGAAGGTAGTTGTGAAACAGTAGGTGTTATGAGGAATGAAAGACTGTGCAGAGTCGGGTTTCACTGAAATCTTGGTGGCTGCTTTGCAATGATTAAATGTCTTTAATAGGATTGGAAACCCAGTTTTTCATCCCGTTAGATGAGGATGAAGATGGCAGTGAGGCAGCTAGGTGGTGCAGTGGATAGAGTACCAGGCCTGGAGTCAGGAAGACTTATCTTACTGAGTTCAAAGCTAGCCACAGACACGTCCTAGCTGCGTGACCCTGGGCAAGTCACTTCACCCTGTTTGCCTCAGTTTCCTCATCTGTAAAATGAGCTGGAGAAGGAAATGGCAAACCACTCCAGTAACTTTGCCAAGAAAACCCCAAAAGCGGTCAGGAAGAGTCAGACATGACTGGAAAATGACTGAATAACAATAGATTTGTAATATATAATATGAATATGGGTATAGGTAAAATAGATAACAAATATAATATGGCTATATAATAGAGATATAATGTATTTTACAAAGCTCAAAAATACTATTACCATTAATAATATAATGTAGGACCTGAGTTGACAGCTAGCTACAGTGGTTAGGGCAACAGGCCTGGATTCGGGAAGACCTGAGTTCAAATTCAGCCCCCAACACTTAGTATCCGTGTGACCCTGGGCAAGTCATTTAACTTCTGCTTGCCTTAATCCCCTGGAGAGGGAAATGGTAAACCATGCCAGTATGTTTGCCAAGAAAACCCCAAATGGGGGCACAAAGAGTCAGACATGACTGAAAAATGACTCCACAACAACCACAATGAAGAAGGCAGTGAGTACAATAGAATGAATGCTAAATTTGGAGGCGTAGGATCCAAATCTGAATCACTTAATGTCTGCCACACTCCGGTCACTCAGGCAAGTTACTTACATTCTCTGGGCTTCGGTTTCCTCTTCTGTGAAATGATGTTGAATGGATCACTCTCGAGGTCCCTCCCAGTTCCACATCTGTGATCCTCGGAGGAAGGAGTCACAAGCGACTCTCTCAGCAATGAGCACGTCCCAAAGATAGAACTTTGTGTTGAGTTGTTTCAGTCATGCCCAGCTCTTCATGACCACGGAAGAATGTCTGGAAGAGTCGTTGTTGTGTGTTGTGTTTGTCCTTCGTTCCAGAAGAGGACCGTGACCTCAGGAAATGATGACATGATTTGCTGTTGACTCTGATTTGAGTGAGGGAGGGCTGTGCAAGGTCACCAGCCTCACTTTCTCCTCCAGAGCCATCTGGATCTAGCGACCAGATACTTATCAGGATGACTGGAGATGGCTCAGGATGCAATGGGAGAACTTGGCCTTTCCAGGTTAATGTCTTTTCAGGTTCTCACTTTGAGTGAGGCAATGCCCATTCAGTGAATAGGCCTTGCCTGGAAGAGTAAGCAAAGATAGACCATAGTAGGGGAAAGGATACTGGACCAGAACATGGATCCTGGTTCTTCTTCCCACTAAGCGTGGTGACATTGCACAAGTCCCTTCCCTTTTGTGAACCTGGGGATGATCATCATAATCCATTCTTATCTATCACATTGGGATGACATCAATATCACACAGAAAATATACATGAAAACATCTTTCATGTGTAAAACATAAATTGTGATTCATATGTAAAGTTTCTCCAATCATAATCGATTCTTGTCCATCTGTGGCTTTTTCTCAGGCATGATCATTGCGTAAATCTAACTAGTACTGTTTACCTGATGCCTTTGAATCATAGAGCAGGAAGGAGACTTAGAGATCAAACAATTATAGTCTTAAGACTTATTGACTGGAAGGAGCAATGGACTCATAAAATGAGAGTTAGAAAGGGCCTTAGGAACAGTTAGAGGCAACTGGTGGTGCAGTGGATAGAGCAGTGGGCCTGGATTCAGGAAGACCCAAGTTCATGCCTGACTTCAGACTCCAGCTGTGTGACCCTGGGCAAGTCACTTAACATCTGTTTCTTCAAGTATAAAATGGGGATAACCATAACACCTGCTTCTCAGGGCTGTTGTAAGGATCCAATGAGGTAGTATTTGTAAAAAGGGCTTGGCACAGTGCCTGGCACAGAGTGGATGCTATATGAATGCTTATTCCCTTCTAAGCCCTTCATTTCACCAATTAGACTTAGAGGCATTGAAGCAACACAACCAGTTAGTGACAGGACTGTGTCTAGAATCCAGGTCTGCTTTTCTTACCAAAGTGCCATGCTGCTGAATTGGATAAGACTGAGTCAAGTTTTCCACAATTATCTCTTAGTATGGAAGCAGTCCAAATAGTAGTTAATATTGAGAACTGCTCAGAGCTGAGACTCTGGGTTCATATCCTGTGTTGTCCATTGACCTGAGAGGGAAATCTCTGTGCTTCATGTTTCCTGCCTGTCAAAAGGGAATAATCATACTGCCCTATGTATGATGTGGGTAGCGGTCAAAGAGCAGACGTCATGGCGGGGGTGGGGGGAGGGGAAGGGTCAAAGATTCCATAGGCTGGATTGTATGGTAACATCTAGGTGGCTATTTCCCAGAGATAGGGGGGGGGTTAATATAGCCAGAGGAGGACCTAGAGGATGCCCTTCAATATTCCCTCAGTCCATTATCGGACATTGACCTTGAAGAATATGGAGTTAATAACATTTTACGGAGGGGCAAACTGAAGCTTAGAGGACCGTAGTTCTTTAGAGTGTGGCTATTGTGTGATCTCCTCTCTCCCCACTTCTCAAAAGTATCACAGCATCCTGTATCTAAGACATGAAAGGACCTTAGAGGTTTTGTAGTCCAACCCCTTCATTTCACAGATGAAGAAACTGAGACCCCAAGAAGTGGAATGACTTGCCTAGCTTCACATACTTAGTCCATGAAGGAGGATTCAAACCAGTGTCTCCCTGACCCATGGATCAGCCCTCCTTCCACTGATTGATGATGCCTCCTACCTCAGACAGGTAACATTCAGTGAGCCTTGAGGGGGATGGGTTGAGCTGGGGTGAAGGCTGTTTTGGTCATATACATTATACAGTTGGACACATTAAGTGGGTAAGGGGATGTCTTTGATTTCTTTTAGGAATTTCCTGATTTTCTTGAGATAGATAAAAAAGCTGCCTTGCAAATCTTTAAGTTACATTATAAGAAAATGAGGAGTACGTAGCTGTGGAGACAAGATGGAAATGGAATATTGATGAAAGGTTTTTACAAATGGCTCCATTGACCTCAATCCATACAAGTAGCAGAAGGGCCAGAGAACATGTTGTAACAGAGGGTTGTGTGTAGGACAGGTGTGTTATGCATAAAACTCCCAAGGTGCTGAACAGGGAACAAAACTACTTTTTGTCTTCTCTAATTTAGACTTGAGCTTAGTGGAAAGTAATATAGAAAGCTTAGGAAGTTGGTGCTTTTTTCTTATCTGGATTTCCATTTATGGTTTCCCAGGAAAGTACCTAGTTACACTGAAAGTATTAGAGATATTTTCTCCATGATACAAAGTTATACTGGGGAGCCATGTAGTTTCCTCAAGAACACAAAAGCTCCGTCTAAAAAGAGTAGTCTGCATTTTTTTAAAAAAAAGTTCCATATAAATTAAACTATCCACAGCAGTTTTATGATAGCAACAAAGTAGATGCCCATTGATGGGGGTACGGTTAGAGAAACTGTAGAATATTTAATATTTAATAATATTCCTGCATGATAAAAATTAAGGATATGATAAATTCTGAGAAGTTTGGAAAGGTATTCATGTATGATGAAGAGTGGTGTAAGCAAAGCCAGGAACATGATACAGGCAATGCCTATAACGATGCAAATGGGAAGACCAGCAGCAGTCACAAAATAACGGAATGTCATGTAGTTATCATCACCAAGGTCAGCCCTATAGAAAAGAGGAAGAAATGTCCCTCTGTGCCTTCTTTGAAGAGGTGAGGGTCTATGGCTGTGGAACAGTGCATATGCTGACAGAGTGAGCTGATGTTGCAGTTGGTTTTGCTAACCTACTTTGCCCCCCCCCCCCGTTTTATTTTGTTTTGTAGGATGACCTGCTGGGTAAGAGTGGGGGGGGAGGCATTGAAAGGGAAGATAAATATTTAGGCATATAGATGATTATAAAAATAAGAGGTAGGAAGGGAAGGAAACAAGCATTCATATATGGGTGATGGGAAATAAAAGATGGCAGCCCAAATTTTATTCATTCGTTTGATTATTTACTTGTCATTTATTTGATTATTCATCTACTTGTTTTGTTGGTTTTTTGAGACTAAGTCTCTCCCTATTTCACCCAGACTGGAAATGCAATTTCTTCCAATAGTGTTGTCTTAAGAGCTCTAACCTTTTGGATTTTTCCAACCTGGACCAGTTCTCCTTCCTTTTGCACTCTACTGCCTCTCCACTCCTGGGAGTGCAGACCCTGATTGGCTTAGCCTAGTGCATCTCAGAACTCCAGAACTCAAGTGATCCACCAGCCTCCATTGATTCAGCAACAGGGGCTACATATGCACACCATCAGTACATTTTTTTTTAAAAAAAATAGCATTTTTTTAGTTGAATCCACTCTTGTATCTTAACATGATGGTATCCATGAGCTTAAACATCCAGGCTTAATGCATCCTGTGTGTGCCATTGAGCAAGATGGGAAATTTTAGCTTTTCTTGCTGTCTTTTTTCATTTTCAAACTGTGTGAAATTTTGTTCTATTTACTAGATGCTTCCTTTACTTTAGTTTTTCCCTTTTCCACCCTATATTTGCCCAGTTAAAAGTGTTCCTGTTTTAAATGTAGCTTTCTATGTCATGAAGTCCAGCATAGGTTTGTCACTAGCCCTCTCTTGAAACCAGTACTCTAGGCCCTTAATGTAAAGTGACATCAGAGCGGGAGTCCTGTGCCCCAGGATTTTTCCCCATTGGCAGTCTCCAGGCAGAAGGAGCCTTGAGCTGAGTGCCCATGATGGCTAAATTGTAGCCTGACAGTTAGGATCAGTAGAGGTCACTGAATAAAACGGCTGCTTGAGTGGGGCAGCCTGTGGCCCCAGCTGGGACTTGGGAGACTGTATTATATGGGAAAATTACTCACTGCAAACCCAGCCAGAATTCATGAGGGATGGGGATGTCACAACTATGCCACAGACAGAGAAAGATCATTTCTAGACAAAAATCATGTCCAACTTGTCACTGGGCATCCTCTGAACTTGATGTTTTACTCAGTGTTTTCTATGTTGGCCAGCATAGGCTTGTACTCTAAGGGTTGATTGGGTTGGGATTTGAGGTAAATAGCATTTTTTTCAGCAATCAAAGTGTTTTTTCTGGGCATGTCTGTAGGAGGGGAGCCATTGGCACATCTCATTCCTCATCTACTCTCTCAGTCTTTCTGAAATTCTATTTTAGATTATATAAAGATACTAGTAGACCTGTTTACCTTATA